>NC_091406.1:10511679-10834787 GCF_032191515.1 Phaenicophaeus curvirostris
CGTAGAGCCATGTTTAAAAATCATGCTGAAAGCCAAAATGAAACTGTATACTGAAAAATACTGGCAAAGGCTCAAAGAATATTCCAAGCTGGTTAGGGAGAGACTTCTTCAGAGCACCAGTGATAGTCCCCTTTAACCTATTTCTTTAATAATCCAGTGCAATCAATCAGCCACAGGACAACACCTCAAGAAGTCACACTGCACAATGCCAGCGTAGAACAGATACTAACATCAGCTTACTGTCAAAAGTCACATCTTTTTGAGCTAGTATTTTGTCAGTGCTCTCAGTGGAAATACAAATCAGTTTTCAAGGGTCAGGACATTTATACTGACAGACTGAAGAAAAATCAAAGAAAAGCAGGCTGGGACTCAGGAATCCTATGAGAGCCATCAGCATGGCACACACTGACACTTTACCCAGCTGCTCTTCTCTTCTTTAGTTCTACAACATTCCTGCCAACTTCAGATGATCTCTTCTGCTTTAATTCTCCTTCACACAGCAGCAAAGACAACCTCCAACACTTCAAAAAGATGAAGAAAGGACAAGCAATTGGACATCCATGAGCATTATACAAAAAAGAGAATTTTACTCTCTGTGCTTAGAGGGAACTAGTGAAACAGCATCTATCTCCTTCATTAATCTCATACAAATCCTAAATTTTCCTCTACTGTGGTTTTTTTTCCCCCACAGATAATGAGAAGCACAAAGTCTTCTGGCTGGAGTCCCTAGTTATGATATTTTCAAGGCTCTTACTGCAATAGTTCTGCAGCATAGCTTGGGACAGTGGATCCCTGGGGAAGTGAGGAAACGGTGTCCAGGGTGTAAGACAGGAGAGGAGACAGACAGTCCACACTTAAGAGTCTTCATCTCTTCATATCAGCCAATCAGTGCCAGATTATTCAAATGGCTTCTGATTTCCGTTTCCCACCGATCAGGATGGGAGTAAAGGACTAAAGCATGGATAAGAGTATTGTTATTTTTAATGAGAAGAAAATGCCGAGGCAGCACTGTTTCTCTGCACTTCAGTTTTGATAGAACTGACCTCATTTTTTCCTTCCTCCCCCCTTTTCTCCACCAGCAATCCACCCCTAATGAGTCAGTCTTGGCCAAACGCCCCAATCTGCTCACACACAGAAGTGTCAAAAGCTCCTGCTGTCTATTTTCCAAATTACTTTCAGAACTTGCGTTGCAGGAGTCTTATCAGAACAACAGTTGTGACATTAAGCAGAACAAATGCATTGTAATCTGAATAGAGGGAGACATCCAAATCATTGGGACATGCTTTACGAGCAAGCCCAAAAGTCACTGGATGGGAACGTTAATCTAAAAACCAGTCCATGAGAACACGTGTTTGATTCTCAGTTATAGCAAACTTGCTGTAAGTAGATATCATGAGCAGATTCTGGACTTCCATTTAGCACCTGACTAGCAAATCAGTTTAAATTGAAAGAGACATTTTTACCTTTAAAGTTAATAGGGTCTTCTTTTTGTTTGCTTTCAAAGTTCAATACATTGCATTATTAAAACATAAATATCTTCACATTTAACATAAATCAAGAATTCTAAAGTTACAATAACTATCACAATCGACTATAATAAGGGAGGGCACTGTGAAATAGTCATCTGCTATGTATTTGCTGCTGCAGGTTCAGTGGCTTAATATTTGAAATCAGCATTTGTGAAAAGCTAACCCCCTGCTTATTTATTTGCCTGACATCCATCACAACTGACTGTTTCATTACTAAAACCACTTGTAAGTGCTGTTTTGTATGTTCAGTTGGATTGCAGGTTCCATCCAGATGCCTTTTGACACAAATCACAAGAGGTCCTCCAGCACTTAAAAGTCTTCCACGCAATTTATAGAAGTCTACATCAATTGAACTGACTTACGAGAAAGTCAGTAGTAAGAACACCCTTCTCTAGAATTAAAACAATACCACCACCTGCTCTGACAAGCCCTTATAATCCCAACGCTAGTAAAAGCCAGCACCAGGAGCAACAGGAAGCCCCACTCTGAAGAGCTTCAGTTCCTTCTCCTCCCAGTAGAGGCTACTGCTCACCTACAAACAAACGTACAGAGCAGAGGAGCAAGAGGGAGGAAGAACGATGACTGAAGATCCTCCATGCATCCACTGGGCTGCAATGGGGAGCTTCTCTGAGAACTACCCGTTTCTTTACCTTATTTGCTACAGTATATTGGTATGAGTATCGCTGCTTGCCGCTCATGTCTTCATACACCGTCGGGACTATCTTCAATATATAATCATGAGAGGCAAGAGCTGCGGGGCAGGAAAGGAAAGGAAAGAGTAAGTTAGCACTCACAGAAAGGAATCACAGCCTACATAACATTTCAAAGCAAATGTGCAAAACCAACTAAAGCGTGTCACAGAATAGGTACTTCCCTCCTCCTTATTCCAGGTTCTGTGATGAACTGACAATTTCACACCCTACATTTTACATCCTTTGTACCAAACTTGGTAAGGTACTCGGATGCCACCTGAACCTACTCACCATTCTAAGACTTCTGGAGCACCGTGACCCATAAAGATGAGTTTGAGTCACTTGAATCCTCCTAACTGCTTGCAGCTATAAACGATAAGACTTACCAGTACCACAAAAAGCTGTCCTGGTTGATTCAAGAACTAGCTAAGGTTACAGCTGCAACTCACTAAGCTGCTTTTGACAGAGAAAGCTGAGGCATCACAACCTACGTAGTCCCACTCCTTCTCTTCTTCCTTCTCCTATAGCTGCTTAACAATTATTAATTTTTTTTTCATTATTTAAATGGCTTGTGACAGATTTTGCGTCTGCTGAAACAGTCTGAAACAGAATTCTACACGATGTCTCCACAGAATCCTTTGGCCAAGTATAACACAATGGTATTTGGCTCCTAAAGCAAAAAAGCCCCACAACACAACTGTAACATCAGGAACAGCCAGAGCAATTTTTTTTTTCCAAGAAGGAGAGAAGACTGATAATCTGCACTTGAAGGAGAAAAACTACAATGAATTGTAGCACGCACTGGAAATTTCTTTTTGTGTTGCTGGTGATAAAGAAGGGCAACGACAATATCTATCCTTCGAAACACAGGGTAGAACGTAAGGTAAGAGCTAACTTGCAACAAAAGAACAAGATAAAATTTTGGTGCTGGTGGCAGCAGCAAGGGGAAACCATAGGAATAGGATATTGAAAAAAACCTCAGTAACTCCAAGTCAGTCATAATGATCATAAGAGAGCTGGGAACAATATCCCAACTGCAGAAGGGCTACAGAGATTTCTCTACAGTACTGGAGAAAATGGAAATGTCAGTCAGCTATGTCTGGATCATTTTGGTTAAAGAGGCAGATTAAAGACTTCCGGATACACTAGTGTTGCATGAATAGCCTCGTTTTCCCTCCTGCAGGGAGTGGATAAGACCTGTAATCACCAAGAATACGTACGATTTGAGCTGAGTTTGTCTGCTCCCTCCAAGGCATTGAATGCTCCGTGAACATTATGGACCTGGAAAGCAAAAAGGTACATGGAGAAACTATGTTCTGACTTGGAGTCTTGACCTTTGCTTCCCTATTCTATCCTGCAACAAGATCAGCCCGATTCAACCTTTCCAAAAACAAAGCCTCAACCCACTAAAAGATGAATTGAAATATCTTTCAGTGACCATCACCACAGAAGTTGGTTCCAAGTAAAAAAGTTGATTTCACAACATCTTACACGATGAAACTCCAAAACCAGTCCAAAGCTAAAGGAATTGCAGTTGGAACAGGCCAGTTGTGAAATTTCATGGTGAGGTATTTCCTAAGAGCTCTGCATAGTGAACTATGAAATTCATTTCTCAGACTGAAAAGGAAATAAAAGGCATGTTCAGGTTAAAACTCTAGGTTCTCCTGTAAAGGTAGCTCATGTCAGAGCAGCTGCGCTTGTACAGCTTTAACTCATCAGCCCAACTTTCATACCACACACACTATGCCCTTGGAGATGGGAAGGACACATGCTACCACTGCCATCCGTAAAGCTTTTCCTGCAGCTGGTCCCAGGCATGCAAGTATCTGTTTGCCCAGAATAACAGGATTTCCATCCCATGCCTTTCACATACTATGATCTGGAGCCTGATGTCCACCAACAGAATAATCAATTTGTGCACTCTCTAGATGGGGAAAACCCCACAGCAGCAGCTGTAGATTAGAGGTTGTATCATACACGTAATGTACAGCAAGCTATATAGAAAGGACAAAAAACTCCACAACCTAGATATTCCTGACCTTAAGCCAGACAACAGGGAAGAGAGTTTGGAAGAAGAATTTAGTCATGGGCGTGACAGTGTTTCACCTCACTGCCAATGCAATCTCCTTCCCAGGCCCTCTCAACTGATAGCGCGTGGATGTATTTGTCTCATCCTAAGGGCTGTTTCCCTATTCTGAATGCTGCGGAGTGGATGACGCTTTGGAGGAAGCAGCAACAGAATCCATTTCTCTCCCAAGAAAGGAAATTCTAGAGAGACAAAATCATCGAGTTCAACTGGCAAGGTGCTGAAAACAAACACAAAGCAAAAGCAACAGCTGAACCTTCTACAGAGGCTTTCTGTCTGCCAGCATTTCCAACGTTTTACACAACAGCAATCACTTCCAAACCACACAGGCAGACTGTACACATTCTTTACTCACTGTAAAAAGCAGAAAGAGAAGCCCCTGGACTGGGCTACAGTGTTATATTCTATTCTTGATACAGCTGAGTCTCTCATGGTGTAATGGGGCCAGATACTTTAAGGTCTACTTCAAACACTCTAACAGTAAATATTCAAGTGGCTACTCAGCAAACAACTATCCACCCCATGAAAGACCTGTATATTTGGACTTAAATTCTTGCCTTCAGCCCCCCAGCATCCCCACTTCTATTTATATGTAAAAGCTGTCTCCTCTATACAGTGATTTGCAAAGCTGTGAGTTTCACAGCTCACCAGACTTATCCACAACTGCCTGTTTCTGTACCATCAGGTCCTCTGGGGTATCTGTCTCTCTTTACAACGTGGATGGCATTTGTAACTCCCAGTCTGTTGTTTTACCATTGTTTTCCTTGTGGAATATTCGGGACTCCTATGACCATACTTGCTGTCCATAGATTGCTAATTAATCTCTGCTCTACAAAGTCCGCAGGTGAGTTCCTAGAGGGAACATACTCTTGTACCTTTTTAAGTGCCCAGAGGGACTTGAACAAGGCTTTTGGCCACAGTAACAAAAATGCTTTGCAACAGAGAACTTAAGCAAGCCCGTAGAGCCAGACGCTTTCAGGACTGTCCTGCTCTACACCAAGGTCAAATCTAGAGCTTGGGGAAGTATCGCAGGAGGCTAGTCAGTGGTCTAGCAGTTCCAACACTACCCTCCTGCAACACGGCCCTCAAAAAGATGCTTGCCAAGGCTTTACGCTCTATAAACAGATGCAAAGACATACAACTGGGCACATAGCTCAGGCCGTCCAACAGCAGGCTAAAATAACTTCCAACTTCGCAATTACCAAGCGAAGACAGGACATCTCACAGGCTTAAAACTAGGATTATTCAAAAGCATGTTCTAGCACTCAAGAGAACTCTGGGATTAAAAATGTATAATCTACTTTCTATATCTCTTTCTTTACTGGGTTACGTGATCTGCAAGAACCTGATCAATTTAAGTTTTGGTCTCATCTACGTGAGAGAAAAATCTACAAAAATTTTGCCACTACTGTGCACAATATACTGTTGAAAAACTTAAGCTGATTCAACACCAGACGAGATTTAAATCTCTTATTTCAAATAGACTGTTTTTTCTGGAGAACACAGAAAGGACCTGTTGAGTACACTCTACAACCAGAGTTCATAACAACCTACGAAGAACTAACTCCCAGCACATGACATGAGTGAATGAGAGGTTCCTCACTCTCTTTAGGAAATATAATCATATACTGCATCAAAGCAGGTGCAGACAACCCAAAATACTCAAAGGTGTACCTAGACAGACTTAAATGTCTCTATACATGCTGACTTTCTACACTGCTTGCTGAATCTTGGTAATGCCTGTCTAGTGAACATCTCCTTCTTTAATTTGTCCTGTTGAACTCATGTTTGCCTGCAGGACCAGCAGCACCTACGTGCTTCATTCTTGTATATGGGGATGATGAGTAGTCTTTTTAAACTTTGAAAATACTCATCAGAACTTGTCCAAATCAGGAGCCAACCACGTGTTTGCTAGACAAGTTTCTCACCATCAGAACTGAAGACATTTGCTCCTCTGCCCCCAGCTGCCCAGGCTTCTCATCTCATTCATGCTGATTCACACTTCAGCTCCATTACTCAAAGACTGCATGATAAATCAGTGGGAATGCTACCTTAGAGCACTGATTTCCCACGCAAACTGCAGAAGTCCCTATTAGCACTTACCTAATATTTTTCATAATCTCAGTGTGCTTTATAGACATTAAGCCAACCTTATTTATATGCTAATATTTCAGCGTTCCCACACAAAATACTTCCTAAAAAGAAGCCGGGAGCAAAATCAGAAGACTACAAAGCAACGCTTAGACTTGTTAGCATGAAAAAGGGTTTTGGAAGTGGGTGTACAAGAAGCAGGCTAATGAGATGTCTGTGCTGAGGAAAGAAGATTACAGAGAGACTATGGGTAAGCAATGTTTAGGGTGAGTAGCAAACTGGGTGTGCACATATATAACTCCCACCTATGATGCTAGCTCGTTGGAAGTAGGCTAGAGAGGTGCTGTAATCTGTCCTTATTGAGAAATCAGGAATTATTACATAACTTGCAACACCTGGTGAAACTCTGTCCACTGGGCAAATGCACACATTCAGCTTCTCCCCAGCAGGGAACTCACAATTCTAAGTCTAACCGGTCTTTCATAGAAAAAATTTGACTAATAGCTGTCTGCTATACAAGTACAACAAAGTGAATTAAAAAGAACTTGACTGGTGTCATGGTAAAACCAGTAGCAAGCGCACATCTACCCTTAGTATACTCACCGCTTCTCTGCAAAGGCAGTCAACATTTATTTGCTGTATTAATACTGAAAACAGTACTGCATAGGACTTTACAAAGCCATGAACCCTCATTTCTACTCCCTGTGGGAACATAGCCACATTTTCCAAAAGCACTTTCAGTTTCAGATGAAAACAGCAAAGCTATTCTTATGACTGAGCTGCTCCTTCCTGAAGGGTGGCATGTAAACGGTTCTGTGAACGGGTCTGGACAGAGGGTATGCTGCATGAACGCAAGGGATGGACTCGCTTACCCAGGCAGCCTTTTCTTATGTCCTGCCCACACAGTACCTGGCCCTTCCATAAAACAAAAGTGTCTAATATTAAAGTCACTCTTATTGCATTCATTCCCCTAGAGCCAGGGAATTTTCAAGGAACTCACCTGTAACTTGTCCCCAAATGAAAGCTTGTGGATGACATGAGTCATGTCAGGATTTTGAGGCTGCGCGGTGGCACTGTGCGTTGACACGTGAAAGTTACCAGGGACCTAAAATTAGCCAAGACAAGGAAGACAGGATTTCACATTTTATTCCTTAAGGCACTGCTAGGCACTGTGATATGAAGTGGAAATGCCTGGATCCATCCAGCCTGGCAGTCTCTATCTACTTAGCAATGGAGAACCTCTGGCACATCAGAGAGAAGCTCTGAAATACCTTCCTGCACTTGACCAATACCATCGTAATACCTGCAGAGCAGAGATCGGTCACATCCCGCAGCCCAAGAGTCTGGCACCTTCTCATTGCTACTGCTGCTGACTAGGAGGTGATGAATGGATCACTCCCAACTTTAGGGATTCCTAACACTTGAGGCTATGTCTTTCATCCCTATTAAAATAAGATTCATGTCTCTCACAGGCAACAAACAGTTGCTTAATGTTTTACTCCCACATCTCACATTTATAAATGAGCCCACGCTGCAGAACAACCCAATAAGGATATACCCACAGCTTTCTTGTGTTACTGGTCATGAGCAAACTTAGAGTTGAGAAGATTGTACACAAGAATGAGAGCTTTTTCTCTATACAAAAAGAGAAAAAAACCCACCAAAACCAATGGGGCTTCCCATATGAACCAAGCTAGACCTTCAGCTTCTACCCTTGGCCAATAGCCCTTACAAGTACAGGATTTTCTGGTTTTAATATTTTAAACACAGGGAAACACTAAGTTCTAAAAAAAAAATACAGATTCCACCTAAGGACTCAGTTCCAAGAGAGAAAATGAGCCCTTGTGTCATTCTGATGGGATCGCTCTAGCACGCACGCGCTTTTCTGGTCATTAGGCCTGCTCCATGAAGTCTTTCAGCACATTCAGCTCAATCACTGTTATGGAAGGTGCAACAATATTTTTTCCTATTGAAGAAAGGTTGGAAAATTAAGTAACACGGAGGAGCAATCTGACACGGCCTAGAACAAGAGTGGGAGGACAGTTATACAACTGGTGCCCATTGTGCTCTCTGCAGAGACACCTCGCCAGCAGGGCCACGGGAGGCCACATGCTGGTTCCATGTGCTTTCAGGAAAGCTAATTTAAATGACTTGAGGAACAGCAGTGCACTCCTGGGGACGCTTTCAGGTGTGGACACAAGCTGTGTCATACGCAAGCTTGGTAAACAGGGTGACAGACTGCAGTAAGCAGGACACACAATCATCTCACTGTTACCTTGTCCTCCCTCTTCAGGTTTCATAATAACACCCAAGCGCAACTCTTGGTCAAGTTTCCAAGCCTGGCCATGTCCCACTCCAGATACACCAGCTCATACAGAAGCCTGTACAATTTCTGCCAAGGGTCTGCAGACTTCTAGTTCACACACAAAAGGTTCAGGTTTTCAGAGCCAGAAGTCCTGGACCAGGTGCCCTCTCTCTAACAGCAACCTCAACCACTATATGAACAACGCGGTTAGTGGCCTTTCACAGATCAAGCAGTGAAAGGGGCTCCTCACTGCCACACACAGCAACCCCTTTGATTTGCTCTGGTGAGCAGAACACATTACATCTGGCAGACAAAACCCCAAGTATTTCAGCTCTGTGCTTTGGGAATTAACAGAACAAGAACTACCTTTCAGGAAGCCCTTTCCCAGTTTTGTGGACTATCAGCTGTCAGTAATCTTGGTGGCTTAGAGGCAAGGAAAGAAACGTCCTCTTTTTAAGTCCCTAATCCTTTCCATGCCAGAGAATCAGTACGAGCTTCTGCCTGTTATTTTTAGATGCGATTTAACATGACCTGGGAGGAAAAGAAGGAAGTAGGATTTTGTAGCCTGTGGTACATGAGGAGGCATGAATAAAGGGTGCGCCCTTCTTAGGACATCAGTGGGCCCCACCACGGCCTCCCCCACCCCAGCTAGTCATCTCCAGCATTACATAGCAAGATTATTCAATGCTGAACACACCCATCCCAGAGAGGAGCCTCCTCCAGGCCTGGATTTTCATTCTTTGAGACAGAAGCAGAGCATCTCAACAAAGCATGCGCAGAGGCCACGTGCGTGTATTCCAACCATCTCAGCATGGAGCTGCTTCTGTTATGCTGGCACCCTCTAGCAGGGAACATTCCTGTCATTCTGCGGCTCTCAGAACAAAAGAGCACTTGGATAGAGACATTGTCAAAGGCCTCTGCAGAGTGAGTCACATTCTGGAGGTGCAAAAGTCTTGACAAGTAAACACAGAAGCCATGCAGCATTTGTAGGGAGTTCATACATGCCCTAAACTTTAAACTGCTGCTCTGAAAGAGACATCACTGGCCAACACAGAGCTGTTAAGCAATGCTAACTTGATTATCTGTTTTGCAGAACAAAGAAAAAGCCTGATTTCCCACATTCTCTGTGGGTCTAACTAAGCAGACTCCTCTCCCCACACTGTTCTGCAGCACTGAGAGACTTAACCCTAGCACTGATTGGGGACATGAACGTACACTGTACAAGAAAGACGCTGACACACAGATCGTGGTGAGCATTTTACAAATGGGTCTCATTAGCATTTCCCCAGCCAGCACACACTCATCCGCTGTCATTCCTACTCACCTTGTTGATGCTGAAATGGCCCTCAAACCTGCAGCCATCCCCATTATTGAGAGGTATCTTCATCGAGTTGTCAATATGACCCACTTCATGCCTTCCCATCTCATCTTGGATGTCTAGTCCAACTACTGTGTGAGTGGGAGGGCAGGAGACAAAACAAATCAGAACAAAAGACACAGGAAGGTTGCAGAGGAAAAGCATGCGCTGATTTTACTGGGGAAAAAATCCCCATCTTTTTTCCTGACATTTGACTAAACTGTGCTAGGCACACCATTTGTCAAATATTAATTGTTAATGCCAGCTTTTCAGAAAGAAATTTGTAACCAAACTTTTCAGACTGCCTATTTGACACAAATACAGCTTGCATAACCTGCCAGCTGATTGCAATCTCAATTACACAAACAGAAAACCTTCAGGTAGACAAGGCAGGTGATTTGTGAAAAGTCAACAACTAGCTGGTGCATTCAGAGTTACAAAGGAAACTTTGTTTTTTTGCTCCCAGACACAAAAAGGTTGCCATGAAAAAAAGACATGAAAAAAGCCAGCAAGGGAGGTCAGCCACTAACATGGGCTGCAGAGCAAGCACAGGGTCCAAGAAAACAGGTGCCCTGGCCTGGAACAGAAAGCGATGGGGTATTGGCAAACGCTGCAGCTACTTGATCTCCACCTACTCTGTTACAGGAGAAGGGCCACTGTACCAGTTTGGTTCCATTTCCAAGTATTACCTCAAATACTAAGAAAAACCAATAAGTGAAAAGGGTACTCACATTCACAATGCAGGTTTGGCAAACTGATGTTCAGATTCACTTCTATTTTACCTCCACTGTCTTTGTCTGGATCATCCACGTACAGCTCGTTAACTCTGAAGGAGAGAACATACAGGTGGATTCAGGCACATAGCTACTTTCCACAGGAAAAAAAAAAATAAACAGAAACTCGCATGGAGAGGGAAAAAGGAGACTGCAGCAGGGGGGTTGACTGTGAGACAGCTGTAACAGAACTGCAAGACTGAAAGCAGGAAAAGTCTTCCACAACTGCATGGGGGCAAATCAGAACTTAATTTTACTTCTTGCTTGGTAAGAGCAGAAGGCTTTAAACAAGTCCTTTGCATCAGCAGAAAAAAAACCCTCCTACTGTGCTTTATGTCTCCTGTCCCCATCCCTAACATCAGTTCCTAAGGTGATACAAAACGAGAACCTTGTGTTGAAGAGGTGGCAGGCTAGCCTGCCAACCCACCACGTACCTGGGCTCTTGCTCCTTTTAGGAAAGAGGGAAGCGTATGCTTTTTGATTTGTTTCATAAAGAGTTTTGGAGAAAGGCTACTTACCTATCCCACATGAAAGCTTATTTGTATAACTGCTTCTGTTATTGCCACCCAGCTGACAGAGCAGCAGCAAGAGAAGGCAGCACGGCATACTCATATCTCTTGCCTGAATATCTCATTTCAATCTATGAATGGCAACCAAAAGCAACAACTAAAACTGAGGAGTACAGGATCTGAGCCAGGAACAGATGGGAAGAAACATCCTGGACAGCAGGATCTAACACAGTATGCACAGCCTCCCTAAGAGTAATGTTGTTTCATAGCACCCACAGTGCTGGCAAGTATTTCACAAGAGACAAAATACAGATATAGAGTAAAAGGAATACAAAATTATAAATATTTATTGTTGGCACATACTATCCATCTGACTTGTAAAAAATCAGCTGAATGGTCCTAGAGAACACACTCCAGGGAAACTCAGCACACTGAGCTGAGAAGATGGTGGGATTACCTAGCAGCTCATTCTCCTTCCAAGTCCAACGCTGTTCAGCCTCATCAAATAAGACTTGACCATTTATCTTCCCGTTGGACAGATTATAATGCCATGGGGACTTATTTATGTTCAGGTAAGCTACATAAAATAAGCTACCTTCACTAGTAAGCGTCCTACGTTGTTTCTACTTAATGTTCACGGTGCACAAAGCCCTTTGACAAGCTCTCATTGAAGAGTCTACATGCTAATAGACAAACCAGACTAAGAGCAGCTACAAGACAGACTCAAAGTGATTTTGCTCTGGTGATACATCTCTGGACCAAAATGAACTGTTTGCCCTGTGGATTCAGAAGAAACAAGCCTTCACACTGAGAAACACACAGCTGCCAATTTTTTTTGGAGATAATTACTCACAGGTCAGTGGGGTTTACAGACATTCATTTAAAACCAGCACAGCATTTGTCTTCAGCTCCACAGCCCTACCTTTCCCTGTTTTTAATTGGCTTGACAAGTTGCTTCCAATCATTACTCAACGTATTTTTCAAGTGATTAATAAAAATGACACAGGGAGGGGAAAGATTGCTCATCAGTGACCTAGTTAGAAGCTTCTTGGCCAAGCCCTCTTCTCCTGGGTGGAATGCATTAAATCTTCTGTGTGTTTATTACTAGCAGATTGGTTAGTGATCGGGATTAAGTCATATGTCCAAATACAGTTGTGAGGAGCAGCTCCAGCCATGACAGGGATTCATCCCCGAAAGCAACGCCCCTTTCTGCGCTCCCCAAGTCTTCCTATCAAGATCCCAGTTGCCAGCCAAACTATTTCATAACAGCACCTGGCTTCTTCCCAGCTCTCTGCCATCCAAGATGCGGGCCATGCCCAGCCAGCGCCACGGGCAACTTGATGTTATTGGCAACAAGGATCATTCGCACCAGGGCTGGCAGAAAAGGGTTCAACAGCAGAGCCAAACATCTCAGCTCTTTGGAGGAAAGCTCTACGAAGATCAGTACTTGTATTTGCTGATCTCCAGTTCTGAAAATGTCAGAAAAGTTGTGGTCAGATATGGTCTGTAAGCCAACACACGTAAGCCTTTCAGTGATAAGAGAGCGAGAAGGGACTGTCAGTAGAAGTTGAAGGATAAACTGTGTGCAGGGAACATACGAAGCTCTTACTTTGGATGGCAAGTGGTGAGGTCACTCGGTTGCAGACCGGATCACTGCGGCAAAGAGAAGTAGGCCAGTTTGTCCACGTCACACAGCCCATTAGTTGCAGATAAATGAAACTGGTTTTCTGTCCTGCACTCCAGTCACTGGACCAACAGTTCCTGACCTGTTCCTTGGGCAAGGCTCACAGCTATTTCCTCCTCCTCCTCTTTACCTAGTAGCCCCCTGCCCCTCCCCTACTCCTGTTCCTCATTTCATAACCCTATCTATCACTCCTTTGACATCTGACAGCTCATGACAGTGTGTGTGCTTCCTTCCCCTCCCTTGGACCTGGAGCATCACCTTCCATGGAGCATCCCTGCTGGCTGAATCCTGCTTCTCCCTCCCAGCTCCAGCCACTGCCTCCTCCTGGCAGTATCAACTCTCGTGGAGGGCACACGCTACAAAACCCAGCAAGGTTTCCAATGAGAGACTCTGAAGTGCACCTTTTGTGCTGACCTGCTCTGCTGCTGAGGTTCCCATTCACCATGGGGAATGAAGAACACAATGACAACACATCACAGGTGGGGAAAAACCTCAGAAGAAATGCCATAATTTTCAACAAACTGGAAATTTCACTCCCAAAATACATTCTGGAAACCTCACAGGCATAGCAAACTTCCAGCGTCAAGGCTGGTCCTTCCAGGATCTCCCTGTGGACAAGCCACCTGAATCTGGATGGAGCTCGCAGAGAACTGGCGCTCACTCCTCCTTCACTACCCTCCTCCCCAGGGCCAAGAAGCCACATTACACAAAGCTTTCCTATTATTTAATCAGACAATCCAGGGATTTTTGGAAAAGCACTATTTAACACCTCCAGCAACTGTCCCTGAAGGGATACTATCTCTAGTGGAAGAAATGAAGTTGGCTCTAATTTATAGCTGTCCCTCCTGGAGCAGTAAGTGTCCCAGGGGCAACAGGGCTTACTAGTGAATCTGGGACAGTCACAAGGGAAATAAAACCTGAGGCAGGCAGGACACTGTAAACACAGCCGCTTCTATGGCTGTTTAGAGAGGCAGCGTATAGGGTCATATTATGACTCCAAAGACAGTACCTCCTCCAAAGACCCTAAGCATGTAGGATCCGGTATTTTACTAGCTGCTGTTAAGGACTATTTGAGTAAAGCAGCACAACAAAGCAGGGGTGAGGTGCTGAGCCATAAAGTACAACGAAGGCAACAGGATTGACGAGAGGTGGACCTTCTTCCCCACAGAGCCTCCCACCACTGAGTCAAGAAAAGGCAGGAAAGTTTCTCCATGCAGTAGGAGCCATGATCCACACAGAAAGAATCTGCTTCACTTTCTTCTAGAAAGACCTACTTTGAAATTCTCCACATTCCTGAGTGGCGCTGCTGGGCTTCTCAGTTGCTGATCCCGTTGGATTACAGACTTGAGGCAGTGCACAGAAAAAGTTAGAGGGGCTCTTTGGCTAAGACTGCAGCTCACACAAATGGCACGCGAGAGAGAGAATGAAAGGGAGAAACAGCAGCAAGAGAGCTCAGCATTTCTTTAATATTTTATCCAAAGAAAGCCAGACCCGTTCCCCATGCTTCAGGACTTAGATTTACAACACAACAGGTTTGCTTTGCCAGAAACAAAACTTCCCAAGTAACTTATTTCCACCCAGCAGCCCTGGCCACTAGTATCAGACACTTCAGCTCTTCATGAGCTGAACAGAATGCAGGCCTTTGACTGCAAGGGGAGACACACTGCATCGACCTTTCAGAGCTTCACATGCTGCCTGGGTGCTCTCTAAACACACCTTCCTTGTCCTCTGGCTTCCTTCTAGTCTTTGCTTCAAGTTTTAGCCATTTTTCTACCTCTTACACAGCAAACAACCAGGCACCCTCCTCCCAAGTCACCAGCCATACAGAAAACACAACCACTTATTCCAGCAAGCTGCATTTTACCTTGTCCTTCAACTCCCAGGAGGCACTCTCTGGTTTAGGCCTAAGAGGGAAAATAATTATTCTTACTTGAGGGAGCCCAAAGTTTGTCAAAAGACTTTCTAAGGCAAACTCTCTTGGCTCCACTTACCATTTCAGCTCTAATAAACCACCTTTCAGAAATGCAACCATCTGAAGATTCCTGCACTACCATCTTTTCAGTTATGCCAGACCTGAAAAAACCCAACTTAGGACAAACAACCCATCTTCTCAATTTGTGCAAGGAAATACAAAGCAGGTCAGCAAATCCTCTACCACATAATAAATTGTGCACCTCTCTTGCTCTGCTAATTGTAATCTTCCTTCTGTGCACTAAATCTCAACCAGCTCTTCATTGAGAAGGTCTTCATCCCAGATTTGGCTCAGCTGTGAAGCACAGAAAACACTGTCCTACAGAGGAAGGAATTAGAGTTCTCCAGGAGGCAGGAAGAAGATGGGTATGAAAGATGTCAACGTAGATTTGAGTCAGAAATTGCAAATGACATCATGACACGACCTTCCGCTTCCTGCTAACCCACACACGTACATTAGGACAAACAGCACAACAACAGTTCACAAATATATAACACCTTTTATTAGGTAATCTCCAAGTTACTACGCAAACATTAATTAAGCTTCTTAGCACCCCTGAGAGGTAGTCAGCTAAGTATTACATCCTTCTACAGAAAAGCGTCTCTCTCAAGGTTAGTCCACAGCAAGAGCAAGATTATAACTCACATACCCCTCTGACTACTAGGCTGTATTCCCTACAGTGATCTAGTTTGCACCAGCATTTCATCTGCCTCAACTGGATGAGCTGGTGGAGTTGGAGTTGCATCCCCAGCTTAGTGGCAGAACAAGAGAGTTGTAGCATTGCACCCCCACGCAGATGGCTTACCCTCTGAATTTACAGCAGAAGGAACTCGTGTTGCACCAGGATCACACTCTGCTGCTTACCTGCAGCTTGTTATGAGATATTTTCATCGGCCGAGAACCACAAGATACATTCCATGTGCCTTGGAGAGCTAAAGGACTAAAAAACTCTGAAGACAGGTATGACAACAATTCTGCTTCACTGCAGGATCAGTCTTGCGCATGCAAACGAATCCAGTGCAAAGAAGAAATATTGGTCTTGGAAGCTCCTGGTGTTTTGTGTCCTCCCACATTCATGGTACATGACAGCTTGCATGAATGGTCATGTTGTGCTGCACATGATGTGGCCACAGCAGGGGAGCAGGGCTGCATGATATTCACAGACTAGCCAAGGTATTTTTCATAGAATCTTATTTTTCATAAAGACTGAAGCAAGCAGGTGCTGCCAGTGAGTGGTCTGGTCACCTTAAATGAGCAAATTATTTGGACACTGCTCATGGTTTATGTTTTTATGCAAAGGTAATATTTTTATTAAAGATATTCTGCTTAATAATTATATGCCTTGCAGAGGGGCACAGCCTTCCAAGTGGCAAATCTGTCACTCCAGACTGTCTTTGCCTGTCACTACACTAAAAAAAAAGAAAGAAAAAGAGAACACTAGCAGGAATGATCTGTTAGTTTCTACAGTTTGCTGTGGCAATTACTGTTGAGCAGCTACATTCATACCACAAGTATTACATTCGTACCCTCTTGCCCCTTCCCCTGCCTCCCAGTGCAAGGCAGGCTGGATTAGTTAATTACATATTTCCTCCTTTATGATAGAATACTTGGAAAACTCTTATTGATCCTACAGAATATAATTCATGACCTAATTACGGTGATAAAACTGCAAGATTATCATCTTGCCAGCTATTAGCTTCTATCGCTGAGCTGAGTTAATTAGAAAAGAGATAGGTGATTTCTACGTTCTTGATTTGCAACATAACAGTACGATGAATGAGGAAGGCTGCTAAAGGTATGCCAAGCAATTCCTAGCCCTCAATCTACTCTCAACTCTTAACCTACTACCGATCCTGCCCAGGAAATACCAGACACATTTAACACTTTAGCTTCATTTCTTCAGCCATTTGAGTCATTTGCTCAGTGGGAGAATAGTATTTGATACTAATTTCGCAGAGGTTCAAATATGAAGCATGGACCTCCTTTTCTTTATCTGTCTTTTACAGAATTGAGGAGGTCAATCTAAGTTCTTGTTCTGGACTAGGTCTTAAGTCACTCCCAGCTGGAACAGAAAACAAACCAAAAAACTTTAAAAAAAAAGGCAACATTAAAAAAAAAAAGATCAAATCCTTGATCTCCAGAGTTAAACCCTCCCCTTAACTACAATGATGGGTTGTGGCTGAGTAAAGAAAGAAAAATCTCTTCCCTCACCAGCCCTTCACTGCGCTTTTCCTGAAAAGGATGCAGCCCCACCTCAGAAACAAGCTTTTATTTCCTTCGCGGCTGCCCAGAGGGCTGCCTGTTAGAGCCACACAATAAATCCAGAAGATGAGAAACCAAGAGTTCTCTACTCAGGGCTCATCTATACAGGAAGCTAGTCAGCCGCAAAATAGGACGTTCATTTATAGTGCATTCCCTATGCCACACGAAGTTCCTGCATGCCCGCTGCAATGCACATAGAGCCTTAATTTGGCTCCCATACCCAGACACAATCTCTGTGCTCATTAGAAACGCTCACATGACTTATGATAGCTAATACGATGCATGCCACCTTCCCCACATGGGTCATCTGTTTGGTTTTGGTGTCATGGCTGTTATCCTCAAGGTGAGGGTGTAATTTCTTGGCTGTCTGCCACCCAGGCAGGTCTGTAGCAGTCGAGACTATAAACACTCAGACAATGGACTGGTCAAGGAAAACCAGCTTGGAAGTTGGGCAAGAGTCACCAAACTGAGATTTCTAGTAATACCAGGAATTTGAGTTGCTACGATCACGTGAATGTAGAAGAAAGCGCGACAGCGGGTAGAAGCTAGCAAGTCTTAGGACTTAGCACGGCATGGAGCACACCTTATTTTCTCATGGTGCAGCATGAGTTCAGCAAACCACATCAACCTCTCACTTCAGACGCAGATACCAAAAGAAACCTCCTGCTGGTGAGTTTAGACAGTTAATCCTGCGGCTACCATGGTTGTTGAGGTCACTGCTGACTTGCCCTGAAGCAGGCTGTCAGTGCACGCACACCACGCACAATTACTCGGCATAATAGGGCTATGAGGTAAGCATGAGTCCACATCAGCGAGCATGGGACGTCTCTGATGTAAGGCACCAGGCCAACTGCTCTTGATTTCACCTTGACATCAACAATATGCAGCTATCCCCATGCAATCCAGCTTTGTCGAGCGCACAACGGCTTTAAGGGAAATATGACACAAGAGGTGAAAGACGGATGCTGCCTCATAGCGAAGCCGGCACTGGCAAAGCAGGAAAGCTCACCCTATGTAAGTGCACACTCTGGTTTATCATTCAGGTCCCAGTAGACACTATGAAACTTCAAGCTGGGAGAGACTCAAGCTGCAGGAGACTCCTAATACAAAACAAACCCAAAGATGATGGGAACTGAACAGTTTGCACACAAGAAATCTTCCACAGCTTCAAAACTATTTGATACATGGGCAAACAGGCTCAAAATACCTTTGTGAGATACCTCCCCTGCTATTTGCTACCACCCAGTTTAAATGGTGGCAGAGTTCTCATATTGTTTGTTCCACATCATGTAGAACTCCACACTTCTGCATCCCTATTCTGAATGATGGGACTACACTGCCTTGCAACACGCTGCCAGTAATACACACATCAAACGGAAGCACAAGAGGTTTTGAACACTTTTAAGGTACTAGGTTTCCCAGAAGAGAAAGCAATGAGTAAGAAATGGAAAAGAAAAGTTTACTTTTACTTTAGAAGCTGCTGAACAGGGAAGCACTTTGTTATGTGACTTTCTGAAGTATTTCCGCTGTTACAGGGAAGCCTTTTCACAAATGCTGTGGGTGATCTGTTCCCAACAAGAGAGATTTTAACAACTTGTAACTCATCAGAAGGTGGTTTTCATCCTCTGCAAGCTATTGTGTTGGACAGTCCATGACGAATCAGTTTCCTGCATTCGTCTCAGTCTCTTCCATGACATCTCCACACAGTTCCTGCTAGGAAAGGCAGTTTACCATCTCTCTGAGGTTTTAATGAGCATGCAGGAACTTACAGCATCTCTAATATCCGTGCAGAAAATGCATCATCTTGTTAAGAAAAAGGCATGAAGAGGCCTCAGAGAATCATACAATTTTGCTATTCAAAAAGAAATCTTTAGTCAGGAAACTACCACTACATAGAGGAACGTGCATTCAAATAACTGGATTAAAATAGGTCCCTTCCAACCCAAACCATTGTATGGTTCTATATGATTGATTGCTCTGGTAAGGCATTAACTAAAGAAAAAAGAAAACCAGATGACAGAATGAGATCAAGAAGAGAGCAAGAAAAAGTACTATTTTGCTTGAAGCAATTTGCCTACCTTTTTCTCTGTATTTTAAAACAAGAAAACCATGACAACTCAGCTCCTGAGAGAAGTGGGCTGATAAGGTAACATGAGTATTTTACAAGCAAAAGGAGAGAATTGAATTCAAAGAAACAGCGAGTGAGTAAGACACCTAAGACACCATCTCTTAAGCAAACATGCAATGGGCATAAAAAATTGCCTAGAGCTAGATTACACTACTGTCTTGAGGTTAAACATTACTCAAGGTTAATATTATTCTTGAAATTATACTCTTGACCCAAGTCAAAGCTGCATAAAAATAATGAATAAGTGACATGGTTATCAGAAGCCACATAAAGCATGGTCAATCTCAGTACAACTCATGAGTTCAACACATTTCAGAGTTTTTTTGCTCAGCAGTGACACCTGTTGCTATCAGGACCATCACCTAAGTCTGACAGAAGTTCCACCCTTCTTAACTATCCAGGAACTGTGCATCACAGCCTGGTGAGCTCACTGCCACATCAGCAGGATGATGGAAAATGTTTCCTAGAACCCAAAACAAAGGCACCTGTGTTAATAGCTACTAAGAAAAGTTTACTTCAAGGCAGGAGGAGCATGAGAACAGGGGAAAAAACACCCAAAACATGATTAACTAAAATACTTGTT
Organism: Phaenicophaeus curvirostris; assembly: GCF_032191515.1. Classification (NCBI taxonomy): domain Eukaryota; kingdom Metazoa; phylum Chordata; class Aves; order Cuculiformes; family Cuculidae; genus Phaenicophaeus; species Phaenicophaeus curvirostris. The sequence continues at coordinate 10,531,651 of NC_091406.1, forward strand.
CAATGAGCATTTTTTTAAAAGCAGAAATTATTTCCGTTTTGCTCAAAGTAAGGTCCCAAACAGTTTACCAGGCACAAAACCTGTCAACTAAGTTTCCAAGTAAGGCTCAACAGATAGGAAAGAAGATAAAACTCACACATGAGTAAAGCTGTCTGCACATAGCAGAGATTCAGCTCTGACCTTATTAGTTTAATCTTGATAATTCATATTTTATGCAATTTATTTTTCCAGAAATCACCTCCAAAAACATCCAGTGAAGACTGGCAGAATGTGATACCCATTTACACACAGGGAAGCACAGGGAAAAGAAAACGTCTTGTTAGAGATCCCACTGCATCTGCAAAGGGACCCCACAGTCTCAGAGCACAGACCACAAGGATTCAAGCAGCAGGCACCACACATTTAAACATACTGTACCACTGATGAAAAACACACTAGTTTTTGAGAATCACTTTTAATCAAACAAGTATAGAGGAAAGTGCCTATTCAGGAGAAGAGGGGGGAAAAAATCTCAGATGAAGAGAAGAAACCAACAAGGAGGAAGAGGGAAACTGCAACTGGCTGGCACTGATCTTCTAAGTATTCATGCTATCTTACATCTCATCTCCAGAGAACTGAAAAGGGTCAGAAGCTTTTGATATGATGAAAAATACCCCCTGCGCTCAACAGAGAAAATCCAGTATACAACTGATAAAGGATCAAGCAGGTCTGGAACAGTTTTCCTTAACAGGAGTGTTGTAGAACCAAAGTCTGCCTCTCATACTTGAGTAAATTAAAAAGCTCAATGACTGACTGAGAATTTGGAGTCAACAAAAAAGAATCCAAAACTCATTAGACAACTAATTGACCTAGCGAAATTATAGCCATATTTTTTCAAGGTAACAGAGTAAAGCTGTAAAGAATCATACATACACATCATTCAAACAAAGGAAAACAGGGTTTTTACTTACATTTCAGTGGCTATGAATCCAGTGAGCTCAGACAGGAAGAGAAATAGTATGAAGAGACAGCAGCAGACGGAGACTGGAAAAAGAGGCAAGAGAGAAGAGGTTAGTTTCATATCTCTAACAAAGACATAAACTGCTTTCACATGGACATATTATTCCCCCATGGATATGCCACCCAGATACACTTGAGAACTAACATTCTTTAGAGACAATGACGCAGACGAGGCCTTCAGAGCAGTGACTTCCATGGCATGACAATACCCAACATCCTGCTGGGTATCTTAATCTTTAGACCAACTTTTTCATCATGATTTCCATTTCCCCAGGGCTCCTGCATTGTCCATCTCCAGCAGACAATGTTGGTACACCAGCTCTTTCTCGACAAAGCTGAGAATATGATTTCTTTGGAGCTCTTGCTCCAAAGGTAATTTTATTACTACTAAAACCTTCAGAAAGGAAAAAGAATCAACACCTCTTTGATTCAAAAGCATACAGCTATGCAGCATTTGTGATCAGGAGACGTTTTGGTTCTTTGTCATGTTTTAAGGCTATGTTTAAGTCATCTTACAGTCTGCACTACCCACTAGATAGAGCTGGTAGAGCAGATACATGGCGATAGGAAACTAGTCGAGTCAACGCCTGATACTTCTCTAATTTCTCCCTTTGCTGATATATTGACTCTTCAGAGAGGAAAAATTCCCAGTGAAGTAAACGTGAAGTACCTGGGCAACAAGTCCCACGTCTTTTCTAAGAATGCCAACCTAGAGGTAAAAGGAGAGAACCCAAACTAACTGGCATATTACTGGTTACTCTTCATCAGGAAACTATTCGAAACATTATACAGCGCATTCATGCAGCAGTGACACAGTCCTCAACCCACACAGGAGGGGCTGGAAGGAAGGACAGCTGTAAACTCTGTTCAGTAGGGATGATTGGAGTAGACAAGGATGTGCCCACTTGAGGAGATAGGGCTGCAATGTGCATTTGTATTAAGTAAAATACCCATGTTCACTATGAATTGCTATACAAAGGAGTAAACCAGCAAATGGCACGCTATTCCAGGGCTATGACAACAGGAGTACAATCTGGCTTTACCTCTCGATCACAGCAAAGTTACAATGACCAAGCGTTCTTTGGAAACGACCACTTTACCGCAGCCGCTAACTAGGATTGAGAAATACATAAGAAAAACCCTGTTCTTCAGCTTTATTCCACATGACCTATACAGCTTGAATACCCATTCCTTCGGGTATGCAAGCAACAAACAACAACTGGCTGGGGAGCAATTTTATCATACAATTACGCCTGTCCAAACTCCCATGACAGAGAATGTGAGAGGCAAGGGAAGGAAAGAGGAGGTACTTAAGGTAAATACCAAGACAGACCCTAGAGTGACCTAAAGCCTTGTGCCTCATTCTTCAGATTAGTCAGTTTATAGCTCTGAGGAAAGAGAAATGCGTTGCTTCCCCTTCCTCATCAGAGTCAATTCAACACTGGATTAATATACTGACCCTCTGAAGAGTGCAAGGGAAAAGAGATGCCAAAAAATCCAGTAGCTAGGATGAAAAAAAACCAAGATAAAAAGGAAAAAAAACAAAGTCAAATGCCAGTAAGAAAATGGGAAGCAAGAGGGGATATTAATCTCTAAAGAGGAACCTCAGATGGTCACAAAGTTGCTTCCAAGTCTTGGCAGTCAAGACATAGAAGAACAGTGTTGCTGTAACCCAACTAAGCCACTGGGACACTGCACCACACAGTGTAGAGGAGGAGAAAGGTCTGCTTAAAGCACAGCAGTACATTCTTATGGGAACATACACACCTACGTAGAAGGACCAAAAAAGCAACCTAGGCACAAGACCAGTCCATCCAGTGTTACTTACTGTTAATCACCGAACAGCAGAAAGACAAGATCTCTGATCTCTGGCAGTATAAAGGGGAGAGCATCTGACATAGAGATGAGACGACCCTTTCTTCTTTAATTGCTTCCCACATTCCTCTCTGCTTGTTATTATCCTGTAAATGCTTTCCACAGTGTCAGCGAGACCTCTCTGCTCTCCAGCACTTCTATGCAAGCCTGGTACTACTAACTGTGAATTCCTTCCTGGAGCTTTCTCTCTCTTCCAAATTTTTAGCTTTCTTCTCTGCCATTTCCATCACTAAATGATCATCCCTTTTTCCAGCATACAAAGTTACTTGCTCCCTCAGGTCCACCTTCCAATCTGACTCCTGCAGTAAAGGCTTGTGAAAATACCAAATACAGTACAGTAAAATTCCACTAACCTGTACCTAAAAAAAATCCTATAAGAACATTCTTAAACACCTGGCAGGGACTGACTTTGAAAGCTCCTCAATGCTTTTGTCAGTCTTCAAACTACGCAGTCACTATATAAAAGAGATTATTGAGGGTAGGTGTGAGAGGGGTGTATAGAATCACCAAGCAGCCTGAAGGAGATGAATGGGGAACAACTGCTCACTCTCTTCCAGCATGGGAATGGGAGGGAAGAAGGAGATTAAAAACAAGAAGTTTTCCTTTATACAACATCTAACTAAATTCTTGAAATTCTTGGCTATGAATGTTGGAGATGCTTTAAAAAAAAAAAAGTCTATAAGATTTCAAAAAGGCATCAGACATGCCCTGAAGAAAAAAAATACATTGAGGACTACCAAACACAAAGGAACCACCTCTAGCTCAAGAAGTTCAGAACTGCCAACTGACCGAAGACTGGCAATGCATTTAACCTGTCCTCATGCTCTTTCTCAGGCATCTGCTGCTGACCACTCCTGGCAAGAAGATATTGGGCTACATGGACGTTTGCACGGACCTAGCTAGCATGGCTGCTGTTGTGTTAAACTCTTCCTGCACACGCACATTTCTGGGGCAGAGGAGTGTCTTTGGCATGAGATTTATGTGAAAGTCTTATGCGTTAAACCGTCTCTTGAGCCAATGCTTTTTCAAACACAGAACCAGAGCTCCTCTCCTTAGCATGGAGCTGCAGGCACACACGGTGTTCCCAGCGTAAGAATTTACACACAGTCCTTCAGCTACTTATTTCATAGTGAAGGCCTTTACTTTGCTTCCATGCAAATGTGCAGTTCCTGCCACCCACATTTGACAACTGCATTATACTTAGGGAAGTAGATTAAAGGCTAGGATCAGACAGAATAGAACAATTCATGCATAGACCTTAGTTTAACTGCAAGAGCACTGCCATGTTCCCACAGAACTCGAAGGACCATCTACAAAAGGTTTCTTAAAACTCTAATATGATAATACAATCAATGTATCAAACAGTTGCTGGTGTTAGACACATTGGAACTGCTGTTGGCTGATCAGTAATTGCAAAAGGACAGGAAATTCTCCCAAGCTTTTTTTCCTACACTAACTTTGACAACCTAACCTTTTTGTACATACACCCTTCTGATACATACCCCATCTATGCACATTCCTGACTCTTCTTCCCCACCCCACAATAAATGAATGAAAACAAAGTGTTTAACATATCATACAGACTGAGAAAGTGGATCCATGTCTATATTAAGGCATAAAATTAATAGTATTTATTGTTCAATGGAGCAAAGTGCTACAAAGTGCAAGGAATGGGTCTTGTTACAGATGCCATGTGAATCATAACTCTGATATTTCCTGATGTGTATTTAAAACTCCAGCCTCTAAACAACACAGAGTATTTTTGGATAACATTACCATGTGTGCATACAACATGTGCATGTAAACTATGCATCCACACTGACTGTTGAATAGCAGGATTGCTACAGCAGCTGTCCGAGTCGCAGGCCCCACTCTCCAGAAGTCAGACTGCTCCTGTCCAGCCAGATGCCAACTGTCAGCCAGCCAGGGCATGTGCTGCTGCTGCCTACATACCCAAACATGGCCAAGTGGTCACCGCGTTAGTCAGGTCTGTTAGAACGGCTAGGCAGGGGTGGGAAGGCCTGCAAAGACTGGCACAAGCATCTGGTGGAAGAGGGACAACAATGGCACGACTGGCTGTGTGGCACAGAGATCACAACACTGCCTTGGAAGATTTTTATTGAGAAAAAGGAATTACGAACTTCTGCACATTTCTCAGAGAAGTCCACAGCAGTGGGTGTGCTCTATACAAACCTCACTCCAGTGAGCTGCAGTGAAGTGCTCTTGGTTCTTTCATTCCTACTAATTTTTAGTAGCTAGAAGAGTTGTTACGGAGATTTAAAGTATCTTGCATGCTGCATTCACTGTGACTTTTGAAATTACAAAACCACATATGACAGAAAGCCTCAATAACCCTCCATGTGGCTTCTGAAGTTGCTTGTGTTCTAGAATGCCTGCTCTTCTCCACCAAAATACAAACACCCTCAACACTTACTCTCTCTGATCTGCTTCTTTCCTAAAAGGGGCTGGCCACCTCACCCTTGGTAGTCAGAAGAAGAGCTGGTACTTTCCATCTCCTTTTTTCTGTAATATGATCTATGCCTTCTTTCCTAATAAACCTCACACTTCTCAAGAAAGGCCTTTTTAATGATCCAAAGGCAACCATAGGAATCCTGCAGTAAACCCATTCCTACTCCAGAAAGCCTTCAGTACCAGAAGTGATACTGAACTAAGGTTTCAGCAGAAGTGATGTGGGAAGGGCTTAAATTAATAGTTGGCCACTCTGGTCTATTTTACATCTGCTCTGTGAAACTTGAAGGACTTAAAGAAAGCCACAATACAGTTGCAGCCATAGTCGTTTCACATACTTACTAGACCCTAAAAGATTTCTTGAGAGGCAGAACCCTCCCCTACCCTCAAGCCCCCAGTGTTATTACAAGCTGACTTGCATTTATCTTGAAATCATGCAGTGTTCCCAGGCTTCAAACTGGCATGGCAATGGGCTGGTCTCATTCATGGCCTCCTACAACACAAGATTATTGCCTTTCAAATTACAAGTCACAGGCTTGGTCAGACAGAAAGCCTATTAGGAAAGCCGCACACAAGATCTTCACATGCAAAGCCACCACAGTGTGTTGGCTGCCTGTGTGGTTCAAAAGCTTCTATCAGCGTGTCTAAAAACACTGACAAAGAAGGAGAACCAGTTAGAGAAGAAAATCAAAGCCTGAGAAGCTGCAAATAACAATAGAGAGAAATAAGTCAGCTAATAATTTTAAGTAAGAGTCACAGCGTTTAAACCTTCCCACAAGAGACTTATCACTTGAGCTGTTTACTGCAGATCAGAAAGCCTAGCACTAGATGGCCTTTGATGGTTTTTATGTTTCTAAAACATATTCTTTTGCAGGTGATTCATAACAAGACAAATTCTCAAAGGGAGCCCAGTTATAGTGTGGGAACTCTTAGTTTCCAAAACAGAAGAAAAGTCAGGATCACTAACAAGTTCAAAGCGTTCTTTCAAAACACTAAATCTCACACGCCTCTAAATTAGCAAACAGTTTTATTCAAGCCTTTTGTTCACAGTTTCAGCAAACCTAAAAGGGAGACAACATACAAGAAATTCAGTGCTCAGGAGAACCCAGAGGACAAGCACTCTCTGTAAGTAAATATTTAGAGTAATATGCTATCTTCACAGAAGCACAGAACAGTTGGGGCTCACAGGAACCTCTGGAGAACATTCTGTCCAACTCCCCTGCTCAAAGCAGGGTCAGCTGAAGCAGACTGCTCAGGGGTGGGTGCAGTTGCTTTGAATTTCTCAAAAGATGAAGACTCCACGCCACCCTGGGCAACCTGTTCCAGTCTTCAACCATCCTCACAGTAAAGAGTGAGAAGTTTCTTTGGCTCACAAAGGGCTTTCCTTTGTGTCCATTGATTCACTGCTACTGACTCAATTCCATTTGATGCCTGCTATCACCAAGGGATATGACATCACTCACGTCAGCAATGACATACAAGGCTACTGACCCATCTACAGAATGGATGAATGGAGCACAGCGACGCGATCAAAGGAAGTCACTGTTCAGTGAACAGGAAAGCTGCATTAGGCATCTAATTGCAGGCCTGGCAGGATCAACCTGATCAATGTTTACCACTCCATACAGTGTACTCACTGCATGTAACTGTGTCAAATTGCATTACTCAGCCTACAGCCTCCCTCAGGAGGAGGAGGAAGGAAGGAAAGGGAGCCCAAGGCAAGAGATTTATATCAGCCAAAGTCTGTGCATTGATACATGGGAGTGAGAGTGGATCGCTACCAATGGTTTCTGACAAAGTAACTTTTCTTCTTTAAAAGCATGACAAATAACAACAAAATAAGATCTCTGCTCATTAGTCCCACTTACAACATCAGAGGAATCTCTTGAGCACACTGCGAAAGAAATACACGTTTCCCAGATCATCCTCACCACTGCCCAATGCACGTTACACCTACACCCCTCCTTACTGACCCAGAATCTGGGTTCTTTGTTTGCAGTAGTTTGGTTCCTTAAGTCTCTTCAGCAAGCCAAACACCTACGTACATTAACTGTGAATGCAACTGTTACTCAGACAAGGGTAAAACAAAATCTGCAGTTATCGGGGGGGTTTGAAGCAGACAAATGGCTTCTGTTCAAGGGAAGACACTAGCAAAAAAACTCTCTAGCTACTTCAGTAGCTAGAAGTGTGGGTATTTCAGCATTAGCTTTTAGGAGCTCCTTTTCATGCCACTATATCTCTACTACTTTTTGGTGTTGAGATTCTGAATCCATGCAAACTACTCCGTCATTTAGTACAAACTGACAGATTAAGCAAAATGAACTTTCTCAGCAACAAACGGTACCCTTCTCAGTGTTTTAAATATCCCTTTACAAAAATTCCCTGGAGACAGAGAAGCCAAAAGATCTTTAATTTTAGACCAGGGGTATGCAAGGACATAAAAGAGTTTTACTTACTAATAGCCCCTGTGTAGGTTGGTTGTGTAAGGTCTTTTGGCACCTTCCTGTAGATGTCAAACCTGAAAGAGGAAAAGCAACAGCCATAAAACAGGTGGAACAATTCAATTCATTTCATGTCCCCAACAGGGATGAATGATGCTGAAGTTTTTCCATCCGGCTTTCCAACAATTTTTTTTTTTTCAGTTTGCAAAAGAGTACGAGAAGGAAAACCAAACCAAAACAAAAAAACCTTTTTTCTTTTGTACAATTATGTCACCACACTCCTTCTTGGATCCAGTTTCCAAATGATTTCTGCCCACCTCCCTCCGCCTTGCTGTCATGGATCTGTGCAATCTGAACTCTGAGAGGTGCCAGGGAAGAAGTCATGTTGGACAAGTTTACAGACCACCGTAAAAGGAAAAGGATGCTCTACAAACTCCTGAATAAAGAGACTTGGCAAAAACACAGTGAGACACAACCTACATTACCCCTTGTGGTACGCACTGTGCAATAGCCAGAAAGTGACAATACCAAACTCAGATATCAAGGCCTTGAGACAAGAAACCTAGTCTTTGACACTAGATACACAAGAGAAATTAATTCAATAGGTCTGCTACTCCCACAGTAAAATCTAGTTTAATATTAGACCATTGATTTGATTCAGTCATATCTTTTAATATCCATAAGGCTCAGCTTTGCTATTTTAAACTCTCCATGGTTAAACTTTCACTGCCCTTATGATGTTAGCAGTATTATTTCCTACAACCTTCTGCTCCTGCATGCCCAGCCGCAATGCAGTTCTGACATCAGTTTTTCCACCTCTCAATAAAAATTAATTAATGCATTAAAAACACACACACCCCCTAAAGAAGGAAGTGACTGCTTCTCCCCCTTAAATAGAGGTTTTTTGAATATGCCACAAGCGGGTGAGATTTGATGCTTTTTCCAGCCCTGGAGAGGCATGAGAGACACCGTCTTCCAAATTCCTGCTCTATATTGAAACACCCCCATGTTTATTCAGTAGCTCCAACTACACCAAATATTATACTGAGAGTTTAAAAACTAGATCATCTTTCTTTTCTCCACTCATCATCTGTTGAGATAACTTCCAACTTGAGGGCACTCTGGGTGAACAAAACAGCATTCGCCTTGTGTGAGATGAGAAGGACACTGCTGCTGTGTTTCATTCAGAAGTTGAAGCTGTAAGAAGGAAGGGTCAGAGAGGGAAGGAGAGTGGGTATAAAGGTAGCTCATCCCCCAGCTCAAGTCCTGAACGTGCTACGAAATCACCTAATTGTTCCAATAACCCACTGCGATACACTTGACAGAGCACGCTGCTCAGGACATGCACTGGAGCTGTACGCTTTGATGACTATTCACTGCCATCTCCTAAATAGATTAGCAATATTCCTGAACAAAACAGTCCATTTATGGCTCTCCAGCTGCCCCGAGAACATCTGGAAAGTACTGTTTACATTCTTTCCACATACACCAAAGCAACAGCAGCAGCAGATGGTAAAGCAACCCAAAGCAGCTGATGACCTCACAGTCTCACAGGCAGAGGAAGTCGTTGATCGTTTCTGCTCACAGCCCATTAAAATGCTGAAAGCTGGAGTTGTCTCACCAAAGTCACAATAACAGATCAACAAGGCCAAAAAAGCTGAGAGAGAAGGAAAATGAGAGAGAGCAAGCACATGTACGAACACACAAGAGCTGCTGAGTGCGAGGGAACAATTAGAAATAGGAAATAGCTCTGTGCTGGATTCAGTCAAAAGAGCAGCATGTGGATACTATAAAAGGAAGTTTGTTCTTATAATGAGAAATATTTACTAGTTTCTAAATGATGACCCATCACAGGATTAAAAAAAATAAAAATTTAGCTTTTTAAATACCTCAGTGGAAAGCTGATGTCATGTTAAGGTTCTCTCCTCTCATACCGCCACTTTAGTCCCATAAGCAACACCCAGACCCCAGAAATTAAGCTTTACATGGAGTAAGTAAGCTAGGATTAGGCAAAGACACTACAGAAAGCGACCAAAGGCTCCTGACCACATTTACCACCTGGCTTTAATTGCTTAAAAGGCAGCCCACCTCCTCTGTGCTATTCTGCTTCTCTTCTACCACAATGATACATTCCCCCCCTCTCCTACTACCATGACACACATCTAAAAACGGTTTTAGGCACATCTCTGGATCTGATTTGACTCCAGTTTGGAGAACTCTTGGTTCTATACTTAAGAGGCTCAAGCCTCCCTGCAAGCACAGAGCACATTTGCCACAGTTATTGTGTAAGAGCCTGAAAGCACTTTTCAGGATCACTTAATGTATGAGCACAGGGAGCATACAAATCTCGCCAGGCAAAGAACAGCAAACAGCGTCCCAGCCTTGAACTTAACAGTCCAGAGGCACATACGAGAAGAGTACAGAGCAACCCAGAAGGACTCCATAAATCTTAATAGCTTTGTTTTGTAGAATTAGCACATTTTTAGATAAGGACAGGCACCAAGGAACAACACAGAATCAAGAGTAGACAACGTACATAAAAGAGGCAATGAGAGGAAAGTGGATGGTAGGGGTAGATGAGGAAAGCTCAGCTGAGATCTCATGAATGAAGGCAGAAGCTTGAAGAACCTAACTCGGGCAGCAGAAAGGAAGGCAAGCAGGGGAAGGGTATTTAAACTTGCAGAAGGATGCTGAAATGATGAAAACAACATTAACAGCAAGAGAAAGGAAAGAGACAGGTTTGGAATGAGAAACAAACACCCCTGACTAGCTTTTGCTCACTGACACACCATAACAAAGTAACTTCAAAACCAAAAGAAAAAGGACTGGGTATATGCATGTATCCTGGGAGAACGTTCATCTGCTTGGAAAATACCTGCCCTGGATTAGGAGGGGTTTACGCTTTGTTTCTAATAAACATAAGAAAAATTTCTCAAACTAATGAAGTTGACACAAGTTACTGTAACAGGAGACCCTAAGCCCCAAGAAATCAGAGATTTGTGAAAGCCATAGCTCCTATCAGACCTAAGGGTTAAAAATCTCATTAACTTCTAGACTCCCCTAGGAAATCCTCTCTCCTTTTCCCACTGGCTTCTTGGTCCAGCGGATCACTTACACTGTCCTGGGAAGAGGAAAGAATGTGGCTTAGACACCACAGATGATTTGTACTGTATAAGGGAGGAGGCGATGAAGCTCTATGCATGGTGAAGGGGAACAGGTTTTACTTGCCCTCAGGTCAGATGTTCCTGCAAGCACCTGCAGTAAAAATTCCAATAAGCCTCCAGGTTCCTGAGGTATTGGTCACTTGGAAGAGTATTTGCACCCTAGGAACAGAGAGCCTTGTGCTGTATATATTGCAAAAGGTCCCTTGCAGATTTCTGACACCATCACACTCAAAGCAGTGGAAGGTATTACTAATGCTGGAGGAAGACTGGACGTTCAGAAAGGTTCTATCTGCCAGCTCATAACACAGCAAGACACGCTGTACTGCATGGTGAATACCCACTTTCATAGTATTGCAAGTCATATCCAAAATGACCACAAGACACCAGGGTGTAGAGTTACTGCGTGTTCACTGCAGTAACTGCTCCATGAACTCTCTTAACCTGCAGTACCGTGCAGTGGTTTATCCCGCGTTCACACAGGGATACGTTACTTTACACTTACAAAGCGCACACAGGCACAGTTTCCACAGGATGATCAGCACATTATTTATACTTAGCTTTTGGCAGTTTTGTCCCTTCACTCAGAAACCCAAGGCTGACTTGTGAGGCGAAGTAATCTCTTTGTGTCAATCAACTGAGACAGTTGCAGAATGGAAACGACAAGCTTTTTGCTAAGAAAGCTCTTCCTCCAGGTCATACGCATCCTTATAAAGGAAGGGCTGGACCTGGCAATATCAGAATACAAGGCTAAAGATAGAATTAGGCTGTCATCAGTATAACAAAGAAATTTCCTGACACATCTATGGTATCTATTGTCTTCTCTTTCAATAGAGAACATGGATGCAAACAAAGAAATAAAGAAAGGCTGTTTGGCAATGTTAGTTTTTCAGGAACCAGCATTCATAACTAACATCATGGAATGCTACAATACTTTTTTCTCAATCCAATGCTGAAAGGACATAACCAAAGACTTTCTCGCCTCCCTAACAGGAACGTTAACAAACTAGTCAAACAACATTATGAACAGCAGCAGTAGCACAGGGTCATTCTTAAACAGGCTTAAACAGAGAATGCACAAACCTTAGCATGATGAAGCGAGGTCTGAGGCAGAACTCTGGCTGTCTGACAGGCAGGCAACAGTCCTCTCAGAAACACAGAAATTACATGTCTGGTCTCATCTTATTGCAGTTGCACAAGTAGACAGGGAGGTAAAATTGCAGAGGGGTGCACCTCAGTGGAGTTACACGAAAGGATGGTGCATTTCAAGCACCAGTAAGTATTAGAAGGACTTCACAAGCTATATCTGGGCTAATATGGGCTGTTGCTATTCACTTTTTTCCTTCAGATAGAAGTATATGCTCTTCATGTTCACTTTTCAGGATCTCCTAGAGCCATAGAAAGCAAAGTGTTTAACAAGCCAGAGGCAGGTGCAGTAGTGCTCATCTGAGTGGGACAGACAAATAAAAAAAATCACACCCAAGGCTGGCTACACAGAACCTATGGAAGGTCAAACCTTGACACAGCATGTTGACATTAGCAGCCCTGGGGATGGTTCCTGATTTTCCTCTCAAATATGATCGACAGCGCAAGATGGGCGACAGGGAAGACAGAAGATGTCTACTCAAACACCGCATTTTTTCCTAGAGGAGATACCTCACCTGCATGCCCTGAGAGGAGGGATGAGCTCACTCCCTCAGCAGGAGCTGCTATGGCCAGGGCTTCCTGCTAGGGCACGCTTTGTACACACCTGAACAGTCTCAAGTCTGGATCCGAAATATTTCAGGAAATGAAGTAATAAATACATTATTTCATCAACGATTGCCACATCCCCAAACAGAAAAATCCTCTCTGATCTCTCTGCAGTCTGAAAAGAGCTTCAATAAAATACTACACTAAGACCTCCACAAAGTGCTGTTAACTTTTCTATGAGCAAGAAGCAAAGAATTTGAGGCAATTAAAAAAAACCAAACAGAAATACTTGTATGCAGACCTAACTAGACAGTGGATAAATTTGAGTGTCTTGTAGCAAAGGGAAATTTTGGGATCTAAAGGAGTTCAGAGAAGCAAGAATATGATTTCCTCCTTTAGTTTACAGCATTTATTGCGATCTTCAAGCGTGCCCACCTATCCCTCGTACACGAGGAGGGAGAAGACAAAGGGGCAATGTCACCTAGGGCAGTTATTCAGAGCACAGCTTATAAATCCCCCTATACCACTGACTTGCTGCCTGGAGTCACTGCAAAGAGAAAGCAGGTGCTTCAGTTCTTTCTGTGGAGCAATGAAACAGCACTCCAATGCGAGCAGTGGGATGCTTTCACGCACCCTTCTGCAAGGTCTGTTCTTCCTGATTTAACAGAGGCAAAGTAAAGACTAATTTGTAGCTTTTAGACTGTATTTTGGACTCCAATTAATCAAGCAGCCAAGCATAAGTGCCCCTTGTTCACACGGTCACAGAATGGAATTCAGGCACTGTAAGCCAGAAGCAGACTAATTTTCATCCCTTTCCACTCCTCAAATGACTGAGGAATTTAGCTTTAATGTGCCAGGACCAGGGAAAATGCTTTTGTTCTTCAGGCAGACTGTGTTTTTCCCCTGAAGAACTGAATATTGAAACACTAGTTTTTTTGAAGCATGCTGGCTCTATCGTAGGTACAGTTGCAGCACGTACTGAAAGGGGATAGACATAATTCATTACAGCAAACTACATTTCTGATGTCAAAGATGATTAAAACCAAAAAATCAGCATCGTGGCTAACATGCCACTTTTATCAGGTCAGTGGTGGCGTAAATACATCATGTAATCTTATCTTAGCAGCAAGGGTCCACGGCTGTGATTCAGAAAGAAGAATGTGGGTGTTGAAACAACATTTGATTCTCTACCTCCCATATTAACCAGCTTTTAGAAGGAGCATCTATTTTTCAGCAGATACCACATTTGAAGTTGAGGTTGCTAATTCCTGGTGACATTACTCACTCTCAATAAGGAGTCCAGCACACAGTGAACAACTACCTTAACTTTATTACACATCAGTAGCTTTGAGATCTGTTTGAAAAAGAGACAGCCTGGTGTGGCTGAACCAATTTACTTCATTACCAAATAAATCTACTTGAAGTGACTTGCAAAAACAACACACTTAACAGCAGAAATGTAACTTCACTATTAAGTTAATCAAATAACTGAAAATTTTACAGCAGATTTCACAAAACCTGACAAAGGGGGGGACTAGTGAGTACAAATAGAAAAAGTTAACTTTGAAAATTAACTATAAAGATTACGTTGCTGCTACAATAAGAAATTTGAAGAACTGAGGAGCCAGTGTTCGTATTCCACCATGCAGCATGTTGGAGACCCTACATTGGACAAGTGCTCATTCATTATAAGAAGGGAGTAACATCTCCATCATCTCTATCAGATGCCGTAACAACTCTCAAACAGAAGAAAAAAGGGTGAGAGGGCGATGTCCCCAAGGTTTCCAAAATATAGGGGAAAACCCAGATGAGAAAAGCCAAATGGTGAAGCCTTACAACCTAAGCTGTCACAATGGGCTTTAGGGCCAGCAAAAACTCCATCCCTATCTTCTTGGTAAGAAACACAACTGCTCTGAGAAACAGAGGAGCTGAAGACTGAAAAAGAGAAAGGCAAGGCACCAGTAACACACACAGAGGGACAGGTTGGTTGTCTGAAGAAATAAAGAATAATACACCTTCCCCAGCTGAGATGGCTTCCTGGATCAACAAAAGCCCTTGGTCAAACATAATTTCAAGTTTAAATCATACTGCACAAAGGAGCCAAGAAATAATAAACTCCATCTTCAGTGGCAGTCAGCACTTCAGTGGGAGGCTGTGGGGAATTGATATGGGCTCTATCACTCAATTTCTCTCGAAATTGCTTCTTTTCACACAGTGCTTGCGTATTTGCAGTACAGGTTAATTCACTCCTAAGACAGCTGCATAAGTCAGAAAGCAGGAGTAAGTCTGTCTTTTGAGAACCTTTTCAAAAACATGACTGTGTCACAATAAAACCACTAACCCTTTCATATACCAGGACGCAAGCTCTAAACCTGGCATGCCAGCTAATGCTGATTTTGCAGACCAAGCTCTCCGGTCTACAAAGCAAAACAAGATCAGGTTGGCCTTTTAAGAACTATTTCACAGGAGAAATTTTTCTTTGCCACTGCACAGGGGAATACAAGCCAGTTAAAGCATTTTCAAAACTTGTTTCCCCTTCTGCTTCTCCCCATGTGCTGGCAATGTCCTTACCCAGTTTAACAACAAGTAGCACAGCTCCTGTGAACTGGAGATATACTCAACTGCAATATTGCTGCTGGTTTCCCCTGTTTGTCAAGTCCTTCTTGCAAACCAAAGAAAAGTGAATCAGAGTATGGCTGCATGCCTCAAATATCAAGAAACCAAGAAGGTTTGATGTCAGTATTTCTCCACCCAGGCCAATTGCTGACTAACATAACAAAGAGCTGGCCTGTTCCTTACAAAGTCCATTCATTACGTATCCACCAGAAAATGGCGTTACAACGTGGTAGAGAGAATTTCTGCCATTACACATTGTACTTGCCACATTCAAGATACACAACACCACAGAGGTATCCATGAAGATTACACACATTTACTTAGGAAACTCATTTTTGTTGAAAGAAGATGTTAATTATACTGAGTGGTTGATGGTTTTCAGATGGATAGAAAAAAAACCTCAGCCCCACAGTGCATTTTAGGAATGTATATTCATTGAAAACAACCACCGCAGACTGCTTTTGATGAAACTACATACACCATGGAAAGTACACAAAGAGTAAGGCAGCTGTCAAACATAACCTTGGATAGTCAAGCCTATGCAGGTATCCATTTCATCTTCCCTAACAGTCATCTTGAGGCAGCTCTGTCTGATAATAGGTTAGAAAACATATAGCATCTTCTCTTCTTTGAGAGCGTTTAGACATTCTGAATAAATTCATTCTTAAGCCACATCCTTCTTAATTATACCAGACTCTTTACTTAATGTAGACATCAGTGAATTCAGCCAACTAACTACTTCTGTTCAGTTGCCATTGAAGAGACAAAACATCCTTAACTTAGAGAAGGATTAATTTTCCCTGGAGATAAGGACATAACCTGGGGATTTGTCACTTTACACACTTATATTCTTCCTCTTACCATTTCCTACTTGCCTCCTCGAAAATTACTGTTTTATTGCTGTATTACAAACACATGATTCAGACGGAGATGGTTGGTTCAGTCACCCTTACCTGGTTTCCCACAGGAGCTACAGGTCTGCAGAGACAGACAACCAGCTCTTCCCACGAGATATGTATAGCTGTGTCTATTTTTAAGTTTGTCTTTTCACGACAGAAGAGATGCACTAGTTCAGGAAACAAGTGGCGTGTGAAGTGAGGAGAAGAGAATGAGCAACCTCAACCCCACTTCAGGAAACACATTTAAGTGCACATGAAATGAGCTGGAACGATGGCTCTGAAGAGTTTTCAACTGGTCCACAGTACGGGCTACTGCACAACTTTCTTTCCTCATATTAGTGCTGCTACCACCAGTGGAAGAAACATGCCTGGAGACAGCAGAAAAGTTTACAGACTATGATTCATTTAATACCTGCTGCAATTAAGGCTTTTAACAGAGACAGCACTTATAGCTGAGAATCAGCAATTCACTTTGCATAAAATGCTTTATCATTTATAAGGAGGACATGGGAAGCAGGAAGAAACTCAGTCATTACAAATATAAGTTGGATTAAGTCCATCTGACATTCAAAGACTACTGTGCACAAAGAGACTCAGTTTTCTCTCTCTAGGAAAACTTCAGTGGAGGCTGGTGCTACAAGGGGAGATCGGAATTTAATCACCTTCCTTCTGCCCCCCACATCAGTGTAGCTTGGAGGCAGAAGGAAGAAGAAAAAAAAGAAAAAAGAGGTCCCACTGAATAACTTCTGTGTGAATCCATGGAACCAAAAGGAAGCTATGGAGAGACTGTGGTCAGAGCAAGATTGCTCAGACTAGAGACTAATGGCAAAAGGGAAACACCCTTTCTTTAGCACCCCCCAGTGATATTTCTAAGAGAAACCTTCCCATCAAAGGCATGCCAGTCTCTGTCAAGGAGCATTTACATCTTTGTCATCTGCTGACTGTCCACCATCCAACCAAAGCTTAAAAATCAGAAGTACAAGCACATAAGAAAACTGTCTCCACAACGGCTCAAAGTACTGCAGGGTCTGTGTTCTCCAATGTTTTAGAGGTTTCATGAAGAAATTCTGCAGAATAACTAGCTTGCAGAGAGCATCCACTAAACATCTTGTAAACTGGCACTCTCTGTCTGCCTCTCCATTCTCTCCAACACAAAAATGAAGTTAAACAGATTCTCAAGCTGTAGCTACTAGACTGAGAAGGGAAGAAATCGCTGCCCCAGGACTTCCTATCTCCATGCTTCTTTAACTTTAAAAAAAAATAAAAATTATAAGGTGCTACAAAAACTAAGAGTAACTAGGACAGAATATTCCAATGCTACTCTAAGAACAAAAGATTTCTAACCAGAAAATCAAATCACTTACCTAAGAGCTTAGAGAAAAAAAAAACAAGCTGTTTAACAGGCAGCAGCTGTTCCTCCATTTCCTTGGGTCACTGCACTCAAATAATGACTTTGGGACAATTCATCCCTGCTTTGTCAACAAAGCTGCCTTAACAGTGTTTGAGCAGAGGGCAGTGGGAGCAGGCCAACCACACCAACTGGACAGCACAAGCCCCCAGGCACTCAGCCGAGGTAGCCACTGTGGTGGCTTTTAACCTCTTCAGAAGCCACTTAACTCCAAATAATAACAAGCAGGCTTATACAAACCCTTCACTCCAAGTGCAGGCAGATACCTTTAACACAAAGCATACCTTGCTAGCTTTGTTGCTTCCTATGAAGCACAGACATCCACAGTAAGATCTTTAAAAGCGAAGCTGCTAAATTTATCTGTTGTACAAACGTACAAACACCAGTTTAGTTTTCAGTGTGACTGCTCAAGCTGAGGGAAATGTAAAGGCAGAACAAACAGCACAGCTGAGTCAGGTTTGCACACATAGAGCTCCTTTCATTAACAGAAGACCATCTACTTTAAAAATAAAAATGAAATTCCAGGCACATGTTTAAGTTGTTGAGAGGACTTGGACTGTTCAGCTTTTAAAACCGAACCTAGAACTACTGTGACCAAGATCAGAGAGAAAAAGATTAACCTCTTTACTTGTTAAATTGATTTTATCCAACAGTCTAACAGCAGGCTCACTCCTAGGGTATGCAGAGATGGCCTGAAAGACAAGTTACCTCATTCTGTGTGCCTAATGATAGAGTAAAGAAGGTGGCCTTGGAGAACAGCTAATATCTGGGGCAACGATGGCAACGGAACAAGTTGGGCAAGACTCCCCTCTGCCTGGTGACCCTGAGACGGGATGGACATCAGGTTCTCCTGGGAAAGAAGAGAGGAAATGAGCTGATAGCTGGATAGGAGACAGAGGAGACTGCTCTACAATTTCGTGGGCTGGACTATGTACCACAGATGCTTGAAAGCTGCTACAAAAAAAGAAGACAGACCTGGTCTGAGTAGCAGTTTGGAGCAAGTCCCTTAACTAGCAAAGCGTGGGCTTGAGAGAAGATACAGTCCCTGAGTAAGGGGTCAGAGTGCAAGAGGGTCTCTTTCTCTCAGGGACACTGAGAAAAACATTAAAATCAAACAACAATATTTACAGTATAGAAATTCTGTCAGAATTAATTCTCTTGGGTTATTTTATTTTGGTTTTAGTTGCGGAAACATCAAGAACAGCATGTCATTTTAAGTGAAACCCCTCTTACTTCACTCCAAAAAAGCAGCGAGTTCTAACTCCCTATTCATCTTCAACTTATGGTCCTTGCTGTACTTGCTCTGACAAAAATCTGCAATTTCATTCTACAGATGAACCAAAGAAAGAAGAATCTGTATGCAACTGTAAATTCACTCTAAAATAGTCCAAAGGAAGTAGAGATGCCTTATTCTAGTGCCTTCCTCTATACATACATAGGAAGCACTACTTCTTCCATTTTTATGGAGAAATATTAGTTCAAGATTTCATTCTGAAATCCTTTCTTTAGATCATGCTGCTCTTCTTGCCAGACAAAGGCAAATGCATGCTCTGACAACTCTCTAAGAATATTTAGCTCCTGCACCATCCAGTACAGATATAAAGTAGGAACTCTGCTTCCAACAACGTAGGTGAAATCTATCCTCCTGTTTTACAGAGAGGGAAAATAACAGCAGGAATTCAGCAGCATGGGAAGAAAATAGGAACTAGTGACTCTGAGAGCTTCATTTCACAATTGTTAATTCTTTGTTTAAATGAAATTTCTGTTTCCTGTCTGACAGCAGATGAGAACATAATGTTCAGAAAGCTGTTCAGGACAGCTCCTGGTTCAGCCACGCTGTGATCCCGCAACGGGATGCGGCACTAGGAGCCAACAGACCTGAGTTCTGTTCCGCTCTCAGCACTGACTCACTGCATAAATTTTGTTCCAGTCAATTGAATCTTTCTTCTTCAGCGTCTTCATTTTGCAGAGTGGCACCTGGTGAGATCTGCCCACTTTTCATCAAGCATATTGAAATCTACAGATGAAAAAACTCCACAAAATGTGAAGTATTACTGTTCAAAGTTCCAACTTCTTTGAAGGTCTGTAAAAGGAAAGCTCCAGGAAGATAAGCTTATGAAAACAAACTGGATGCGCACAGCAAGAGCTAAGCCTTGGTTCAGTAAGAGGGTTGTGCCTAGAGTGCATGTTTATGAAAAATCTTGATCATGAATGGTTTTGTGGATTGAGACACAAACTTCAAAGCACGTGGAAAGTAAAATAAGTGATCCTGTTAATCCAAGTTTTACATGGAAAATAAACACTGAATATCCAGCTACCAAAGCATGGCACTCAATGTGAGTTCAATGCAAATAAAGGTTCAAAGCAGGCCTAATAAGCCGATACTTGTAAATACCAGTCAGTTATTAACACATTTTATAAGATTAACACCTGCGTAACAGCACATAACATACAAACATCATTAAGTAATCAGCTAGTCCTCATTTACACACAATAGGGTATTAACACACATACTGCAGAAGTTGAGCTTGAATGGACACACTCTTAAGGCTTCAAAATTACACTGGAAACTGTTTAATCCCGAACTGCTTTGGGCAAGCTCTGATTTGCAAAGAATGGGACAAGGAGGTCGAGAAGCTAGTGTGGTTTTAAACCAGTTTGGCTGTACTGCAAGCAGGTGAAGACAGTGATTTTCAAGTTCTGTATGACTGACTTTTCACTCCCAAAATCACGAGAGCTCTCAAAGAACGATCCTCCAAATATATATATATTTTTTTTACCTGCTGACTCACCACACTTTTAAGCCCAGGAGTGAAATGCAGGAATAGGTTTCCTTGCCAGCCAGCTCCTCCCTCTTAATTCTAGTTCCAAGAACATAATGAAACTAACAGAGGAAGTTTCTGAAACAAGGAGGAGTACTGAGAACAAGAAAACAAGGTTAGCCAGGAGGACTGTCAGTGATTATATAATGCAGCCTTTAGGCAACTGGACATCTAGGGAAAGGGGCTGAGAGAACATTGGAGGCATCAACCTCCATGGCATTATGTCATCTGGTCTGGTAGTTACTTAGTAGGTACAAGATTTGTGTAGGGGGAGAAAAAACAACAAACCCATTTATTTCTAGGACAAAAGACTATGAATCTTCACAACATTTGCAGAAAGAGGGCACAAGAAATGAATACATTCTGCTCCCATTCAAACTGATTTCTTTTCGAGGAGCTAGTTCTCCTCTTTTCTCTTTCTGCCAGCCTCCCCCTCTCCACTGTGCTGTCCTACATAGTACCTTTCTGTCAACTATGTTCTAAATTCCATGCTCTTATTCTTCAGTGGGTAAGAAGGTTTTATATACTGCCCAGGAACGTACAGCAATTGCTACTGCTGAAATATGCCAAGAGTGCAAACTATTATACATGGCACTGAAGCATGAAAATAAGAAGCGGCACTACACTTTTTTTTTTTTCAAATCAAAATGTTAGGCTCAAACATATTTCAAAGGTAATTAGGAGGAGGAAACTATTTATAATCTCAGATACTCAATAGTGGAGTCTTGCCAGAAAGCATTTTATTTCCTTTTAGGCGGTGAAGCAGGTGTCAAAATGAAGGATGGAAGAGAAATGCATTTTTAATAAAGTGAGCAAACTATATTCTGCTTCATCAAAACAAGATAAATATGTCATGAAGAAAAAATGTTCAAATAAGGGGACTGGTATTTAAAGGGATCCGGCCCTTCACTGGACTGTAAGCAAAAGCGATTGTACTTCTGAGTGCTAGTACTGCGTTCTGGAGATCAGAGAGAGAGAACAGAGACAGAGAGAACATATATGACTACACCCCAAGCTAAGAAAACAGTTCAGATACTTGAATGTTGTAAGCAAACTGTAACCCTTCCTGTCCCAGAGACTTCATCTGCCCTAAGATTTCCAAGAAATCACCTACACACAGTTTAGAGCAAAGCAAGGACACAGCTATGGAAAAAAAGAGCTGTACTGCAGTCTTGCCCATAGCTTCTAGGAATCACAACACATTAAGACTCTTGCTGCCTTGTACTCCTGAACACCTCGAAACAAGATCTGCTAAGATTAATTTAGCATCAGAACTGTGTAAATCCTATTTGTGGATGCTGCTTTCTGAAAGGGTTGTCACAGCTGCACTAGGATAGCACATAAATCAGATTTTTACAAAAAAGCATGAATGAATATAACACCCAGGGAAGGAAAAAAAAAAAAGAGAGATGTCTGAGAAAAATAGTTCCATCTATTTGCCTGAAACCGAAAAGAGTTACAAATAGCAGACCCTTGACTTGAGGGAGTAAACAACAATGTTCACTGCTGCACCACCCCCCCCAAGTCTTCCTTTTCCTCCTAGGCAATTTATATAGGACAAAATTAATTCTTAATAGACAAGATTCAGGAGCAAAAATGCATGCTTCCCAGAGCACCCAGCAGAGATTCAAATACACTGTAGTTCTTCAGAAAACCCACAGTGATCAGCTTGGGCTCTCCTATTTATATTCCATTCTACGAGATGAGAATTTCCTCAATTCAGTTCTATTTTTCAGTTGCATATAGCTGTATCACAATAAGCAAGTACTGTCAAAAGTATCATCTGGCTTCCAAGGAAATTTCCTGGTTGTGACTCAGTTTCCCAGGAAAATCCACATTGATGCTACTACGAAAAGATGACCGATAGAGACAAAAGGCAGAGCCTCAACTTGTAGCTGGGGACCAGGCTTACCAGTGTTTGTCAGTCCAGCTATAACGCAGCAGTCAGATTCAGATTTCAGTTCAGTTTGATTTAGAGTGATGTGGAATCCGCAGGAGGCTCCAAAAATTCACCTTTATCAGAAAACAGTCATGTTTGCATTACCAGCTGCACTGGTGTTTTAGCAGGCTCTCCAACTTTGTTTCATTCACAGCACACAGTGGTCTACAGAAATGGACAGCAAAAGCCTAAGGATATGACTATTAAATAAATACTGAGCAACCATGACTGCCTGAAATCCTGCTAGGAGTTACACGTGCCTGTCTATATTAACACAGCATTTTGAAGGTTCTTCTATTAAAGGCCAATCTTTCTGGCTTCTCTGGATTAAACTAGATACATATTATTTGGAAACATCCTTAAAAATGAAGCAAACAAAAAAGCAAACATCCAAACACACACAGTTCAAATGCAGCCAAGTGTCCTGTCTAACTGGAGTCTTGAAGGTTCTTCTATTAAAGGCCAATCTTTCTGGCTTCTCTGGATTAAACTAGATACATATTATTTGGAAACATCCTTAAAAATGAAGCAAACAAAAAAGCAAACATCCAAACACACACAGTTCAAATGCAGCCAAGTGTCCTGTCTAACTGGAGTCTTTACGTGTGTGTCTGCTGTGATTCCTACTAAAATACCCAAACATTTCAGCATAAGGAGGATTTTACAGATTGTGGCAAGGTTGTGGTTAATTTTTTGGCAGAACAAGTTTTCCACTTTGGAGGCAGCTGGCTCCATACAGGAACACCTAGACAACAATTCAGGGTTTGTGCTTGGATAGAAAACAAAAAAAACAAATGATTCCACTATTTCTTATTTCATAGCAAGACTATTCATTTCTCACCACCTCCACTGTGAATTATATGCCTAAAAACTACACATGCACACTTCAAAATACAAGCTTAACAACTCCCACAGCTTCTCAGTCCACACTGGTGGTGTTGCTTCAACTCTTGTTTACAGTGTGATTTAGTCATTTTCACAGCAGTGAACTATGATGGCATGAAGAAAGCATCTGTGTCATCAATGAGTGAACAAAGGAGGACAGTTAAAGTTCAGAAGGAACAATACAAAACTTTCCTACAAAGCCAAACCTTAATTTTTCTGTACTTACTCAGGAAAAGTTTTCTACTCCAACTACATTTTAAGAGCAATAACGTATTAAGGAGACTTAGGAAGAAATACGTACACTATGTATAATCACTTATTTGTGGTAGAAACAGCAATAGACTCTGTCTGTACAACTCTGCTCGTCCATCTGACTGCTGTGACTGCAGAATAATTTCTCAGGTGCCCTCAAAGGGCTATTGTTGAAACAAAGTTAATCATGGTACTGCCTGGCACCAAAATCAACTTTGGTAATTACATAAGGTGGCAGTAATACCAGTTGGAAGGCATGTTTACCAGCGGCATTGCACAATGCAAAGTGGAACACGCTTGCCAGACACGGCTGCAGTTTGAGATGAAAATACGCTTCCAGAGGTCAGCAATCACTTCAGTAACAAGAGAGAAAAAGTTTAGGTCTCCACAAGAGGTAAAGAGGCAATTATCTAACCAACACTGAAGAATGTTGGGGCCATCAGTGACATATGTAGATGACAATTTAAGAAGCTACCAGCTCCATCACTTACAAGACCTTAAGATTCTGAACAAAATAATCATACAAATGGTAACATCTATGACTGGAGAAGGGAGCACGATCATGCACAGCTCGGTACAGGGCACAACCAAACCTTTGTGAGATGCCATTGCTACACATAAAGCAGTAGGCACAACTCATCCACTCAGGAGAAGTCACATCAGCCAACCTTAGCCATTTATTCTTCTCTCTTGTCCTCCCTACAGTAGGTCAGCCAGGAACATACCTACCTGCTGTTATCACCACCGTGTACCTTCTATAGGAGAGGCACCATGAGCTCATTTGTAAAGTAAGTTCAGTGAGTAATTTTAGTGTGTGTTAATGCAGCTAGTTAAACAATGTCCTGGGAGAGAGCAAGCAGGTGGATGGAGCATGGAGCGGCACGATCTGATGAGAAACACAAAGCTGGTGCAGACTTCACAAAGAGATTCCAAATTAAAGCTCCTGAGCAAATATGTACATTACCACTGACTTTTGATATTTATTAGGCAGTGCCAAAACAACACGTAATCACCATTTCTGTTTAATGTTTAGAGGCCAAACAACTTCCACACAAGCTGAAGTGACATTTGAGGGGTTACAGAAAGATTTTAAGTCATGCCCCTCACAAACCAGTTGAAAGAGAAATGGTTGGATTATGAAAGAAAGCTTTGTTCCTTCTTTTCTTAAGCCCGAAGACTGAAACCTATTTTCCTTAGGCTCACAAGTGAATGAGAAATTGTTGTCCAAGGGGTTGCTTAGTTCCGATAAGATTTTTCTCCTTAGACTCCAAATAGCCCAAGATGGACCAGTTTCCCCTCGCTAATCTGGTGAGGAATTGAAGGTGGACAAAGAGACCTCCCAGATGCTGCTGAAGCAGTCTGTATCACCGGTTTTGCAACTGTGCCAGGTCAAATGTCTTGAGCATCAGTTTGTGTATCAGCTATGATAACTCTTAGATCTAAATTAAAACCAAACATACAGCCTCTCCTAACAGCAATAAGGTTGGTTAAGACTGGTTGATTTAAAAAAACACATACAGAGACCAAAGCAAAGACCTGCCTCTGTCCCAAAACAATAAAAATATTGTTTATATCTGAATTAGAATACACATGTAAAAAGTACCATTTATCACAGCAGTGCCAAAGAACAGCTGGCTGGGGGGCGGGGGGGAGCACTGCACTGTGCAGATAAAATAAGAGCCTTTGCTGCAAAGAACTTCCACTCTAAATCAGCATTTAAAGCTAAATCTCTTCTAAGCCTTGCTCTTTTCCCATGACCTCCAAAATCCAGGTATAATATACTGTTACTTCATTCAGGTTATCAAGCCGTTTAAAAAAAACAACAAAAACACCAAACCAACCAACCAACCAAAAAACCTAATGGAAACATCACAATGCGAAATGAATTCTGAATTTCTCAGTTAAATATAAGGATTCACAGCTATCTGCCACTCTGTACCAAAAATGTGGCCAGGGCACAACAGAGAACTGCACAGAACGAGAACAAAACTTTTTTCAGAGTGGTCTATTTTAATTTTTCTCAGTTTAACCAGTTAAAGATCCCAAAATAATTCAGAAGTTTCAGCATCTGCGACAAAGCCCTCAGTAACTCTTTCATGCAAATAGGCAGACACCAAGAAAAGCCAACGGATTCACAAGAACTTGCAGCAACATTTCGCTCTACTACATCCATGTCCAGTGCAGGTAGCCACTTCATTTTTAGTTCTGTAATTCTCAACACCAGAGTAGCCTGAAGTCCAGCACTAGCATTCGCTGCTGAAGCTAAGCCTCCCTGCTAACTGGATCACCCAACATGTGAGAAACCTTCTGGCCCACAATCACCATTCAAGATGACCCAGGCTTAAAGTTTAATCTAATTATGATTTTAACCATCCACAGATGCTGCAAATACACAGGTGACACCAGGTCTTAAAGGCTCAAGGAGGAAACACTCAGCTCCAGCAACAGACCTCAAAATCCTCAATCAAATACGTATGAAGCTGCTTTGCTGACATAAGTTCTAACACACCAGGAGGAGAAGCAATAACTTAAAATCTGTCTCTCTCTTGCAGCCAAAGAGGTTTTAAAAAATAAGAAAGAACCAGGCCTTCCGCAAATACAAACTGAATTAGTAGTTCTGTAGGAGGGCTCGTGCCTCGTGACATGCACTGAACAGACCTGTACTGAAGGCTCCAATCTGGAAGCTGAAAATTTGGTTCCTTACCAACATCACAGCAGGACTGCAGAGATTAGTGAGAAGGAAATGCTTTGAAAAATGTAAAGTATTAAGTACTCAGTATTATTAAAACCCTAAAGATACTCGGGAGAGAATAGTTATTATTCACTTGAAATTACTGTGAAAAGATTCTTTTATTTATAAATTAAATTAATTTTATAGTTAGCAAAGTGAGCCACTGATAAGCCAAGAAAACAGAAGTCCTACAGGAAAAAAAAATTACAGTACAAAAAAGTACAAGTAACAAACCAAGCTATTTCCATATCTGATACCAACCAACATGCCTCAGATTCTGACCCACGGAAACAACTTCCAAGAAATGTGTTCAAGCACTTCGGGTCCTTCAGTCTGGCCAAGTATGAACCCATTATGTCTGGGAGATAGGAAAGATATTCAGTCACATGGATGGAAATACTTTGTTTGACTTTTTGTTGGTGAAAAATAGGGATTGTTTGGTCATGGGCTGTTTTTGGCTTTTTGCCATTTGTGTCTCTATCTTCTCCAGATGAGGCAACCTGGTCCTCCTAGAGCTATTTTGTGTGGAAATAGAACCCGACTAGCTCAACTGCTAGTTGGTCTACTGTGTCCCTCTCTACAACCGATGTGAGCTGTCAATGCTCTAAGTGAAGGAATGATACAACAAAAAAAGAACTTGCCTTCCCAAATGCCCCAGCAGAGCAGTCAAGGACAGCGATTTCTTCAGATACATTAGCAATACAGACCTGCGAGATCTGTGGGCCCCAGAACAGAATGCCTTTCAACTTGGAACTTCTGAATTTGGGACTCTAGAAGATATGTAGGGGTAATTTTAAAAGTTTCTTAATAACCAACCTCTAACCATGCACAGGCATAATACTCTTTAAAGTGTTTGCCAAAGACAGGGTGCCAAACAGGACCTACCAAAGAGAATGACCAATTGAAATCTCTGAAAGAAAAACTTTGCATTTTACATGATGAAAACCATCACCTCTTCATTCAGAAACTTCCTACAGGCAGTAACCTTATTTCTCAAAGAGCACTGTATCATGTGTTCTATACCTGTCAGGAAGTAACTGTACGCTTTTTTTAATGTATGCATCATACTTTACCTACAACAGTAACATTTTCCAACCTCAGCAGATTTTGTTCCACTGACTGCACAATGAACAAATGAACAAAAACCACAACAGCAAAAAAACCAGTCTCTAACCTTTGCAAATATTTCAGTCCTGAACTCTGTTCATGTTTCTAAAACAGGAAAGTGGTTTCTTGTGTGTGACAATAGTTTCTCTGTACCCTTCAATATAAAGCTCTGGCTGTCAACGGCAGTCTTCTAAAAATTAATCTTTGCAGAAAAGCGGAACTTCAGTAAGCTTACATCACTGAGAAGGTGCTTTGACGCGTCTATTTCTAACTCTTCAACCTGAGTGACAAAGACAGTATTTGCAATTGTGAACCTTTAAAATGCAGATCTGAACTGATGCCTCTGTTTTTTATAACTCATTAACACAAATTCTGCAAACTCAGCCTTTGCTTAATGTCTTTGTTCCACCCCAAAGTGAAGCACTAGTGCTGTCTCCTGGGATTATTTATCTTGGTGAGCCACTGTTTCCACATGCACATTCTGAGACTCAAAAAAATTACATTTTCAAAGATATCCCAAATAACACTTATCTGCTATTACAAAGTGATAGCCACAACCTGGAATCCCTTATTGTTCATGTATTGTACAAGTCTGAAAACAGATGGCAATAGGATTTGCAGCTGGCTGAATGTCTCCAAAGCTGAGAAGAAATTTTCTACCAAATTTTACACAAAAGTAGACATGGGGCTCTGGGCCCTGAATCCCACGTGGTCCAGTAGATCTAGCAAGTTTTCATTCAGAAGCAACTGCCTCCACATTCAACAGTGCCCCATGGATCACATACAAGATCCAGCTAGCCTGTATAAATGAGAGGCCCAATTTAGAATGACAGCAAAAATACAGTACACAACTTCTGTTTGGGAGAACTAAAAAAACTGCAATATCACCATTCCCCCTGTCATCTCAAAGGGGTGCAAATGTACGGTTCACGATGCTCCCATAGGAGCACCAGCTCCTCACGCACCAATTGTGCCTCTCAATTCCCCTAAATGTATGGATTTTTTATTGCAATGCTAATGCTCCAGGAAAACCTACATGAGAAAAGGAATCTGTGTGTCATGGCAAATTTGGAAAGTTAAAAATCTTTGCTTCAGGAGTGGCTCAAAAAGAAAATGAACCTACAGTTACTATTTCAGCTGCATTTGAGTCAAAAGAGCCTCTTTCGCTTCCGCTTTGGTACCTGTGATGGATGCATAGGATGCAGGAGCCCTGCAACAAGGCCAAATCCCACAGCTCACACCTGCTCCAAATGCCAAGGTGGAGCTGCCCGCCTGGTTTCCCAGCCATCAGAGCCAGGGCAATCAGTTTCACTCATGTGTAGCCTCACCATAAAGACGGACCTCCTGGAGCTGCAGTGGGACCTGGGAGGCTGTGAGAGGAGGAGGAGGCCAGCACCTTCCCCACTGCAGGGCCTGAGCAACCCCCACTGCCCTCACCCCTGCTGCTCACCCCTCCTGCCAACTCCTCATCCCTCCTTTCTGCTTTGCACAACAGCCGCTTGCTGGGCAAGGAATCCCAGTGTTGCCTGTCCCTTCGCTGCCCAGATCTAGTTTTTCCTTCCTTCTTTCCCTCCTTCCACCTATCCACTCATCCACCCATCCCTCCTTCCATCCACCCATCCATTCCTCCATCCACCCATCCTTCCACCTGCCTATTCATCCATCCCTCCCTCCTTCCATCCATCCCTCCCTCCTTCCATCCATCCCTCCCTCCTTCCATCTATCCATCCTTCCTTCCATCCATCCCTCCATCTATCCATCCTTCCTTCCACCCATCCATCCATCCTTCCATCCACCCATCCATCAGTCCATTCACCCATCTTTCTATCCATCCCTCCATCTATCCATCCTTCCTTCCATCCATCCACCCATCCTTCCATCCATCTTTCCATCCCTCCACTCTTCCATTCATCCCTCCATCCACCCATTCCTCCATCCACCTATCTTTCCATTTCTCCATCCACCCATCCACCCACCCATCCACCCACCCTTCCATCCATCTTCCCATCCATCCATCCATCCATTCATCCATCCCTCCCTTCCTCCCTCCGTTCACCCTTCCATTCATCAATCCATCCATCCATTTGTCCATCCCTCTATCGACCTATCTTTCCATCCATCCATCCCTCCCTCCCTCCCTCTTCCCATCCATTCCGCCACCCACCCATCTTCCCATCCATCCCTCCCTCCTTCCATCCATCCATCTACCTATTCTTCCATCCCTCCTTCCTTCATCCACCCCTCCTTCCACCCACCCACCCACTCATCCTTCCATCCATCTTCCCATCCATCCATCTCTCCATTCACCCTTCCATTCATCCATCCGTTCATTCCTCCATCCCCCTATCTTTCCATCCCTCCACCCCTCCCTCCATTCCACCCTTCCCTCCCTCCACCCCCACCCCGCTCTCCCTCCCCGCCCCGGCCCCGGCCCCGGCCCGGTGCGGCTCTCACCTGCGGAGGTCAAAGGGCATGTTGGTGGCGGGCGCGGGGCCGCGCCGCCCCCCGCTCCGGCCTCTCCGCGCCGCGCGGCCAGGAAGTGACGGCCCCGCCGGCCGCGAGCCCGCGCTTCCGCCGCCGGGTCAGGGCAGCAGCGCCCGCCCCGAGCCCGGGGCGCAGCCGCAGGGCCCCGCTGCCCGGACACCCCCGGCTGCGCGGGCCCGGTGTCTATTGCGAGAGACACTCTTTTTTTATTTTTTTTTTTTAATTCTCTGGAGCGTGTCCAGAGAAGAGCGATGAAGCTGGTGAGGGGGCTGGAGAACAGGCCTTATGAGGAGCGGCTGAGAGAGCTGGGGGTGTTTAGCCTGGAGAAGAGGAGGCTGAGGGGAGACCTCATTGCTCTCTACAACTGCCTGAAAGGAGGTTGTAGAGAGGAGGGAGCTGGCCTCTTCTGCGAAGTGACAGGGGACAGGATGAGAGGGAATGGCCTCAAGCTCCGCCAGGGAAAGTTCAGGCTGGACGTCAGGAAAAAATTCCTCACAGAAAGGGTCATTGGGCACTGGCAGAGGCTGCCCAGGGAGGGGGTTGAGTCACCTTCCCTGGAGGTGTTTAAGGCACGGGTGGATGAGGTGCTGAGGGGCATGGTTTAGTGATTGATGGGAATGGTTGGACTTGATCCAGTAGGTCTTTTCCAACCTAGCAATTCTGTGATCCAGCCATGTCCGGAGACTCACTTCAGGTTATCTCCTACAACAGCTGCATCTTACAAGACAAGTGTATTGATACATTCTCACAGCCCTAAGACAGGCTATCTCTTAGCCTAATACCACTGCATCTTACAAGAGGGATTTATATGATGAGATAATTAAACATATAAACCAACTGCAGCAAAACTTATCAGTTCTCACACTGTGACACCCCCAGCCATGATGTGCCCACTGGCCAGGACGCCCCTGATCTGCAGGGTCCCAGCTGCCTGTGACACCCCCAGCTCCGCAGGGTCCCCTTGTACAGGCTGGGGGATGATGTGACTGGCTGTGAACTGGAGAGGGGCAGGTTTAGACTAGACATAAGGAGGAATTTCTTCACAAAGTGATGAGGCCCTGGCCCAGGTTGCCCAGAGAAGCTGTGGCTGCCCAATCCCTGTTCAAGGCCAGGTTGGATGGGGACCTTGGGCAGCCTAATCTAGTGGGAGGTGTCCCTGCCTATGACAGGGGGGCTGGAACTGGATGATCTTTAAGGTCCCTTCCAACCCAAACTATTCTATGATTCCATGCCCATGACACCCCCAGCTCCGCAGGGTCTCTCGGTGCCCATGACACCCCTGGCTCCAACACTCTCAGTGGGCTGGAATGTGGTGGCTCATGCATCTGTGGTGTTTCAGGCACGGGCTGGCATCACTTGCATTCTCAGTATCTCATTAACAGCTCAGGTTTGTTTCTGGAGCATCATCTTTTCTCTGTTTGGAGACAGAGTCAGGCCACGGTGGAAAACCGGGGAAAGTTTCATCCTTCCAAGTGCCCATAGAGGAAGGAGGAGCACCCCCTGCACCAGCACGACATGCATCCCACACTGGCAGAGGATGGACTCCTCCAGTGCCAGCGTGGCTCTTCTGCTTGCTCTTGAAAACCCTTTCTAGAGTTTTATTGAAGGCTGAAGAATTAAAATAAGAAAAAGCTCCCCATTCTTTAGGTGAGGCATTTCCCCAGCCTTGCCGTTTTGCCTGAAGTACTTTTGTCTGAATGCATCCCTGTCGGGTTTAATGCAGTGCACATGACTAATCCCACTCTGCTCCATCCACCACCCCGAGCCCTTCCCTTAATAGCATCAGTCAGGGACTTTTTGCTGCAGGAAAACTGTGACTGCTGCTGTATTAAGGAGTGAAGTGGCATCACTCACATACAGTGCATATTAGATTACAGTGCAGGTACAAAATACAACTACTCTGCCTTTCAAGTCTAAAAGCAGGGCAAAAGAAGAGGGAAATGACAGCAAGTCTAAATATTCTGTGTGCAACATACTGCTTTCTAATTGATTCTGCATTTTTCTTCCTCCTGCTGTCATCGTCTCTGTACTTAGAGATTCTCATCTTAATATTTTTTCCTTTCACACAGAAAGTAGGCCTATACCAGGATAAAAAAAAAAAGGAATTCAAATTGAAAGAAGCAGAGAAAAACCGCTAAGAGTCAGAGCTGTTAATCGATGCCGTAGTCTTTCAAAGCAAGAGATAATAATGCATCCTGGGAATATTCAAAACTGAACTGGAGGAATCCTGGGATGAGGTAACACATCACAATCCCTCAGAAGCCCCCAGGGAATAGATAAAAATACCTAATTGGTTTTTTTTGATCTCAGACATCTAAATTATCCAACCGCATTGTGCAAGCATATTCAGCACATTGCTAACTGATCAGCCACGAAATCCTGCTGCACTTTGCATTGTGCTCCAAAATTGAACAACCCACTGAAATTAATGAGACAATTCTCATCTCTCATGAGGTCAAACCAATTACATAGGCATAGCCAGCGGGCTACAGCGGATACTCTCTGTAGTGGAAAAAACCAAAACAAAACAGTGCCTATCAAGTTAGAATTACGCAACCAGGTGCTTGTCTAGGCTCCTGGCAAGGCCCCGATATCATTAGCTGTTATTAACTGTCTTGTGCAAAGGCATCAACTCTCTCAGGAGCCAAGGGAGTGCTGAAGTGGTTACAAAAGCACTTCATTTGCACAGTAGACAAATTTTTAGGTGGCCTTGAAGAGTTGTTCCTTTTGCAGGCTCAAGGCTTAAGAACAGAACACAGTAAGTGCTCACACCATTGGGAAGACTTTATTTGCAGCTAAAAGGTCAAACTCTAAAGAAAATAATGGGCTCAGAGCAGTGCCAGGACAGCTTTCCAGCTCACTTACATCCTTGCCAAGGGAAGAAGAAGTTAATGCCCTGAGATAAGACCCTCGTCACAATATTGTTTAATTACATAAGGCTTCTAGTGAGCCTGAGATAAGAACAGGAATTTGTCCGCGGTCCAACTGGGTGCGGCTGCTTAGATCACATTGTGTATTAGAAGGGGAACTAAAAGCATGGGTTTATTTGAGCTGCTTGTCACATATTAGAACTGGAATGATTGAACTGATGCTGACAACTGTTTTACAAGTTCAAGCTCTTTTCATTTCTTTTTTCAATAAACTAACATTTTCCTGACAAGCCCTGAAACAATCTTTTCTCTTCAAGTTGCATTAGGAACATTAATTGAGCCAAACTGCTACTCTGAAATCAGTAAGTAAATATTTTGAGAACTCTTTTATCAATAAAGAAACTGAAGCAGAGGGATGAATTGGCTTAAAACTAGAGAATAAGATCAGCTTCAGCTCTAGAAATAGCAAATAAAAATCCTCACTCCTAATTCTAATAGATAAATCAGATCATGGATGATGACTTTATCTGGATTCCTAACTAATGCCTCACAGCTACAAAACTGCTGCCTCCTTCCTATAAAAGTAGGTGGCCAAAACTGCTTTATTTGAATTATCATCCTGGATTTTTATTCTGTAAATTTGCTCATGCAGATAACATGTTTTGTCTCCAAAATTCCCTAAATATTCCTAATTTCTAGATATTATGCTATTCTTTAGTTTCAATTTCATGTTTATAGAATTTATATAAATCCTTGATAATTTTAATTATCTCTGTTTTGTAATCTCAAAACTTTCCCTCTCCCAGAGAAGTGTAACCTTGATCCATACCTGTCCAGCATTGTTTTGGATAATATAACATCTTGCAACACTCATGTGTAATTTCTGCTTTTGTTTTATTTGTGATTCCTTGCAGACCAGTGAGTTTTATGTTAGCCTCTGGCTTGTGCTATGGCTCTGGCACTGGGAATGTATTGTAAGTGCTGTGACTAGGTCATGAGCAGCATTGTTTGCTAAAGGTAACGTTGAGTACATACAGTCATCGTTTAGGTCAATTAAGTTTTGTTCATCTATTGGGAATGTGCAGTGACTGTTACGGAAGGTGCGGTGCTTATTCACTTATGCCCCTTCTGCTGCTGAGGTGTG
Organism: Phaenicophaeus curvirostris; assembly: GCF_032191515.1. NCBI lineage: Eukaryota > Metazoa > Chordata > Aves > Cuculiformes > Cuculidae > Phaenicophaeus > Phaenicophaeus curvirostris. The sequence continues at coordinate 10,565,445 of NC_091406.1, forward strand.
TTTGCTCCCAGCTAACTGTAGCTTTTTGTTTGGGATGTTGTGTAGCAGAGCACCCACTGCGAGATTTTATTTGCGGGATATGCTTGTAGCACTTGTGTCAGTGGGTTGGGGACTGAAGTGAGCGCATTGCTTTACAGGGCGTGTTTACTTGATTATGTGTTTTGTTCTGCAGGGTGTGTCGCTGAATTCATGAAGCATTTCCTAAACTGCCATTCAGGAAAAGAAAAACATATTTTAGAGAATGAAGAGAAAATGTTAAAAGCGCTTAAAAATATAAATAACATCATATGAGGAAATCTTTCTGAGGGAACAGGATGGGCACGTAGGTGAAGAATTCGAACACAAATGCTGGACTAAGTATAATGAGTAATGAAAGCTCAGCCCTTCCTCTTAGGATTTTAGTATGCTCCACATTGATAGCACTTTCCAAAATACTAGGGAACAAAACCCCCAAGCTTTAAGTCTTGTTGCAGTGTGGTATATATTTATCATTACCGCATATATTATGTTGTCCATTTATTATTATGAGATTGGACTTTAAATGGACAGTAGAATATATTAGTATCTATTCAACTTACTACATAAGATCCTTCTTTACTGAATATCTGACATAACAACCACCTCTCTTCTTCCTGCTCAATATGCAAAAGAAATAAATGGATTGTTTGATAGAACAGTGGTCTGACTGTGACTGCTCTGTGTTTGTTTAAGTACAGAGAAGGGGGTCTGTACAGCTACGTGGCCTCTTCCTTGCCCTGTGACTGTGAGCAAACACATCACTGGGCAGTGCTAAGAGGAATCTACTACTCCTAAAGTCCCTAGAAAATTTACCCTGGTTTTAATATGGTATATCTTTGTTTGCTTTTTTTTTTTTTTGCTTTAATTTTGGGTGCCAGGAAGTTACAGTGGCAAAGTCACAGCAAGTAGAACATTTTTTGTATTTGGTTTCTTTGTCCTCTGTGGAAATGCACTTCACAAAGAAGTTTCAGCTCCTGTCATAGGCTTATCTCATGCTTTTGCAACACCTGTGTATTGTTTAGTGTTTGTGCAGTTTAGGAGACTGCAAGCACATGAAAAGTCATGGCCAAAGGGAATTGCAAGTTAACAGTTAACTAGAGCAAAATCCTGTAATAGAGGACTTTGAACACTGAAACAGAGGGCCCAGTCTTAAAGAGATTTGGGATTAGCAGCAAAGAAGAGTTGAGGATTAGCATCTGATTCTCAAAGGGGCAATGCTCTCTAGAGAGTTAAATCAGATGTTCCCTGTACACTGGAGAGGAATAGTTAGGAATGTAAGGACTTGAAGTGCCCTTAGCTAGTACACTGAGTGGTGAGATGCCTATGTCAGCCTGTAGGAAATACTTAGGAGAAGGGAATGTCTGAATGTCTCTCTGAGAAACTCTGATAAAGGACCAAAAAGTGTTTGCTTATGGGTGTAAGTAACACATTTGATGTGGACACCTGAATCAGTCTTCTAAGTGAAAATATACCTGGGAGATGAGCCACGTCCTCTACTTTAAATACTCACCAAGCGCTGAAGAGCACAGCCCTGGAAGCCAGTTCTGGACCTTTGAACGAACAGGGAGTACTGTGAGAAACTTTAGGGTGTTCTGGGGAAGGGAAAAATAAGTGTTCTGACCAGCATTTGTAAGCTGAGCCACAGTGTAACCAGGAGTACAAAATTTCTTGTGCCAGAATAGGGTGCCTAGTTAGGGCTCTTATCTGGGAAACAGTGGCAATATTAGGATACTGGTGTGGGGGATTAATGACTTACTAAAGTTAAGTATTTATAAACACATAAGCACTTCTGACAGTTTCCTTCTGCTGTGTACTTTGAGCTCTGTTCAGTCTTAGCATGCCTAGGACATTGGGTCCTTAAGACCTTACTGTTGAAAAAAAAATCCCACCTGATTTCTGGATGAATTTGGGCAAGAAGTAGCTGACAGCGTTCAGCCCACCCAGAACAGTGAGGCTGCTGGGCACAAGAAGACGCCAGACCTTTTGGCGCCTAAAGAAGCTTTCACCAGAAACTGTAGGCACTTACAGCATCTGACGTAGCTCAAGAGGGGAGGCAGAGCTTTCCTGGGTTGCTCTCATGAGCACAGGCGCCAGCAGTCTGCATAAGTTGCACTTCGGTGCCTGAGTGCTGTTTTGGATGTCTCCCAGAGTCCTTGCACCGGCATGCTCTCAGTGGGGAGCCAGTGCAAAAGCTCAGCAGGGGCTGGGGATGGTAAGCGCCTGGCTTGCTGCATCAAGAGTGACCTTCTCAGAATGGGTGGCTTCTTCCTAGGTGTGAGCTGTGGAAGCCAGCTCAGGGATCTAAATGTAAGGTCAGGCTGTGCTCAGGTCTCTGTCTAGCAGGGGCAAATGCTATCCTGTGGCCAGCAATACATGGAAACTGACATTTTTCAACAGAAGGAGTATTTGAGGATTCAGTAGCATCAGGTCATCACAAAAGCCCTCTGGCAGTAAACCAAAACCTTGACAAGGAGGAATTTTTCAAAAAAGGCACTGGAATCTTTGATGGAAGACTTGCCAAATCTTACTGCCACAGTCTGTGGGCAACCAGTCTTGCTACTGCAGCTCAGTAGGTTCTCACCCATCATTTGACACATTGGAACTGACCGTGTGCACGAGATGTTGAATAGCACCTCACTGACTTGCTTTTGGCATGCTCATCTGTGCTGCCTTATCAGCTTTCTCAGTGGTTTCCTCTAGATATTGTGTAGTGTTCAGGGGGCTGGGTAAGCAAGAGCAAGAGATACATACTCTTTTTTTTCATCTTCTTCGTAGTAAGGACATGGACTTTTAAATATTTCTTCTGTAATTTGCTAATAAGCTGCCTCTGCAAATGACGCTTGTGTTTTCATCATTCTTGCTTGGTGGCTTGGAAGTCCTATGGTGGAGGATTGGAGAGGTTTTCTCAGTGCTAAAGAATCTGCAGCAGAAGTCAAGGTGTGTCTAGAGAAAATCCTTTAAAAAGAGGTTTTATTAACCTTCTAGAGAATGAAGATGGAGGTCGTGGTCTTTGGCCTTGTGTTGGTTTACCTGGAGCTTGTGGACTCAGCATTTCTGAAGTGTCATTGTTAGGGTATGATTTTTAAGTGTCTGACCCTTGATTTGGAGTGAGGTTAGTTTTGAATGGTCAGCTTCAGATGACTTGCAGTCTAGCATCAATCTTTGAAGAGGGAAACTCTTTCAGAAATTCATGCCCAGCAGAAGGGAACTGGTAAGAAATGAGATCAGCTATGTAGGCAAACTCATACAGGACCTTAGACTGAGAATAAGAAGTTTCAACCTAAGGCAGAAGCTAAGAGGAGGGGCTATGGGCAGCTGACTCATCAGAAACAAATCTCAAGAGAAAGGTCACTTTTAAATGACGGTGTGCATAATCAGAAATCATTAAACCAAAGTGACCTGAATAAAGCAGCAGATAAACACTTTAGAAAACTCCTCCTGGAGGAAGCCAGGCCTAGCAGTCTTCAGACTTCGCTTTCACAGGAGAAGACCCCTTTCTCCTCTCTCCTATGAGGCCACTTCGTAGTTTCTTGCTTAAGTTCCTCGCAGAAGAGCAAGATACTGCCCTCCTCATGCTGTGATGATAAGCCTGCAGTTGAGTTAGCCAGGGTTTATTTTAATTGGACTTTTAAACTTTTTTCCTGGCGCTTTAAAGTTTATGAACGGAAAGGATCAGTCTGACTCAGAGACTGGGCTACTTCCAAACATTAATCTTAGCTGCCATATGTTAATGTAGTTTGGCTCTGCTGCATCCTATGGTGTAAAGTAAGATATCTGTACCCTTTCATCTCTGGTGTCAGAGGATGCTAAAGGCAATATGTCAAAGACACGGGGAGATTGTGATTGCCTGACGTGCAATCTGCAGGCATTTGGCGAGGTTCTATGAGTGAGACATGGCCTAGAAAACATCCATATTCTGTTCTCCTGAAATTCATATTTTATTATTCTGCAATATTAATTGCCAAAAAGATGATGTCCAGGGCAATTCTTTGGCCTGTGCTGACAGTATTGAGCCCAAGGTAATAAACCTTGGCATATTAGGTTGGGTTCGGTGGTGCAATATTTAGCCCTTTCCCTTTTGGTTGGCTTCTTTAGTATGGGTATAACAAACACTTAAACAACAATTACTGTCCTGTTCATCATGATTTTTCCAGCACTGAAACATGAGTCTCTCATCATTTATGTTTCACTTTCTTCCATTCTCTCTCCCAAATGTTTCCATTCTGCCGTAATTATTTTCAAATTTTATCCAGTCTTTGAGTGTGTAGACTCAAAGTAGTTGGTGTTTCCCTGGCCCTTCCTCGTCTTCTTACTCATGCACTCTCTTCCCTGAAATCATCATGGGAACAACCCCACACAATAAAGAGAGAAGTTTCCAATTCTGCTTATTTCAATGGAATTTCCCTGCTGCCATTTTCCATATCAGTGGATGTTTTTTTGCTAGCGACAGTAGCGTGAACAGCGTCAGGAAGATTAAATCTTCATTACCAGGGCACTTGCAAAGGCTAACATTAGCCTAATGAAACCAATTTTCCTAGATTCCCTCTCAAGCCTATATGCAGGGAAGAGTTTCCTCCAGAGACAGTTAAGAGTGATAACCTCATTCTGTAGAGAACATAGAGTATCCAGAGAGATTAACTTCTTGACCTAAAACATAATAGCTTGCAAAGATTGAAAGCCATTCTTGTCTTCAGGGGAGTTACAGCAGACGTATACCCAGTCATGCTCTTGTAGATGTGTTGGTCTTTCGTGCTGATTTGGGAAAAGATGTTCTCTGTTGGCTAACCACAGGTTTATTGTACAGGAAAACATCCCTCAGTTCTCTTCCCAGCTCTGCAGCCAATTTTCTAAGCAGATCTGAGCAGGGAGCCCTCTGGACTTAATTTTCTGCATGGGAGATCATATAAGTCATTGTGTAAATTAATATAAAACTCTCATCCAGAGATCCAATGGACCGGTCTGATGGACATGCAACTACAGCTAACAAAGGCTGAAAGTCAGGACGTACAAGAAGCTAGACACACAACTTTCCCGCACTGCAGGGAAATTTTACGTGTACATTTTACACTTTTCTGTTTCCTGACTGCAGGCGCTGAAACAGCCGGGCAGACGTTTCTGAGCATATGACTGACGAACGGTACAGTACGTTCGCTTGCCGTCCGGAGACTCGTCAGAGTGGCAAGTTGGAGCTGTAGAAGATAGAGATGAGTCATGACTGGAGCTTTATGTAAATGAGGAACCTCTTCTGTTGCGTCCCGTTGTACCAACAAGGCCACGTAAAGTTCACGTCAGTGGCGTTGTGTTCCCATGTCCCCTCTCTCTTTGAGGCAGGGCAGAGATATGGGGTAAAATAGTTGTGGTTTCCCGTGTGAGGCCAAGAGGTCAAAACTGATAGTGAATCTGAATGTGAAACCCCTGGAATGTCAGGCTGAAGATTTTTTCCCAGTAGCAGTGCCTGGAGAAAGTTTGCTGTTGCCTTTTGCTGTCAGTGATTGCAAAAGTGATTGAACCTCTTGCCACTGACTGTACATTTTGAGGGGGGGACAGATAAGGGTGAAATAGTGAACTCAGGCGAAACGTTGTCTCCTTGGGAAGTAATCCATTTTAGTAAGATTTATGGGATCATCTGTGACATAGCTAATAAACTCATTTAGCTTATCCAAAGCACAAGAAGAAGTCCTGCTGCTAAGTGGCATAATACTGCATGTGTTGTCCTAATGGCCTCGTGTAGGCAGCGTATCCTAGGCAAGAGCAGTGAGGAGGAGTGGAATTGTGTCTATCCAAAGCCACAGATAATATTATTCCAGGTGAAGGGCCAAATCCTCTGACTCACCCGCACAAAAATCACACTGAAGTTTACTGAGGACAATGGAATTAATCTAGTGTAAAGCTAATGTGAGAGAGAAGAATGCCAGCCTCTGAAATGTTGACCTCCCTAACTGTCTTATTTCTAGGGTGCCATGACTCATGTGCATATCGCTAGCAGATATAGCACAGCCTGACAAGTGCAGATGACTGCAGAGACCCAAAAGGTATGAAAAAGTCGACCATCTAGAAGGGATTTGCCTTGCATTAGATATGGTGTTTAAAATCAGAAGGATGATTTCATTGACTCCAGTGCGAGCTTTATTTGAGTAAGGACTTAGGAGCTGAAATGAGAGATGAAAAAATATCTACCTTGCTAGCCCAGAGCTCACAAAAGAGTGACTCTGTAATTCTGTTCAGACAGATGCAAGTAACTTCCCTCAAATAATTTCAGGGCCCATATCACTCTTTTTTTTGGTATTCAGTATGTTTCTTCTTACATATGATTGTGTTCCTTTATCTGTAGCTACTATCTGACTGAAACACTATACAAAACTTTTCTCATCCATTATAGTTGACCTAATTTGATAATGTTCAGTACATTTAGTTTATTTACCTTTTTCTCTTTTTTTTCCTTTCCTACTTTATCCAGACATCCATCTGTGAAAACCAATTGTACCTATTTTAACCCTGCGCTTGTTAGTATTGCAGCTACAGAATTAATGTGTGGTTTAACTTTCAGAGAAGTCCGCAGTATATTTCCCAGACAGGTGATGCATTGATTCAACTCGCTTTTCTCGCTGAGTTTAAAGGTCAATCTTATGATGCTAAGAGTTCTTCCATGAGCAAAGTCCTTCATATATTTTGGCTTTTTTTTTTCATCATCCATTCTCCACTCTGTCTCACAAGGTAATGTCTGACAATTATGCTCTTTTCAATGGTGTATCTTCTGGTCCATTGAAGGTAGGACTTTTTTTCTCAGCAGAAAGCTGACTCATAAGGTATGCTGCCTTCTATCCTTAGAGAAAGTGAGTCACTAATGGATTTTTCATTATACATTTAAGTACCATAGACTGAAATTTTGCCCTACCAGTTTAGTCCTGAGGCAGCTGTTTGGAAGTCCTTTTAATTTAGTATTTTAGTTATGTCTCAGTGAGGCTCTGTGAGATACAATAGATGCTGAACAAGGAGCTGTTTTGTGTTATAGGCTATGAGCATTCCCATTATCTTCAGTAGCGCCACGGCTTCATGCTTCGTGTGCTGTGTGCTTCCCTCGCTACAAACCCACAAAACTCTTTTTACAGCTGTATCATGAAACATTCAGCATCTATTTTCACCCAACACAAGAAATTTACAGTGTTTTTTCCAAAGATATGTGAAAGCTGAGAGGGCTGGGACATAAGTAAAACAGTATGAATCCCATTGGTACTATTGCATTAATAGAAATAGTCCTTTTGTTTGGGCAACACTAATTTTGTGATCTTTCAGACACTGAGAGAAGATTCACCAGTTCTCACGGTGACTTGTGACAGAAAGTTATTATTTCTATTCTATAAACAAGGGAATTAAGTTTGATGGGGAGGCAATGGAAGTACCATGGATAGAACCCAGGAGTCCTGTATATATTTTTTTTCTAATGCAACAATATTTTCTGTCAAAGGTTTTGTTGTATTTACAGTCACTGCTGTTTAACTTTGATTGATGTCAATGTGAAGGAGCATCTGGCAGAATCTGTGTAGAGTTGCCATACCGTCTGCAATTCACAGGAGGATACCAGCCTATATTTGTTCTAACTTTGCAGGGTATTTCATGGGAGGAGGTCTGGCTCTCTGATACAGACAGGAGCTGTTATTTAAACCTGTATGATGCAGATGCAAAAGGGATGCTGCTAGGGTGGTTCTTTGTTCTTCACTACACAGAAAGGGATACGCTGCAATGACAAGTTTGTAAATCATAGCCAGTTCCGTTCTCACACCACTCAATAACCTAACAATCTCTCTGTCAACTTCCTGAAGACCTTGGGAAGCTATGATTTGTGATAAAAATGGGAGTTGAAATGTTACGTGCATATCAAAGCTGAAAATTTGCGGCTGGCTGACCTTTTCATTTTGAGCAAATGCACTCATTTCCTTTACGTTGCTTACTGTTTCCCTCTGGATCTTGGCATAATAGGAAATCCTCCATGATTGTTCTCCTTAATCAGTGGCTCCATTGTGCTGACTTCTGTTGCTTTCAATGAGCAGTGCAGAGGATCTCACCATGCTCATAACGGGGCATCGCTCTGTGCTGTCAAGCTTCAGTGCCCCAGAAACTCAGACATTTCGGTGCAGCTGCCATGGATGAGAGAATGCCAGGAGTGGTGTGTGTGCTAAATCCAGCATGCTGTCAGAATAAGGAAACAGCCCTCTGATTTTCAGTTTAGGGAAAAAAAGAAAAAACAAGCACTCACTGGATTTTACAGTGATATTTCTCAGTGTTTGTGATTAAGCCGAGATGAATAATGGAAATGAAGAGTTTGTAAATTTAGATTTCATTTCATTTCCCTATGCAGGGCAATGTAATTTTTTGTCATGTCACTGCAATGTTTTCATAGTCATCTGACAACTGTAAAGAAGGCGTATGAATCTTCAGGACATGTAACTTCTCCAGAAGTATATACTTAAATGTCTTCTAATTATGAATAGCGTGTCATTTTTCATTTTCTAATTTATTTATCTTTGTCATCCAGTCAAGGGACAGAAGTTCTGTGGTGTGACCGTACACCACAAACCGCAGGTTGTATACGTGCCTCTTGCTAAAAATTAGGTAAGCACTTAGACGTAAAAAAGCATTGGCCATAGCTTAAAACAGTTGGTGAAATAAAAGGAAGGGTAAAGTTGCCAAAAAAGGTTGGTTGCATTGGTAACCTATACTTCATCAAGCATAACATAAACAAAAACATAGTGACAGCCGGTGCTCAGGAAGAGCTGACGGTTCACCAAGTCTTAACTTTTGCTTCCTGTTGCAGCACAGTGGTGTTGACATCACGTTCCTGCACATGCAGCATGCAAAAAGGTCAGGGTTTATAATTCAGTGTTGGTGCAAATAAACAATTTCCGCTTGTTGCTATTGATTTTCTGTAGTTCTGCTCTTCTCGAATAAAGCTGATTCCTGTGGGGAGCCAGGTAGTCAGTCAGTCTCTGCTGACATTTTGCTGTACATCCAGTTTTTTCCTTTCTTGTCTTGGTGCATTCCAGCGCTGCATGCAATGAAAAACACAGAGCAGAGTCTGGAGGACTTTAGTCAGTAGGTAAACCATTCCTTATGCAGAAAGTTCCCAGAGAAGAACGAGGGGGCTTGTATGGTTAACAAAAATGGAGTAGCAACCCCAGGATATGGTTTCATGCATTTATACTGGAGTCAAATCTCTAGGGAAATTAGGTTAGGGAAATGAGGTTAGTGGCAGTGATGATGATGATAGTAAATAATGCATACTCCCCTTGGATCCTGGCTGACTATCAAGACAGACTTCCTGATGATGAGATGCATATGTCTGTCTCCAGTCTCTTCAAGGTATCTGCAAGGCACCGTTTTTTGCAATTATAAAGGACTGCAGATGAGAACATGCACCACAAGAAGCAATCCAGGAGCATTTGTTCCAGACTTCTGTCCCTGATTTCCATAATCGTTCTCATCTCAACTTCTCAGACATTAGCAAGCCAAATCCCAGAGCAGCTCTGTCAAGTGCTGACGGTGGTGGCAGGGGCGACCCAGAACCCTGGAGGCTTTTAGTTTTGCCTGTCATGCTGTGCCTTGTTTGCATGAGGATGATACAAGATGGGGAGAGGTCCCTGTCACGTCAAGCTAGTAGTAGATGGGGTCACTGAATATACCTCCTTTGCTTCCAGTAGGGACTGGGACTGTGCAGGAGCACGTTACTGAGGGATTCTTCAGCAACATTGCAGGAAAGTGCCTGCCCCAATCTACCCCCAACCGTTTTCTGGGGCAGTGGCTTTCTGCCAATTGCCAAACGTAACTGAAGCAAGGCCACAGTGATGTTTGTGGCTTTTCTGTTGGCCTTGTTGCTGGCAATGCTGCTTCAGGTACAAAAGAAGAAGGGCAGCCCTGTGGGGGAGCACTGGTTTGGTTGCAAAACAGCTGGTCTCACCCCAGACCACTGCTCTCCTCTAAAGTTGTTCAGCTTCCGCTGGCTTCGTTTCTTCCCCAGTAAAGCAGGACCAGCTGTGGTCCTTTTCCTCCCAGGTGCGGTATGGGCCATTCAGGTTTCTAAAAGAAGAACAAAAAGCATCTCAGAGCACTGACATGTTTACAGGAACACCTTCTTTGCTGTTGCAGGGAACACCAAGTTTAATTCCAGTAAATCATTAAAGACAATAAACAGACATAGGTAATAGTCGGACAGAGCTTCCCCCAACTCATGGACTTATAACACTGGTGTGTGAGAGCAAACAAAATTCAACACATCTCAGGGCACTCAAGTATCACTCAAAAATACTTCTTCATCTGCTAAAAAGCAAATGGAAGCTGGTATTTGTGCCAATTTGAGTTTAGCATATATTTCTGCTCACTCCTGTCTCATCACGCACTCACCTGAGGCTGGACTGAATGTTTGTTTTGGTCTATTCTTCACATAGTTGATAATGAAGAAAAAAAAATGCTGCTTGGCCCATCCTCTCTGACTCTTAGGCTGATTTTCTGTTCCTGTTTTTCATAATTTTATCATTGGTCTCGTGACATTGAGCTGTTTAGGTTTAGTCATAGGTGCATTTATCATTCTACATGACTTGTTTAGATAATGTACTACTGAAAATAACCTTTGTTCAAGGCATTTGGTATTGATTCTTGTTTTCATAAGCCGCTGTTAATCAGTGTTGTAAAATGGAATGACTTTTCATGACATTAATGCTAGAGATTGTTTCTAGATCTGTTCCCCATTAATTGCTTTGTCCCAGCTACACTAAGAAACGAGCAGAACTTGCTCCTCTGGTCTCTGCTAGAAGGGAAGAATGTTTCTTGAGAACATAGAGCACTAGCAGGGCAGCACAGATGAAGCCTGGGTCAATAGATCACTCTCAAAAGAAATTTTAAATTAGTTTTGATACCTAATTCCTGTTGGTATGCCCTGAAAACCTTGACAATCTCATCCTTAGACTGCATGGAACTGTCAAATATAAACAGTTAGATGATATCTTAGAAAGTCATGGTGAAAGTGGCAGCCTCCCAAGTGTATGAGATGGTTGGGACTACGACAGTGAGTGCTGCTTAGGTGGCCTGTTCTGCCTTCAGGAGTGTTTGAAGGAGGAAGGGGAAAGGAGGACGCCTTGGGCACCTCTAAGGTAGCCCTCTCCTGCAGTGTAAAATTGCCTTGCAGACAGTGCACTTTTAGGACTCCATTGGATATGTCTGTCAGCTCATCTCCCTGTCTACCTACGTGTCATGCCCTGGCACACTAATTGTCACATAAGCCATGCAGCATCACTTTTGCCAGAGGATTTTTTCTTTCAGCATTTGAAAATAAAGTTAAATATACCTATCCTTCTCCTACAGACAGAGAAACTGAGGCACAGAGGATCTGAAGGGCTTGTACAAGGTTATGGAGCAAGTCACAGGCAGTAAATCACCAGGTGTCCTGATTTTCTCTCATCCTTACGAATCACTAGAACTCACTATCTCCTGTAATAAAGCTTAGCTCAGGGTCTTATTTTGAGATTTAATTAATATGCAAAGTGCTTTGATCCCCTTTGATGAAAGTTTCTGTGTAATTTGCTATCACATTTTGAAGTAATACCTCTAACTGTTATGCAGCAGTAAACTGAAATACAGTTAATTCATTTACTATTTTTAGGGAAGGAACCAAGTATTTTACTCCAGCAGTTTTAGGTTACGGTCATTTTCAAGAGAAGAACTGCAAGTTTTCTGCTGCTGTTGAAACATTTAGAAAGTGAGGATTAGCAAACATACAGTGTGTTCTGGGATACTGGCTTTGTAGGGGTGAGTTCCCCCAAGAGCATGACTAACAGCAGGATGTGGGACATAATTTGCATGTTCTCTGACTCTGCTGCAATCATTTGTGTATTGGATACTTGAATTATACATTACACAGAAGGTCGCCCACTTGCCAAGCTGACAGCCCTGCTGAACATAGCCCTAGATGAGGGCTGAGGGAGAAGGGCTGATGTTATTTCAAGAAATTGTTAGTTTTGAGTTCAAAAAGAAATAGCTCTGTATATGAGAGGACTTGGAATTTATCACTGAATACCTTGAGGGGTTATTTACTCACTCTGCACTGCTCTCCTGCTAGCTCTGATTCTCAGTTTTTTTGCATCTGCTTCTATTCTTTTTCTGTGGTGATTTTGATGCTGTGGATAGGTGCCATAAATCATCTTTACACACCCAAATTCTCTCTGTACAGGAGGTTCAGCGTGGGCAGTGGCAGATTTCCCCTGCTAAGGCTGCCTCTGTTTTTCCTTAGGTTGACAAGAGATTTCCCTGCTCTCATTGCTGCTTACTTGAACTGTGTTTCTTCACTGATACAAAGATACCCGCAGGTGTTTTTTCTACCATCCTGCTCAGAAAAAAAAGACTAATAAAGACCCAGAAACTCTTTTTTTTGTAGATCACCTGTCCAGGATGAAAGATCTGAACAGCATCTACCATAGCAGCTAGCCTCTCTGACAAATCATCTTCCACATATTAAAGCTTCAATAGAGACACACTGATCACATATTTCCCCTTTGAAATGCTATTTTTTTTGTCACTACTGACTGTAAAAAAACAAACAAAAAAGCGCATTATTCAAAACTAATTGGCAGAGTGCACCCATTAATCATCTGATTAGCTTTCTTGCTGATTGTCACACAGCCTTCCTGTACCTTGGCTTAAAAGTCTAGGCCTTTGGGGCAATGACTGTGTTTTACTGGCTCATGTGTTTGTACGTGTCCCTGGCAATGCCCTAACTCAGATAAAAACGCCATTGGCAAGTGATGCTTTGTGAACTGCCCACAGTGTGCAGACTTTGGAAGTTGCTGGCTTATTGAAGAAGGTTTCTGAGCCATCAGGTCACAACTGAGTTGTCTGGGCCAGCAAATCCAGGGCTGATGGTCACGCTTTGCTGGTGCTCCCTGCTCAGATACCCTCCTGAATTCTCTTTCCCAACCAAAACCACTGGCTTTAGTAACAAATTCCAGTAAGCTGTACTCATTCCTGTTGCTTCCTTCTGTTTAGCGCTGGTTACTACTGGAAGACCAACGACAGTGTGAATAATTTTATAAAATACACTTTTCTGAAATTGTTTTTTCAGTTGGGATCTATACGGAAGATGTGAAAATTTTTCTTCAGTATTTCTACCAAGAACTCAAATCTTTTAGTTAAGAATTGTTGTTAGGCCACATTCACATTTCCCTTCCCCCACTTCCTTGTGTTGGGCTAAAGCCATGCTGAGAAAGCAAAGAAGAAACCAGTGTTTTACCACTGAAAAGGCAGTACATTAACAACAATACTGAATAAAAGGAAATAAAAACTACCTGTTCAGTGAGATTTTGCTCTATGACAGTAAATACTGAAGTTTTCTTAAAGAAGCTAACATGGTTGACTGGAAAAGATTTTCCTTTAATTTCCACCCCAGGGGGAAGTCAGCAGTTAGGAAACTCATAGCAGCTACTGTTGTCCTGGATTTGCCCACTTTGAGCTTCTACAGAGAGAAGAGGTTGTGATCAAACCCTAACCCCTGTTTTGCTGCTCTTCACAGCTTAGAGGGCTGCTGTGTTTACTGGGCTTTTCGAGCTCCATTTCCCATAGTTTCAGTCACCTCAGTTCCATGTACTAGTGGGTCATTCAGCACAGAGGTGTGAAGGGGTGAGAGGAGGGCAAGGAGCCCACCTGGAGTCCACCTCCACTTACTTTGCAAACCATGGTCACATTTCTTCCCTAAGCTGTATGACATGCCCCCAGTAGCAAAGCTAAACCAGCAGTGTGTAATGTACACAGGACACCCAAGTGTGCAGTTAAAACAACATTCCTTTGCTTGAACTTCTTGCCTTGTTATTGTGGCTCCCAGTGCCTCTGCCATCTGCCACTGAGCCACGCTTCTCACCATAACATGCATTAGGTTCGGAGGTGACAGGTGCCACCATTACATTAACAGGGAGAAGATAAACTTGCTTTCAAAGCCTGATCTGAAGCTGCAAAACCTCACGTGCCACTGAAAACCTTTGAACATTTCCCTACAGGATGACATTTTTCTGTCCCCATGCTCTGGACTGAGCTGGACACCTCTAGCTCACCATAAGGGCTTTTGACATAAAATGTGTTATGATGGGTAAAGCTAGATCTGCTTTTCTTATTTAAGACCAAATGCCTCCAAGGTTCATATATTTCTGGGTAGATGACCATGTGCCTCGTAAGCAATGCCAGCAGAAATCAGAACCTCTCATCTCCACTCAGAGTTACAGAGGCAAGGATCTGTTCCCATAGCTGTCTGCTCTCCTCCTCACCAAGCCAGGCTCCTTCCTGGTGTAAATCAATGTTTTTTCCATTGACTCTAATCCACTACTCCCAAATAGATTTACCAGGAAGACTAGAAGTATTCCACTCCCAACCTTCCCCAAGTGCACTGCTTGACATGGCACATGCTGCTGGCCTGGTGATGGGGAAGTGGCTCTGTGGTCCCCAGAGTCCCATGATAGCTTCATCCAGTACTCTGATGCACTCTGTGGGAGCATCACACATTTACGCCAGGCAAGAAACTGACCCGGAGCAGTAATTCAGATATTTTGTCACTGATACATTATAAACAAAAGTCATTGGTTTCAGTGTAATGTGCCCTCCTCCTATTTCTAAGTAAAAGATATATCACAAAGTCCTCAGGGAGAAAGGTTGTGAGTAATAGCAATGGCACAGAGCCTGCAACCCAACCAGCATGCCAAACAATATTCCAAGAAAATAATTCTAAGTTACAGAAATTGCGTAAGAGTGATTATTATTTTTAAAGTTCAGAAAACAAAGTCTAATTTCTAAAAAAGCAAACACATATTTTTAGCCTTGCTGGTCTCTTGATGTTGCAGTAATGGGAACCATCTGCACTGGGACTGGCTGACGTTCCTGGTAAATAACCTTTTGCTGCAAACCTCCAGATATTTCAAAGGCTTCTTTGCGAAGAAGCATTTGTCTCCCTGCCTGTCACTCTTCCTTTCTGCTTTTCCTGTCCATGTTTACTTCAGGAATACACATTCTTTCATTAAAAAGCTTTTGTTAAAAATAGCTTGTCAGGATTTTGGCTGATCTTCATTATGATTCTTCCTTGCTAGCGGAGAATGAAAGCTTTCATTCCTTAGTGTTAGTGCTGAAAGACTAAACTGGAGATTTGAGAGGGAAGCTAGAACATTTAAACTAAAAACTCACAAAAAAAAAGAGATGGATTTCTACCTCCTTTTGATGCCTCTGAAGATCCAGCTACTGAAGACACATTTCTTTCAGTACTGAGAATTTTTAATGTGACAAACATGTATGGAACATACAGATATAGGAACGAGATACTTCACTACAAAAACTTTGCAACTCATTATGTAAAAGTCTTGTGGTTTGCTTTGCTGTTTCTGCTGCGCTATGTCCTGGCAGTGACTGCCCTTCCTATGCAAAGGAAAGTGTCCCTAGACACATGAGTCACTTCTTTATCCCAGCTGAGCTAAGCCAAGCCAGTATGATGGAAGGAAAATACGGAGATTTTAAACTATCCTTTAACCTTTCTGTTATCTCCACCTAGAATCTGCCTGAAATTTGATGTGTTACATCTTCATTGAAGCTGTAACTTGGGCTCAGGTGCAATTACATATGAAAAGCCATGTTTGCAGTGTCAAACCTCCTACTCGGGACTCCAACGCGATGTCTGTGTCGTCAGCTCATGGTACGCTGCTCAGAAATAACGAACCTTTGGCGTGTACTCTCCACTGGGTAATTCCTTTGTTTTAAAAACTTCACCTCACTGCTGAAGTGTAAAAGCTCTAGAGGGTAAAGAAGAGTCTGTCTTCTGGTTTCTGCAGGATTTGGGGTTAGAAGGCTCTGAAGTGCTCTGCTGTGTCTAGGACATAGTGATTGCTGTTGCAGCAAACTCCAGTTCGCTGAGGGTTCTGCAGGCTGGAACATGCAGGAGAGCTGAGCGAGTACAGGGCTTTTAGGAAGCTGTCCCTTTGTTCTTTTGTTACCCGTTATCAAATTTGTTTCATAACAAAGGCTTCCTGAAATTGGGGGGTTTGTGTGTGTTAATACTGGTAATGCAATTTAAATATTCTGATGATTCATTTTCAGTCCAGAGAGCTGAATCAGCCATGTAGAACATAACTTGTTTCTCCCAAACCGCTACCTTTTCCATCCTTTCTCGTCATTTCTATAAGAGGATGATTCATGCTCCTCTTGTATTTACCAACTGAGAATTCGCCTGACTCCTTTAGCTAATTTCAGTTCTTGTTCCACTTTTTCAAGAAAGAAAAAATGAGTGCTGAGGAGGGAAAAGTGATCGCTGATTGATGTGACAAATCCCACTGGTGGACCTAATGTGTGAACTAAACCTGAACTGGACAGAGAGGAAAAAGAGAGGAAAAAATACCTTGAATTATTAAACTGTTCAGAGCCCAAATGGTGAAATTCAGCCCCTTACTCACGTTTCACGTGTTTTCAAAATTCTAGGTGTTCAAGTGAGGGATTGTGTTCAAATATAACTCCAGTATAAGGATCTTATATTTGCTTGTTCGAAAACAAAAATATTTTATTATCTATTCAATTCTAATTTGTTTTCTCTGAAGCCTGATTCTGCTTGTGAATGGTTCAATCGGTTAATTGGGGGGTTAATTGTTGATTTACCTGATTACACACAAGAGCTGTTCTCAAGGCCATAACACATCTAAGAACATAGGGAAGCGGGAAGCCTTGGGAAAACATTTGGACTCTCGTCCCCACTTTCTGTCTGAGACACTCTGCTTCTCAGCATAACCTTCTAGTAAGCAGATCTCTTTTAAAATCAGAAAGTATCCCTGCCTTCCCTCTCTTGCTGCCAGTGCAGCCCTTTGCCAGACCCAGAGGTCCCTCGCTGCTGCCCCAGGTCTGGGCTCCGCAGGGTCCCCGTCCACACGAAGCTGTGACCATCATGGGATTCTCTGGCTGCTTGTGGCATCCAGGAGCTGCCACGCTCAAAGAAAAGTTTCCCCCAACTTTCAACCCTTTCCATTTTAGGGCTTCCCTCTGCCTGCTGCTTTTATGGGATGCCTTCTGCCTTTATCAGGAAGGGTGGTTTTTTCACAGCAGCTGTAAAAAATACCCTCTAAAAAGTGCATTACTATGAGTGTCCCTTTGGCTGGGCCTCTATCTAAACAGAGCTCAGCATTTTATGCGGTGGCCAAGGTGAAATCACAGCTTGTGAAGGGCTCCAAGAGCTGCAGGGCGTCTGGCCACACGTGTGGCCACCCCCGAGAGAAACGTCCCATGTTTGGGCAAATTCGTTTGAGCCAACACTGCCGTATGACTTCACTCCTCATTCATCCCCGTCAAGAAACAGTTTGCCTAACGCTTCAGAGAAGGACAGCACGAACACTTGCTAAGCTCACCTGAAGGTTTCACAGCGAGGCAATGAGATCAGCTCAGTGCTGAGCTTTATCGGGTCAAATGGGGCATGAGCAATGCAGGCAAGTCACAGGTGGCTGTGACAAGGCATTTCATTGACAAAGAAACGGGTCATTAGATCCCTCTCCTGGATATCGTGCCTGTCCCACTCGAGGTGACACTCGGTGACACTACACTGTGAGTCACTCTGTCCCCTATGTTCTCATATACTTCTGAAAACAACACAGTGGGCCAAAGTTTGGCTTTTTCCACAGCCTAAAGGTTTTCATATTCAAAACAGTCATTATTCTCTCATATGACTAATACTGTCTTTTCACTAACCGCTATTACACACAAATATCACCTCACTCTATCACATGAGAGAATCATGTCATATTGCAAATATTTTAACAAACTGCATAGCAGAAAATGAATAAGCAGTTCTGTATTTACTGATATGGGGGTATTTTTTAACAATTACAGATTAAATATAAAGTTATCTTGGGAGCTCATACTAAAAAGCACAGCAAAAGGTAGATGAATGACAAAGGGACTCCAAGGAGTGTGTGCAATACAGTACCCACTGGAATTTCTTTGTTCTTTGTTTCCATTACAAGTTTCTTTATTTTTATAGATCATTCTACAAAGTGGCACTCTTAGGTCTCCACACTGGTTTGCTCCATAATCCAAGAATATGGGGAATTGTGGCTTTTGATAACAGAAACCTCACATTATTCATACAGTTTAGAGCTGCTTTTTCTACTACATCCTCCCTTTATGTCCCCTCAACATTCACTTTCAACGCCAATAGGTGGTGAGACAAATTTAGACCTGGTGGATGGTAGAAACAGTGAAGATAAACAATGTGAGAACACCGGGAAGGCTTGACTTCTGGGTCCTTAATTCCTGCACTTAGCACAGGACTTCAAGAAGGAGCAGAAGTGCCTTTCTGTCACCTCTGCAGCTTGCAGCCCTGTTAGTCCTAAAGCTTCCTTCATCCACCCAAAGTTATTACTGAGTTGGGAGCACTTGGTATGTGCAGGGACTCTGAGCTTGAAACTCTTTCCCAGGGTCTTAACTCTGGGGAAATCCCACAGTAGCTGGTTGCACTAGCTTTACAGACCCTTGCACCCCCACGAGCTGGTGGGAAGAGATTTAACTGTAGCTAATGGAAAACTGGTTTGTGCTCCCTCCAAGACAGGTAACAAGATGCCAGACTCCAGCTGTATTCCTCCCAGCTCTGCTCCATCCTAATGGGCACAAGCCAGAGTGATCTCAGGCTCAAAATCATCCCCTTTGCTTTTCTGTTGGTTACTGTGTGCCATGTACATTTATGAAGCCTTCATCTCCCTGTAAAGATGCCACAGATAAACAGAACAGAAGAACTACCTGCAAATGGCAGTGCCTTAGCAGCTCTTATCTCAATCTTTATGAGAGCTGATGGTTCTGGGAATCTGAAGCTCATACATAGTCACTGCACCCACAAAACACTGACACCACATGACTAGCAATAAACTCGCCTCTCATACTCCTGGACAGGAGAGCACGCCTCTCCCTGCTTCTTGGTGAGAGGTACGTCATTGTTTTCTATTCAAATTCACCCTCCTCCCACGGAAGCCTTGCCTTACCATGGTAGCCATTATAGGATGCTATTGAGAAAATACACATTCAAGCAGTAAGAAGGGTAATTTCCCCTAAGTATATTTTATTATATATCTAAGATCTTTCATCTTGAAATATGAGAACTTTACAAATACAGTGATTTTATTGAATAAATACCCTTATGCCCAGTGCATAGCATGATTCATAGCAGATTAATAGAGGCAATTAAATGTAGGATTAAATCGCCTAAACCATTTGCCCTACTAAGCTGATCCCAGTGCTGTGAACTGTATCGGTGCCACTAATTCCCAGAGATTTTCCTTTGGAGGCAGGTATTTGATGATTTTGAATATCAAATCCATGCCATCCCAGACTGGCTGCCTAATGCCTATAATCATGTTAAAACGCAGCACTAAGCAACTTGCCTTAGGCAGCTCGGTGAGTCACTAGAAGAGAGAGCAGAACTCCTGACTTGCATTAGCTGCTCAAGCAGACACAGAGCCACTTGCAAAATTACCAGGGGAGACCATCCATGCTGCTGACTTCTCAAGGGCCTTGGGTTTCAAGCCACGAGATGCCGTATGTGGGACCCTGTGACAGGCACACACACATGTACGGGGTCATACGGTGCTGGGTGCCTCAGGTCATGTAACTGAGCAGCAGATGAAGAGCTGACGGCAAGAGCTCAGCTGCAGCATGGGGCTGGCTCCAAGGGCTCTCATTTTTGGGGAGCTGGCAGGGCATGTCCTGCCGCCCGTGGCGTCACGGAGTGATGGGGAGCTCATGGCTCTGCGTTAAAAATACAGCAGAGACAGATGAAGAGTCTGGAGTCCAGGGAGTGACCATCGTGGTCCACACGCGTGCAGGAAAAGCACCCAGTGCTGCCAGTGCCTGCTCTGCCCACAGCCTGGAGAGCAGGAGGCAGTGAGCAGCCTGGGCAACAGCGAGCTGGGATTTCCCTAGGCAGGGCTGGGAGAAAGGGGCTTTCCTTATTCCTCAGTGTACGCCTGTATCAAGGATATGTCCTCAGGTGAAACACCCAAGCCACTGCATCAGCTGTTTTCCACTCAGCAAGAAATAGTTACACAGCAAACATGGCACACAGAAATGAGGCCATAGCAGGTTTTCCAGCCTGCCTTCCTGGGAGTGAGACCCCAGCTCAAATTTGATTTTCACGTTGTTGGTATTGACCCTTGTGCCTCCTCATTCCTCCACCTCATCAACTCCAACATGAAGAATCTGAGGCAGTCTAAGCTCAGCCAAACCCTGGCAAAAGGGTTAAATGCATAAAAATAAAGGATGTAAATGTATAAAAAAATGGGTTTATTGTGGTATGAGTCATCGGTAATTCTATATTGCTTGTATTCTGTATGTTGTAACATTTCATCCCTGAATTCTTCTCCTCTCCTCTCCTCTCCTCTCCTCTCCTCTCCTCTCCTCTCCTCTCCTCTCCTCTCCTCTCCTCTCCTCTCCTCTCCTCTCCTCTCCTCTCCTCTCCTCTCCTCTCCTCTCCTCTCCTCTCCTCTCCTCTCCTCTCCTCTCCTCTCCTCTCCTCTCCTCTCCTCTCCTCTCCTCTCCTCTCCTCTCCTCTCCTCTCCTCTCCTCTCCTCTCCTCTCCTCTCCTCTCCTCTCCTCTCCTCTCCTCTCCTCTCCTCTCCTCTCCTCTCCTCTCCTCTCCTCTCCTCTCCTCTCCTCTCCTCTCCTCTCCTCTCCTCTCCTCTCCTCTCCTCTCCTCTCCTCTCCTCTCCTCTCCTCTCCTCTCCTCTCCTCTCCTCTCCTCTCCTCTCCTCTCCTCTCCTCTCCTCTCCTCTCCTCTCCTCTCCTCTCCTCTCCTCTCCTCTCCTCTCCTCTCCTCTCCTCTCCTCTCCTCTCCTCTCCTCTCCTCTCCTCTCCTCTCCTCTCTCTCTCCTCCTGTTTCTTGTGAATCTGTGCCTCCAAAATGTGTCCAAATATTTACAAAAGGAAATGCTGGATTGTGAAACTGAATTCGGAGAAAATGTTACACATGCTGAAGAAATGCATCCAGCACAGTTTCCAAATGTTCCCACATGCATTTTTGTTCTGTGTCTCAAGTGTTGAGGCTTGATCCTTCATATCTTTATTCAGACAAAACTTGCACTGAGGGCAGCAAGACCCAGGCTTAGGTCAGGTCCAACGGTGCTGTAATTCTGGCTTTGCTGGAATGGTTCAGGATTGATTTTGGCCGTGAGTGACTAGCTTAAAAGCCTGAATAACCAGTATTACTGGGTAACTGGTTTGTGCAATGGGCTAGTTCCAGGCCAGGGGTTATCTACATTTGTCACCAAGTTGCTAACAAATTGGCCTCTGTGCCAGTCAATGCAGAAACTGTCTGCAGCCCCCTATTACCCTTCGAGATAAACATCGACCAGGATGCACTGGGAGCCTCTGGAGAAAGCCAGACGGATCTCAGGTCCTGCTGAGGCAAAGAAAACACGTTCAGCTGTAACATGATGAAATTGCTATGAAGTCATTTTCCCAAGAAGTCTCCAATGCCACAAGTGAGGGCTCACACTCACGGGGCTCTCACGTTGCTATGGGCTTGGTACAGATTTTGGTGCAGCAATGCAGGAACTGTTAAAACCCTAGACAAAGGGAGCCTGAATGCTGGCAGTCAAATCGGATCCAAACATCACCTCCCACCCCTACACTTGATGCTCTTGTTTCTATTATTACCCTTACAATGACATTGTGGTCCACTGCAAACATAGATTGTTTTGGAGGAAGGGGTTAATTTTGTATTTCCTGGCTTTTGTTAAGGCAGGAAATCTAACCCTTAAGAAATTCATTCAGGTCAAAGCTAGCTCCTAAAAGCCACTTCAGCTCTGTTTTGTATTTTCATTTTTTTCATTCTTCTGGTAGGTTTATTTAAGAAAAGAAAATGAAAATAGAGTAAAGAAGGAAATAGCTAGTCCAGGACTGTAAGTGATTAAGTACACACTGCCACATGTGATGAATTTTTTTCTCCTTGATTTGTACTGGATGTAAACAAGAGATTCAAAAGTTTCATAATTACATAAGTCCATCGAAGAGCAATTATCATTGTTGTGGAGGTAAATTCCCTTTGCGCAAAGGGCTCTGCTGGGTGTCTCCCCTGCACTGTCTCAGAGCAGTCAAGGTCCACGATGTCTGGCTGGTATTTAATATTTGTGTGATGCTGGTTAACATCACAACTGGAAAGGTGGTTGCCATTGAGAGCACATTCTCACTTAGCTGTGCGGGTATCAGACATGGCAATTTCTTTAAACCTGGCAAAAATTGAGGCTGCCAAACTGGAGGGAAAAATTCTCAGTCATTTAGCCTTGTTTTCTGTGAGAGACGCTGAGAGAGTTCGGAACACCAAAAAACTGGCAGAGGAATAGGGATACCTGTGTCTGTGAGCCAGGACTGGCTGTTCCCACTAACGAGGGACTAGTGGCACAGCATCACTAAATAAACCGCTTTCCATTAAAGCGTTCAAATGAAGCCTCTCAACCTGTGCTCTTGCTCTTGGAATGCATGAGGCTTTGGGCTGGTTGGAGTAGTTTAACATTCTGGTCAATTCCCGTGGGAGAAGGATGTTCCCAGCTCCTAACCCTGCAGGGTTTCTTTGCTTAGCCTTGAGCAGAGTCCCGTGCTCCTGCCCAGTGGTGCCTAAAATCACTCCGAAGGAGTACAGTGAAGTGATTCCTGGGTATAAGTGTACAGAAAGGTCAATGTCTGAGGTCCATATCAAAAGGATGAAATTTTCTCTAGGAAAAAGTGATGAATGAAGTCCCGCCTTGTGGCCATCTGCTATATGGGTTTCTGCTGCAAAAAGCTGCCAAGCAATCGATCATTGATAATTCCTGCTGTTCAGCTCCTTAGAATAATGTGAGTAGGGTGGCATTGACAGATGACGTACAAGGTCACCAGAGCTTGGCCATGCCGTGGTGTTGCAGCAATGCCTTCAGAGGAATTGGCTTGGAGTGCATCGGAGGAGGACATGCAGGGTGGCTGCTCCCATGTGCTTGTGGTGCAGAGGGACACGTGTCACCTGCTGAACTCATGGACTCGTGATTCTCACCCAGCGATCCCCTGTGGACAGCTGTGGGGTCCCAGGAACAGAGCGGGTGACAGTGTGGTTGAGCAGAGTAATTTCCCAGTATTGAAGAGTATGAGTGTTTCTCTCACAGTCTGTTTCCAACTCCCCATTAAAAGAACAACAATAAATAAATGGAATGAAAAGCGCAATCCTGTGTTTATTTTTAAGGAATGTGTTGAAAAAACAGATTCGCTTTGAGGCTGCAGTTCTGGCAAGAACCCCACAGCTCAGCAGAGCTGAGATGCTCCTGCGATAAGTGGGTGAGCCGGGGCTGGCACCCGCCTGCCTTTTCCCTTCCCCATGTCCCTTCCTCCCAGCCACCCACGAGAGCCTGGAAAGCCCTGGAATTCTCGGCCAGACACAGGGTCAGGCTGGGTTCAGAAGAAGGTCTGAGGTGGTTAAATCTGGAAAACTTGCGGAGGGATGGTTGGCAGCCCTCAGTGCTGGTGGGGCAGGAGGGTGGGAGAGGAGCCCCAGGGCAAAGGGTGGATGGAGAGGGCTCCTCGGAAAGGAGCAGCTGGAGAAGGGAAAACTGCTGAAGGGGGCGAGGAAGGAGCAGCACAGCGGGGGGAGGAAGAGGAGTCACTGAAAAAGACCTGGGAGAAAAGGGACAGAGTGGGAGAGTGTGTTGGGGGCCAGGAGCCAGCAGGGCCAGAGCAGCATTGCGAGGATGCAGGGGAAGTGGAAGCAGCGCTGACTGGAAGCCCTGAGTAAGAAGCACACGAGTGTCTTGATGGAAGACGGTCGCCCACGGGGAAAAGAAAACTTATGGGAAGTGCTGATGCACTACCAAGAGGGGAAAAGAAGAGAGCTCCCACCATTCCACTGCCAGTTACTGGGCAGCCCCAACTGCTGGGGTTGTTCTCAGCGAGAAAGACGAGCTTCGCGTGGGCTGCAGGGCTACTGCATTTTTTTCCTTACACATAAAACATGGTGGGAACAGCTCTCAAATATGTGTTTACATTATAAATATATATACAAATATATGTATGCATGTATATATTTATGCCTAGATATGTCTGTACATGAATATACGTCTATGAATGCAGAGGCATGAATACAAATATATATATGCATATGCTGGTCTCTTTATACATACATTTTAGGGGCATAAGCATGCCCTCACCCATGGCTCCATATCCTACCAGCAGTGCTCTAATTTCTGTGGGAAAGGGGGGAGCAGCCAGTGCTGGGTGGGGGGACAGGGACAGACAAAGGCTGCCCCAGCCGAGACCAGAGCAGTGGGGCAGGGGACAGAGGACATTTGTATATGTGTATATCATAAAATCACAGAATATTTTGAGTCAGAAGGGACCTTGAAGATCATCTACTTCCATGTCTGTAGGCAGGCATGCCTGTTTATGTAGGCACCTGTGTTTATGTATATATGTGCGTGTGCAGTTATGTGTATGTGTGTACATTTATCTCTATGTGTATATGTACGTTTATTGTATGTTTGTGTGTATAGTACCCATGTGCATGTGTGTACATGCATGTAGAGGGATGTGCATACAGGTATGCCAATTTATATACGTGGATATGTCGTGTGTGTGTACATGTGTATGAGTGTGCATGTCTGTTTATATGTATATTTGTGCGTGTACATGTGTGCATATGTGTATGCCTACTTATATATGTGTATATATATGTATGTTTGTATGTGAGTGCATACATGTATAGGGGTGTGCATATGCATACCTACTTATATATGTGTATATATAGGTATATTTGGGTCCATATGAATGCGTACATGCATAGGGGTGTGCATATGCCTATTTATATACATGTATATATGTCGTGTGTGTCTACATGTGTATGGGTGTGCATATGTCTATTTATATATGTGACTATGTTCATATGTGTATTTGTTATGTTTATTTGTGTGTGTGCATGTACAAAGGTGCACATGTGTATGCCTGTTTATATATGTATATATGTATATATGTGTATATATATGTATATATGTGTATATGTGTGTATATATGTATTTATGTATATATGTGTATAAGTATGTCTATTTGGGTGTATATGAATGTGTACACACATAGGGGTGTGCATACATGCATGTCTATATATGTTTATATGCATGTTAGTATGCATATGAATGTGTACCTGTACAGGGGTGTGCATATGTCTATTTATATATGTGAACATGTCCATATGTATATTTGTGCATGTATAAAGGTGCACATGTGTATGTCTATTTTTATATGTCTATATATGTCTATATATGTCATATATATATATGACACATATATAGACATAGACATATATATATGTGTGTGTATATATATGTCTATATATATGTGTGTGTATATATATGTCTATATATGTGTATATATATGTATGTTTGGGTGTATACGAATGTGTACACAAATAGGGATGTGCATATGTGTATGCCTGTTTATATATGTTGATATACGTTGTGTGTGTATGCATGTGCATGGGTGCACACATCTATTTATATACGTTCATATTTATATTTGTGCATGTATGTGCCTGTTTACATGTGTATATATGAATGCGTACATGTATAGGGGCATGCGTGTGTATATATATGTGTATATTTGTGTGTATATGAATGCGTACACATAGATGGGGCGTGCATGTGTAAGTCTATATACATTTATACGTGTGTGTGTGAGTGCATATATAGAATCATAGAATCATAGAATAACCAGGTTGGAAGAGACCCACTGGATCATCGAGTCCAACCATTCCTATCAAACACTGAACCATGTCCCTCAGCACCTCGTCCACCCGTGCCTTAAACACCTCCAGGGAAGGTGACTCAACCCCCTCCCTGGGCAGCCTCTGCCAGTGCCCAATGGCCCTTTCTGTGAAAAATTTTTTCCTAATGTCCAGCCTAAACCTCCCCTGGCGGAGCTTGAGGCCATTCCCCCTTGTCCTGTCCCCTGTCACTTGGGAGAAGAGCCCAACTCCCTCCTCTCCACAACCTCCTTTCAGGTAGTTGTAGAGAGCAATGAGGTCTCCCCTCAGCCTCCTCTTCTCCAGGCTAAACACCCCCAGCTCTCTCAGCCGCTCCTCATAAGGCCTGTTCTCCAGCCCCCTCACCAGCTTTGTTGCTCTTCTCTGGACTCGCTCCAGAGCCTCAACATCCTTCTTGTGGTGAGGGGCCCAGAACTCTGTCTAGGGGTTCGCGTTTGTGCGCTCCCGTGAGTCCCTGCGCGTGCCCGCGCCGGCGCGCTCCCGCGCTCCGGGGGTGACGTCATCCCCGGCGGGGCCGGACGCGCCCTGCAGCTGGCGCGCCGCCAAGGTGACGTCTTCGCGGGCGCCCACGTGACCTCCACCCTCCTCCCGCCCTCCCCCCCCCCCGCGGGGCCCCATTGAGAAAACGCCGGCGCGGCGGCGCGCGCCCGGATATAAAGGCGGGAGCGAGAGCGAGCGCGGCCGGGCTGGGGAACGACAGCACCTCCGGACCGCCTCGCCTCGTCCCTGTCTTCTTCTATCTCTTCCCTCCTCGTCTTCCTCCGCCATGGTGAACCTGCGGGTGTGCGCGCTGGAGTGCGAGGCGCTGCGGGGGCTGCTGCAGGAGCGCGCCGCGCAGTGCCTCGTCCTCGACTGCCGCTCCTTCTTCTCCTTCAACGCCGCTCACATCCGCGGCTCGTGCAACGTGCGCCTCAGCACCATCGTCCGCCGCCGCGCCAAGGGCGCCCTGGCCCTGGAACACGTCGTCCCCAACGAGGAGCTCCGCGCCCGCCTGCGCCAGGGGCTCGTGCACACCGTGGTGCTGCTGGACGAGCGCAGCGCCGACCTGGAGCTGCCCAAGCGCGACAGCACGCTGCTGCTGGCCCTCGGCACCCTCTGCAGGGAGGCCCGCGGCGCCCGCATCTGCTTCCTCAAGGGTGAGTGGCGGCGGCGGGGCGGTGGGGCCGCGCTCCCCCCTCCGCGGCCGCTCGGCGCTCACCCCGCGCCTCTCTCCGCTCCCCCCGCAGGAGGTTACGAAGCCTTCTCGTCCGCCTGCTCCGAGCTCTGCACCAAGCCGGCCGCCCCCACGGGGCTCAGCCTCCCGCTCAGCGCCAGCAGCGCCCCCGGCAGCGCCGACTCCGGCTGCAGCTCCTGCGGGACGCCCCTCTACGACCAGGTGAGCGGGGGAGCCCCGGGAACGGAGCTCGGCGGCGGGGTCGGCTGGGAGCTGAGGCTAATAACGGCTCCGCTCTTCCCGTTTTAGGGGGGTCCTGTGGAAATCCTGCCGTTCCTGTACCTGGGCAGCGCGTACCACGCGTCCCGAAAGGACATGCTGGATGCTCTGGGCATCACGGCGCTGATCAACGTCTCGGCCAACTGCCCCAACCACTTCGAAGGGCACTATCGCTATAAAAGCATCCCCGTGGAGGACAACCACAAGGCAGATATCAGCTCCTGGTTTAACGAGGCGATTGATTTCATAGGTAAATGAGCTTTTTTTCCTTTTTCTGGGGTAATGCACCCTGGGAAGCGATTTTCGGGCATTGTTTTCTCTGGTATAACCTATATTTGAGGTTGGGGAATTATATTTCATAGAGGAGATACGTTCGAGGAGCGTCTCCACATTGATTTTATTCTACTCAGAGGAATAATCTTAGTTTTGCGAAGCTGTTTAAAGTCTTGAATCAAGAGGCACTGGTCTCGCAGAAAAGAGCTAGTGAATTTAAGCGGATCAGTATTAAAGTAATCTTGCAAGACTGCTAAAGTGTCCTGGAGGAGCTATTAGTATAATTGGAATTGGAGCCCAGAATGAAAATAGCTAGACTGGCGGTTCCCTCAGGACAAAGGCTCTCTTTGTCTCAGAAGCACCCGCTGTACCTATTAGGCTGAGGAGGGGATGGATTAAAGGAAATGTAAAGCAGCAGCCTTTGCTTTCCCACCTCCGGAAGCAGTGGGACTTGTTTGCTGACTGTTATTTTAATTCTTTCAGACTCTGTTAAAAACGATGGAGGAAGAGTATTTGTGCACTGCCAGGCTGGTATTTCACGGTCAGCAACCATCTGCCTCGCTTATCTCATGAGGACCAACAGAGTCAAGCTGGATGAAGCCTTTGAGTTTGTGAAGCAGAGAAGAAGCATCATCTCCCCAAACTTCAGCTTTATGGGGCAGCTGCTTCAGTTTGAGTCACAGGTCCTTGCACCCAACTGCTCAGCAGAAGCTGGTAGCCCTGCTATGTCGGTGTTGGACAGAGGAGCATCGACCACCACAGTCTTTAACTTTCCAGTCTCCATCCCTGTTCATACCTCTTCCAGTGCTTTAAGCTACCTTCAGAGCCCCATCACCACTTCTCCGAGCTGCTAAAAAGCAGGTGAAAATACAGTCAGAACTCAGACTTACTGTGTCAGAAGTGCAATAACTATGGGGACAGTGTGATCAGTCATTTGTGTTTTGTGTGGAACCATCCGTGCACCCCAGAACAGTGTCATAAATGGAGAGGAACTCACCTGAAGCCAGACAGCTAGGTTTGCTGACTTCTGACTTTAAAAGCCAACATCTGGATGTCTACGCAGAGATCAAAGGACAGTGTCTCCTCCTGAGCTGTTCCTCCTTGTTTTGTCTGTCCTAAGCCTGCTCCACGTTAAGTAGCATGCTCATCAGTATTCCCATTCCTGACATTCTAAGCAACACCGATGCTGTCCCCTTTTATATGACAGTCCTATTTATTTATTTTGATGTTAGTGTTTGCCTTCACAAACCTAAAGTTTCATTTCTAGAGAAACCAAATACCTCAGTATTTTTTGGTACTGTATTCCTGTGTGTATATATGTCAGCTTTTCTTGTTTCCCAAGCACTGACGTGAAAGCACCAGGCGAGTGCTTTTTTGAGTTGCCAAGGGTTGTATGTTTGCTGATTTATTTATGATGTGAAATAATATATTTCCTCTTATGAAGACAGAGTTTTGTTACATGATTATAACTTTTTTTATACAAACAGAATAAATTATGATATTTCTATTGAGCTGGATGATACATTGTTTAGATCTTGGTGTTTTTATGGTCCCAAAACTCATGCAGGAGCTCCCAGGTGAAGAACTGTGAGAGAAATTGGAATTGTCAGCTCTGCTGACCTTGCATCTTGACTGAACTAGATAGAAAAATGGGTTTAAACAACATAATTGATAGAACCTACTGCTGCTTCTTGACCTGAGCTTTTCTTTGTCCTTAGATGATTATGTGTAGTGGCAAAGAGCCAAGGCTGGCTTCTTGGCTATAAGGTGCATCTGGCTGCAGTGATGGCCACACAACTGTAACAGTTTGAACCAGTGGAGACTTGAGCACAGAGCTACAGTGAATTTGAAGTAGTTCTTTTCCTAAGAAGAAACTTCCTTATTGCTTGTATGCTTTAAATGCTTGAAGCATTAAGTCTTGAAATGAATCTGTTTGTTTGTAACAGATTTCCAATGCGTGTGAGTTTGTGTCAAGGGGTGTTATTTTT
The DNA here is from genome assembly GCF_032191515.1 of Phaenicophaeus curvirostris. Lineage (NCBI taxonomy): Eukaryota > Metazoa > Chordata > Aves > Cuculiformes > Cuculidae > Phaenicophaeus > Phaenicophaeus curvirostris. The sequence continues at coordinate 10,594,963 of NC_091406.1, forward strand.
TTTGCCCTACCTCCTAGAATCCCTTTTGCAACTCAAACTGTTTCTGATCACTGGAGTAAAACTGTATATTTGGCTTGCTGGGCTATTTCTGTAAACAAATTTGGGAATAGCAAGAGATCAGGTAACCAGTAAGTCACTATTTTTTCTTACCCAGTCCCAAATAAGCTCTGTCCTGCTGCAGATTCTCATGGGAGTAACTTCCCTCACACTTCAGTAGAGATAATGAAGAGGGGTTTATGTAGTGTTATCAAAAGCCAGGCACGGATGTTCTGACAGCCCAGCACTCTTGGCAGGTCTAGGGTAGGAGCTGCAGCATGAGGATGAAGGGCAGCAGGTGCTATAGGGTTAAACGCTCTGTGGTGTAAGGGAACCCTACATCACCATGGGGTGTGTAGGGCAGGATGTATATGGGGGGAGCTCTTCTGCTGTGACAATGCCCTTACCCGGGGACATGTAGGTGGAAGAAAGGCAGCTGGAAGCTCGCTTTCCCAGGCAGGGTGGCAATACTGGTAACTGGGGGCTGGATGCTGGGGGAGCACTAGGGCATCAGGTGTCCCATAGTCCTTGCACCTCTGATATTCAGGAGTTGGGTCCTGCTTTTGCCTCATCAAAAGTGGTTTTATTTGGACAGATACAGCAGGCTATGATTTTTGGTTTAAAATCAAGGCATTTTTACAGTTGAGGTCCTGAGCTTAGCAATAAGGGTTCTTTTTTAAGCATAAAGCAGCTGTGTTCTTGTCAAGTAACTGGAGGCAAGCAAAGCACTGCAAACTTCTGCTGAAATCCTGTAAGTTACCAGGAGTATTAAAATCCAGGACTCTTCTCCTGGGAGAAGGTGCCCTTGAAGGATGGGATGATGCACTGCTGCATCTGAAATTCTTCCACATGAGCTACGCCTCTGACGCAGCTCTGTCGTGAGCGCTACGCATTAACCGTCGCCGAGCTTCAACCTGACACCAAGGGATAAAAAAAGTGGAGCAGCTAAAAGCAGAAGAGATCCCTGGGCTCTAAGGAACAAAGTTAAAACTCCTTCTTTTCCTAAAGGGTGCGTGGACCTCAAAGTGAATATTCCTCCCCAAACTCTGTCCCATCCTGCAAAGCCCCTTCATCCACAGAAAGTTCCTTGGCAGATTGTGCTGCTCTGTGGGGCTGGATTGACCACTGCTCTCCCTGTCAAGCACAGAAGGCTGTTTCTGAATACGTGGGCCTTTTTACACCTGCAGCAAACAGTGGAACAAACTCACCTTCAAAGCAAAGCCGAGCTTGTTCAGTGGAAAAATACAACCTTGGCAGCCCTGGCTGTGCAACTGATAAAAAAAAATCCTGCCTGTTAATCGCAATTCAAACAGAAATCCGCTCCCTGTCAGCCGGGGGAGCTTGTTTATGTGTTTCTTGGAACAATAAAACTCATTACCTGGCAGCTGTTCAGCTTTTATAACCTAAGCAGGCACCTGACAGAGGGCTGCAAAAGAGAGCTGCTTCAGCACAAAGCCCGTTGCGAAAAGCCAGCCAGCAGCAGTGGGGCTGCCGTCCCAGCCAGGCACTGATGGGCACTTCCAGCTCTGTGGGTGTACGATGTCCTTTTTCAAGTCTTTATCGTGAGCCTTCTGCTATCACCCATAATCAGTGTCTCACTATGCCAAGAGCCCAGACTCCTGCAAACTCTCTGTGGACAGGATCACACCTGGTCCAAACAAGGTGGGGATAAGAGGACAAGAACAGCAAAAAGTCAGAAAGATGAGACCTGCAAATGTCCCCTCAGTGCCACAGTTTTGGGGAGGTGGATAGGTTCACCTGGGGGGCTGCTGGGAGCCAGGGAGGAAGGAGTGGGATGTCCAGTGAGGTGGGGGGCAGAGGAGGAGGTGTGAGCCAGGCAAAGGGCAGAGGCAGAGCCTGTGTGTGGTGGAGCTGAAGGACGCCTTGGCAACAGGGCTGAACTGAACTTTGCCTGCTGTGGATGCGCTAGGGAGGCATTTTCCTTTCTCACCCCTCATTTATTCTCCCTGCATTGCTGTTTCGTTTGTTTGGGATATCAAGGCACATGGTTCACAGCGCTGAACTCCCATTTTCTCTGGCTTCCACACGAGCCAGCTGTTGCCCTGTGCTAGGGGGTCTCAGCCAAGACCCTGCCCCTCATATCTAACTCAAGACCCCTAGAAACCCAGCACGCAGCAGTTATGTGTAGGGCTTCCAGCTTATATAAGCTTGTAGTCCTACAGTGGCATACATCCCCAAGGAAACCATGAGGAGTTTCCCCTTGGTGAGAACAGCAGTAACATCACTTCCTGCTGCTGACAAACCAATTTGTCACAAAGTGATAAAAAGGCATGTTTTGTGTTTGCAGGAACTGGCTCTGGGCTTTGTTCCTCCCAAGCCAGAGGCTGCTCACCCGCCCCAAAGGCAAACAGTGGCCATGGTGCCCTGCCTCGAGCAGAGATGGGAGATGCGGACGAGCCCTTTGGGCCAACGAAATGCCAGAGCCTGGATCACCAACACCGTGTGAAGGTTCCAAAGCGTACAGAGAAAGTGCAAGTCGTGGCAGTGTGTAACCCAGCACGGCACGTGGGGCTCCACACAGCCCCTGTGAAGGGTCCTCACAGGTGAGGGGTGTACAGAGTCAACCCATACAGGGACACAGCACATGAGCCGCGTGCAATAACCCCAGCAAGACGCGATACCCAGGGGATACAGTGTACCCAGCTACCACATGACAGAAACAGAGCTCCAGAATAGATGCGTCTAGGGTAATCCCCTTGTCTTAAAGCTTTTGCCTTTCTTTTGTAATCAGCGCTTTGAAAGGTGCAGAGTGTACTCAAGCTTAGGGACTATCCTGCATTAGTCACCCTCAGTATCAGGCTAGCAGAGCCACAAGGATGTGTTATGCCATTACGTTGAAAAAAGAACATTACATCCAGACCATACACAGGCAAATCTAGTTTGCCAGTTTACCACCTGGATTTTTTTCTCTGTCTGGCTCCAGGGTAGCAGAAAGGGTACTGGGAGTCATTTGGCACTGGTGTTTAAGGGCAGCCCTGGAGAGCCCCCTCCCCAGCTCCACAGACGAGACGCAGCATGATGGGGAAGAGGAAATGTCATGGTGTGTGACAGTCTAGTGCAGCTAGAAGTCACTATACCTCAAACCTCATTTAAGCCTGTTTCTTATCCTTTCCATTGTCCAGCAACGATGCCCACGACAGACCCCCGACTTGCAGTATAGCCAGTGAGTCTCCACTCAGGGCTTTGGTTTCCCCGAATCTGCTCCGATCCAAGGCCATAGCGGGGGTGGGAAAGCTAAAACCCAGGCTCAAACCCACAGAACAGTTTTGTGCTGTGTGTGGCCTTGTGCTACACACTATTTACTGTGGTGCAGAGCCAGCACCCATGGCAGTCAGAGGGCTGGCAGCCCAGCTGAGGGACATGGCCAAGGTGCTCAGCCAGGTGGGCCTGTTGGCACTCATCAGGGGCATAAAAGGTTAGGTGGGACCAAGATATTAAAGGAAGAAAGCAGAGCTGATGGGAGAGATGTGAGTGTTTGGGGGGGAAGTAGGGTCTGCTGATTTAATTGGTGTTGCTGTGAGGACTTAAGCCTGGTCAGCCAGGCCTGCTGGGGACCTGCCTCCATGTCTGGCTCAGGTCTTTGTGTTCTGCTTTTCATAGAACCATAGAATCACCAGGTTGGAAGAGACCCACCGGCTCATCGAGTCCAACCATTCCTATCAAACACTAAACCATGTCCCTCAGCACCTCATCCACCCGTGCCTTAAACACCTCCAGGGAAGGTGACACAACCACCTCCCTGGGCAGCCTGTTCTGGTGCCCAATGACCCTTTCCATGAAAAATTTTTTCCTAATGTACAGCCTGAAGCTCCCCTGGTGGAGCTTGAGGCCATTCCCTCTCGTTCTGTCCCTGTCACTTGGCAGAAGAGGCCACCACCTTTTTTAGCTCAGGCTGAGGGCAGCCTCCAAGGGATGATGCCTCCAAGGGATGATACATGAGAGGAAACAGCTGAGCTGCTCTGCTGCTGAGGTGGGTAAAAGATTCCTGGTTTTGAGAGCTATTTTTCATTTTGGAAGTGCAGTTGTTCAAACCTGTGCCTGTCTGGAGAGCGCTGCCAAGGTCCTATGAGGGCCTGACACTGTTAGTCTGGCACAGAGCAAGCTGGCTCCATCATCATAAGACCAGTGGCCAAACCCAGGGGAAAAGGCAGGTTTGTTCTTTGCCCTTATGTGGTGTGGGACAGCTTCTTCTCCAGGTGTGGCTTTGGGTTGTATTTCTCCCCCTGGGGGTTTCCATTTCCAGGGTTTTCCAGCTGCTGCGTGTGGCTGCGCACCCCTCCTGCAGTGCCAGCCTGTTCATGCCCCCAAGTGCTGAGCTTTGCCAGCACCCGCCGCACGATTGAGGGGCCAAGGGTTGGCTGAGGTCCCTGTGAAGCTGCTGGGCTGGGGGTTTCCTGAGCGGTGCTCTCAGGCTCTTGCGTTTGCATGCGTTTCCTGCTAGACGCAGAAATGACTCGGTCTGGGCTTCCCCTCCTTGGTGCTGCTGGTTGGTGGGGAGTGTGGGATGAGATACTCAGCGCAACCCCTGGGCAGCTTCCAGCTCGCCTCCCAGCAGCCAGGGCTGGCAGAGGGTAGACGTATCCTCTGGGTGGATGCTCCGTAATGATGTGCTGCTGGCTTTTGGAGTTTGAAGGGTTGACTGTATTTGGCAGGGAGAGCAAGAAGAGAAGGTGCTCATGAACATACTCCGTGTGCAGGAAGGGGGATGGAGCACAGCTAATAGCAGTAGACAATAGTAACCCCGTTACATCTTACAAAGGTCTTGGTTGGTGTGACAATAGTAACCCCGTTACATCTTACCAAGGTCTTATTTGGTGTTCAGGTCAAGTGAGTCAAGGCTATGTGAACAGTAATTTCATGAGACAATTCATTCCAAAATCCATGTTATATGGGACCACACAGGGGCTTCAGAAAATGCTTTATTTCTCATAAAAACGTTATGTATGACACCAATCCCTCTCATTTCAATACCTTTTCGTTCCGAAACTATAGGCCATGTTTAAAAATAAACTGCCAGAGAATTCTAATATGACATAGGTGCCTTCTAAGTCACTAACCAGTTGGCTGCAAATTGGCAGGTTCTCACTAAACAGTATTTTCTTTTTAATTTTAATCTTTGTCTCAGAGCCAAATGTAGGTCCCACCTGTACTGAGATAATCAACTACGGTGTTGACTTTTTAGACTTCTAATTTCTGATATAATTTAATTATATTTGAAAGGGTTCGGGTTTTTTGCCGCAGTAATTGTGGAGGAGAAGTCTAACAATGGCTTTTTCAGGTCTTTTGCCTACAGTAAAGAGGTAGTTTCTTTTCAGTGTTCTCCCTAAATTCTTGTTGAAATATCATCTCTGGTAAATGTGTTTCCACGTCAGTATCTTGGTGTTTCAAATCTTGTTAAGGTTTGTTAATTAGCAACCGGGTCATAGCACTGTGTGGTTTTGATGGCAGGTTTTTCTAATTTGTGGAGGGTATGAACTGCAGATGTTCATTAATTCCAATAGTCTTTCCTGATACTCTGTGATACTTAAAGATCAGCTAGTAACTTACTTTCTTTATTGTCCTCTGCAAGGAAATCTTGATGTTTGCAGATACAGATTTTGGGGACTTTTGCATGACAGGTTATTTTAAAAATTACATCTATGAGATTGTTTTCAACCCTATATGCATATGCAATCCTTCTTACATATAAAAGATGTAACAGAAAAGTGTGAACTTTCTGCTTTTCGATGTTTCAGAGAGCCCAGCGCTGGTTCCCATTAGTTAGGTAATGGGGACACCGACATAAACAAGTGGCATAAACTACGTAACCATGTCTGGCGGGTCTTTCTGTTTTAATCACTTAAGTGCTGGTTTAAATGTTACATTACAGGATGTTTTCTTGGTCTTTGTTGTTAAAACAAAAAGTCAGCAGTCCTGTACGTGTGTCGGCTGTGATAGCATCAGTTGTGAACTCGGTCTGCGTCTGGGCACACGTGGCATTTCCTCTGCATCCCTGGGCTTTGGTGTGAGATCAAAGCTGCTGGTGAATGGTCTGGGTGCCCACCTGGTGCTTCTGCAGCCTGGTGGAATCCTATAATTGTCTGTGCAATGGCCACTTCTCCCACTCCTGAATCTAGGTGGATCACATCTGGCACCTCAGGGGAGGAGATGACCTCTGGAACCATCTTTAGGCCTTGTTGGCAGCTGAAGGTGAAGAATCCAACTGCTCGGGGCATTTCAAGATGCACTGCGGCATCTGCAGAGATTAGCGCAGGTGGAGCGGGATGGTCAAAGCTGGTCAAACACTGAAACCCTGTTGACTGCTGTATCTTGGCTAGAACCACAGTTGCGTCACTGGGATGCTTTGAGCCAAAGGATTTCTGGCTGCCCTGGGAGCCGTTCAAGGAGCCAGCTGAACAGCAGATCCCACAGTATCGAACAATAGTTCCCACCCTTTCCTACTGACTGGGAGGAGCAGAAAGGAACAAAGCCGTTTGCAAGGAAGAAAAAAATTCGTTTCGATCTTTGTCTTTTGCTCTTCCCACTCCCTTAGGAGAGTTTCCTCCCTCCTGGAGCCAGCAGACATCTCAGCACTGAACGACCCCCAAATTTCAGCACCTTCCCTTGTTCTTGTTTGTTCTTTAAATGCTTGCCCATGGGCGCCAACAAAAATGTGAATTTATAGCTGCCTTTTGTTCCGCTGTTTACAGCTTCCCTTCCAGCCTCCTGGGACAGCTGACGTCAGGGTGCTACATTTGGGCTCATCGTACTTCTATCTGGTGTTAATGCCTTCCAGGAGCAGGAGGAATGTGGAGCGCAAGGCGAGCTGCTGGGGCGGTGTTGGGAGAGGGGGCCCAGGGAGGGCAGGAGGCAGGCAACACTGAGTCGGGGCACAGTGTGATGCTGCCCACCCTGCTCTCGCTGCCAGGCACCAATTGGTTTGCTGGAGAGCACCATGGTCATTTATGGCCTTGTGTGGGGATGGCCTGCCCACTGGCACCCTGTCTGTCTGTCCAGGCAGCTGGCAGAGCTGTTTGCAGCACCACGAGCGACGCACTGAGCTATTTTTAAGATGCCTGGGCTCTATCCCAAGTATAGCGTGCTCTATTTCTGGTGCAAAATGATCTTCCTGGGTGGAGGATGCAGAGATTATTTTCATCTGAAACACATGGGTTTGAAGGCAGTGGGAGAAAGAAATAGCTGGGCACGACTGGAAGAGAAGCATTGAAAAAAAAAAAAAGAAGTGGAGAGAGCTGGAAGCCATAGAGGTCTCACCCAGAGGGAGAGCTCTGTGCTCACAGCCGCTGTCCAATGCTCATTGCCAACAGTTTGCTCATGGAACAGGAATTAAAAAGGCCAGGGTTTGGTTTACAGCTGGGGTTTATTGAGGACATCGGAGGGCTTTGCATTTGTTTGAAATAGGCTGCTGGGGGAGTTTGAGATTCCAAAACATTTAATGAGGCTGAAAGGGATGAACAGGGATGCTAAATGCAGAGCTGTAAACTTGCTGGTTGCTTTCATCAGTTTTGGACCCACCTCTCACTCCAGATGAACTGGATCTCAATAGCAGCAGAACACCATTTGTTCACTAGGGCTTAAAGAAATTCCTAAAAAGAAATAACCAAAAGGAGTTTTTTGTTTATTATGTGCCTTGTAGTAATATCAGGGGGCCCTGAATGGTGCTGCAGGCTCCATTACAGTGGGGATGTCACATTCACAGGGCAGTGATGGGAATAGCTCTGCTCCTGCCTCCAGGTGCTGGAGCAGAAAGACTGGATCATCACCTGTGGCCTGCCAGGCTGCTCAATGTTGACATTCTACAGGTGAAAAGTGAAATGTTGGGCCATGGGCAGATTCCTCATGGCTGTGGGTTTTGCCAGTGCAACCTTCACACCTGCATCTGCAGCTGGAGGTCTGAGGTGTTTCATCTTCTCACACATAGGTAGGTGTGTGAGAAGGTGGTGTCAAAGGCTTCTGAGAAGATGGAAAAGGATGTAAAAGAGCTTTCTTTAAAGTTTAAGAAGAATTTGCCATTCTTAATTTTTCTTAAGACCCATTCCTCAACTGCAAGCAGCAGAAAAAATGCCATGACTGTGTCACTGACCAGAGTGCAGCTCAAAGTCTTGTTCTCTGAAACCTACTGCTCTGTTACCTCCACTAACTTGTGACTAGGAAGAGTCAATGATAAATCCAAAGTGGAAATATTTGATATGTCAAAGGCCAGCATAAGACTGACAGCTTTTCCTTTTATATGTTCTTTTGGAGGGATTTGTATGTTTGGTTGGGGTTTTTTTTGAGGCTGGATGAAAATTTTCTGCTTTCCAATCAAGGCTGATTTCATACTGTCTCTATATAAAAAAATTGGCTTCCAACAGTAGGACAGGAAATACTTCCACCTACTACCAAAATACAGAAGAAAGGAGTGAACAATAACATTAAGAGAACTAGGACTGTTTGCAGGCAGAGACAATCAGATCTGGCAGACTGGGCTTGAGGTGATGTTTCTCATCAGGTTTTCCTGGTTACCAAGGGTAGCAGATGTAAAGACACAAACTGATTTCTCAGACCAGAATAGACCATTTTGATCATGCAGTTGAAGTCCTGCAGAAGCCAAACTTCTGGTTAAAAAAAGCCTATTCCTTAGAAGGACACTTGTCCTGATGAACAATTTTAAATCATGGAGATGCAATTTTCACAGAAGAATCTTTGGGTAGTGTTTTAGTGGAAAGAGCAGATGGCAGAGTCAGAAATCATTGATTCTCAAAATAATTCCATGTTACTTTCACTAAGATATTGCTTGTTTTTCTACGTCAGTTGACTTTATAATGAAGACTGTAATATTATGCCTTGATATGATCAGATTTAATTAGGCTGTTTACCAGCTGGTGACAGACAAACAGCTCTCTGGTGAGGGCACACATCCATCAAGCTGTTTCTGGTGGAGCTCATTGAGCATTTTGAGGGTACAATGGTTGTGAAATGTCACCATTGCCTTAATGTCAACATGCTTTGCCAAATTTTTGTGCTTAGAGGAGTTAGTCAGACCAGGTTGGAGTGGGGACGCTGAGTGACAGGAGAAAGTCAGGCTATTTGCGCATGTTTTAAAGAAACAGCAATACCCATTGCACAGAAGAAAAAAAAATGACTCCTTAGTTTCTGAGGAAGATTGTAGCTTATCTAAACTGGGACAGAAAGGGTCATAACAAGATGAGAGATGGGGAACTTGTGCTCTTGTTTAGAGCTGAGCACTCGGGTCATGATGGGGTCCTTCAGGGAGAGAGCTTTCTGTTTCTAAGGTCCATTTGTCAGGGAGGTTTCCATTCATTCAAAACAACCTGGTCCATGCTGAGCTGTGCGCTGCTACAGCTGGATTTCTCTCTTTCAATGAGCCAAGGCATTTCTTTCCCCAGGCAGGTGCTACACATGGTCCTGCAGCAGTTTCAGACTTCGACTTTGTTCATTCCATATGCAAGCGGGAGGCACAGAAATACAGAAGGAAGATGCAATTGAGTGCAGGTGAAGCTGCAGAGCCATATGCCTTATGTTGATGATTTAAGGAGTCTACTGACTGTTTGCACTGGAGAGCTTTAAATTTGTCACAGTGTTTGCGCAAGCCTCTCACCTGCTGTTGCAGGTGATTTCCCCCTTCCACTGCACAAGCCAATTTCCCCTCTGAAAGACAGTTTAATCCCTAGAGAAGAAAGGCTATTTTTGCCTTTTTTTGCCCTTCCACATCAGTAGTGGGGCCAGTTGCTCCAGGCTGTTCCCCTCACAAGCTGGCTTTCCACCAAATCACCAGTCCAGGATTTTCCCACCTTCCTCTTTTCCTCCAAGTCAGTAACGGATCTCTGAGAGGCAGCTAAAGCAACAAGAAATGGCTCTGTGAGAAGGAGACTGCCCGTGGGAGCGCAGTGGCTGGCTGAGCAGCCGCTTGTCATGGCCAGTGGCATTGGACCCTGTTTACAGATGCACCACGCTGTTTGCCGCGTTACCTAGTGGCTGCTGCGATATGTGTATTCTCTTCCTGAGTTGTTCCCCTCGGGCTGCAAAGTTCAGATGAGGTGCCAGAGCTCACAGGCTATAAAAAGCGATGGCCCAGCCAGCATGCCAACTGCTCAGTTGGACAACCTCATGCAGCTGGGGGTGAAGAGTTTGTGCTGGGAGCAAGGGGTGCGTGGGCGCTGCAGGGTCAGCTCTCCAGCTGAGCATCAAGCTCCTCCTCTGTGGTGTCCACGCTGGCTGCCACTGTCTGCACAGAAGTGTGTTGCCAGTGTGTTTCTTGCTGAGTTGTCCTTGATGTGTGTGTGCATGGGGTGTGCTGTGACCCCTGGACTCTGTGCAATTTGGCAGTGAGGGCAGGGAACACTCTACTGCTGAGCAAATAGTGGAGGTGGACAGTCAGACCAGTGGCCACCCAGCCCTTCTCTGAGGATGCAGAAGGTAGGAGAGGAACTGATTGGGTGTGCTAGATTTCTCCTCTCCTGTGAAGGTGGAGCAGCTGCTCACCAACAGCCGTGCCCACCCTTGGAGCTGTCAGCTGTACCAGGAACACACTGCATGACCCTCAGGGGTCTCACATGAGAGGGGGCTTTGTGAGACCACTGCTCTTCCCCAAGTGACAGGGGACAGGACAAGAGGGAATGGCCTCAAGCTCCGCCAGGGGAGGTTTAGGCTGGACATTAGGAAAAAATTCTTCACAGAAAGGGTCATTGGGCACTGGAACAGGCTGCCCAGGGAGGTGGTTGATTCACCTTCCCTGGAGGTGTTTAAGGCACGGGTGGACGAGGTGCTAAGGGTCATGGTTTAGTGTTTGATAGGAATGGTTGGACTTGATGATCCGGTGGGTCTCTTCCAACCTGGTTATTCTATGATTCTATGATTCCCCCATGGCACCAGAAAGAAGTGTGCATTCCCTGGCCCCTCTTTAGCATGTCATCAGCCGTGGGGAACAGCTGGCTGCATAGATCCATGCGTTTCCCACCTCTCCCCTGGTCCCTCGAGAGAGAGAGGAGTTGGATGTGCAGGGCTGAATCACAGAATCACTAGGTTGGAAAGGACCCACTGGATCATCGAGTCCAACCATTCCCCTCAGTCACTAAACCATACCCCTCTAAACCATCTGAACACACAGGATCCGTGCTGGAGGAGGCTGGGACCAAAGGAGCCGTGCGAGCCTTCCTGCCTGGCTCCTGCGTGGCACGGTGACGTTGGCTCCGCAGGAAGGAACAGCAAGTTCCTGAGGGGACATTCTTCCCATAGCTGCGCCAGCCGCCGCGGCCCCCTCCCCGCTATGGCCCCCCTCCCCGCTATGGCCCCCCTCCACCCCGGCACATGAGCCTGTCTCCAGCAGCTATTACTGAAACCCATTGCCATGGCACCTTTCCAGCCCCATATTTCTTTCCACATGCTGGGGTGGAAGCAAACCCCGCCTCCTCACCCCAAAGCGTTCATCCAGAGACTTCTCGCAAGGGCTGTACTTTTCCAGCGCGCACAGAGCGAGTGTTGCTGGGCCTGCCAGACTGGAGGGAGCCCTGGGGGTTTGTTGAGGACTCCTGTAAAGCAGGCAGAAGGGATGCACAGGTGAATGCTTGAATTCAGGTTCCCCACAAGTAAAGGCATCTGTCTCCCCTCTTTTTGCTCCTTATTTGCTGATTGAGGTCTTAATAGCGTCCAGAGATTGCTTTGAGAATAGAAGTTTTGTAAAAGGTCTGTTTCTGTCTACCTTTTACTCACTTTTCTAGTTGAGAACGTTCTCCCATTTGCACCATTTTGCGTTTTCCTTGCTTTTCTGCTTGCAAACGCTCTCCTTTTTTTGCAGTGTTTCTTTCATTTGCTTTACAGGAATGCAAATGATTTTTTGGCCAGTGATACTTCAGCAGCTAAAGGGAAGTTACAGAGAGGGGAGCAGCCGCGCTTGCCTTGTGGGGTCAGGTTTGGTCCAGCCAGATCAGCACAGCACCGGTGGTGATGAGGCTGATCTCTGTATATGGATATTTCTGCCCTAGATAGCTGCAGCACTGAGTTGTCTCAGGGTTTTTTACCCACACAACAGACACCAGGGCCCTCTGAAATGTAGTGCTTGAGGCTGAAACTGAAAGTTTGGAGAGAATTAGTCACTCTTGTACCCTAGTAACGCTGGCAAAAACCAGCCTCAAACACAGCACAGGCGAGCGTTTTGCAATCCCAGCAGCAGCTCTGCGCTTCTCCTGACGCAGAGAGAGACGGTGAGGGGAACACCGAGCTGAAAATACACCCTGGCCCCTTCCCCCTGCCCTGTGCACCCCACAGTGGGTGCCCCAGAAGTGGGAGTGGGGTGGGTCTGGGGAGGATGGCAATGAACCCTCCTCTGCCTTGCTCCTGGCTGGTACAGGGTCTCACATCACGCATCTTCCTTGTGAAACAGCAAACACAGCCCTGAAAGTTATGGGTGACATTCTCACGGGGTGTCGGACCCACCCTGAGAACAGTGTTCCCTTGGGAGAGCTACACCCCTGCAGTGCTGCCAGCATCCTCAGCCCAATCTCAGCTTGGAGGATCCAAAAATTTACCATCCTCAGGACGGTTTCAAGCTGAACTCTAGCTCTTTTGGGCAACCGTTGGCCACAGTCTTCCCTGAAAAGTTTGCTGCTCTTAGCAATGTGGAACTGCTGCTGCGCTATGTCTCTTCCCAGTCTCCCCGTAGGGGTGCTGGGGGTGTGACGAAGTGGTTGTGGGGCAGGAGTGGCTGCCATGCTCTCCCTGCAGTGCTGTGGAGCCAGTTTAACTCGTTCCAGATTTGCAGGGCTCACGTCAGTGCCTTGAAATGAGAACTGTGCTGTACTTAACCACGGCAAAACATAGCAACGGCACAGCAGCGCTGGCACCCGCACAAAGAGGAAAAAATAATAATAAAAAAATCAACATGAAACAAAACCAAACTGGTTTTTCAGGCTTGCCTGGACTTCACAGCACAGAAAAAGGCAAAGCTTCCAGGAAATGGATGTGGGCCCCTGGAAGGCCTTTCACACGTACTCTGATAACTCCCACCCGTTTCAGCAGGGAGCGTTTTAGGCAGTGCTGCTCTGGTCATAGCAGTCAGGGAATCTCCCTGGACTTGCTGTCCCCTGGAGCTGGTGGTGCAGGCAGTGAGCAGGAGCCATTCGGGTATGACTTGGAGCCTCTGGTCACAGGGTTGCTACATGGTCAAGGCATCTCCTGTCTCCCTCAAGCCATCAGAGGATCAGTGGCAGTAGTAAAGGGGTTAGTTGCTCATCTGGGAGAAAGTCCTGCTTGGATCTTGAATCCAGAGGGTTCTTGAGTCCTAAGACCCACTTCAGAAGAGTGGGACAAAGTCACAAGGAGCTCCAGGGAAACGTATATCCACGTCTGTGTCACTTCTGCATCCTGTCTTCACAGTGGGCTCAACTGGTCTTCTGTGTGACCATCCTGAACTGAGGGAGCTCAGAAGAGGGGCTCCAGACCTACATCTAAGAAAGGCAAGTCCTTGTGCCCTACATGGTCTCCCTTTTAATCTCCCGCCCTCAACCTCACAGCCTCCCAGGGTAGGACGCTTTGCCTTGCACCTCATGCTAGTCTCTGCCACCCCAGAGATACCAGTGCTCCTTCCAGTGCATGGAAACTGGGATCAGCGGTGCAGGAGTGGTCCCTGCCTCTGTGCAGATGTGGCACAGGGAAGGTCATCATCCTCTGTACAATGTTCTTCTGGGAAGAACCTAAGCAGTGTTCTGGGTGACAGAGAAGACTGGGAGATGAGGGAATGGATGCAGATGGACAGGTCAGGAAAAGAAGCCCTCACACTGATTCACGTCCTCTGTTCAGATCCGTGTCCTGCCTCTGACATGGATGGAGACCACCGACATGGCTGGCTCTAAAGGTGCTGCCAGGGAGGGAGGTAGAAGGAGTTCTGATGGACCAGCTGCTGCCCTGCAACTGGAGTTGAGGTTGATGCTGTCATAACTTCAATTGCTATTAGCAGTTAGGAAAAAAACAGGCAGCCCTTTAAAAATCTCCTTGCGCGATTTGGGTCTCTTGACCCTTCTGGCCATATATTCTCAGGCTTGATAAGTGCTGCGGGACACGGGGTGTCCTTTCATTGCTCCTCAGTTGAAGAGCCATTTATAGCCTCCACCCCAACTGCTGGGTCTCATATTCTGAAGCGGTGCAAAGGAGTGGGATGGATCAGCTTTCCTTCGCTGCCTCCTCCCACGTACCTTGGTCATGCTACCTCCAGCACTTCCCCTTCCCACACTAAATGAGCTCTTGTGGCAGGGCAAGCGCAGCCCACAATGCTAATTTTACTCACTGCTTGTTCTTTCTTTTTCTGGACTTCACTGGTGTTTGCTGGGTAAAGCGAGGCCTCTCCCTGCATGTGCTCTCAGTGCTGGGAGAGGTTTGTCTCAGTTGTGTCACTTGTGTCACCAACGAGCTGTGCTCTGTGTGATCTTAGAGGTGCATGTTCCCAGGACACCAGAAAACATTTGCTTGGACAGCTTAAGGCTTTCACAGTGGAACCTAGAAGAAAATACAGACTACAGAGAGAACTAGGGAAGAGAAAAGCAGGTTATAGCTCACTGACCTGCACCTCTAGAGCTTTGATGGGACATTAACAGGCCACCTGGAGCCTGTTAATGAAGTAAAAAACTCCCAAGTGCCCCTCTTCAACCAAAATTCTTCAACCTCAGGAAGAAACCTATGCTCTACCCTGGGAACACAGATCCTCAGCTCAACAGTGTCAACTCAAAAAGACACTGCTGACTGATCAGGATCTCCTTGGTTTATCAGTAAACGCTTTGCCACGCTGTGAGATGTTGCATCAGCACAGTGACCACCACAGAGGTATGACGGGTTTCAGTGATGTCAAGCTCTTATTCAGACAGTAGTCACATCAACTGTAGATCCTGACGTGCTTTATCAAGGTGAGTCTCCATCATCTTTTCACAGAAAAAAAGAGGTGACTGAGTCACGTAGTCACTTGTTAAAAATCATCCAGAAAGTCAATGAAAGAGAGAGAGGGAGATAGAGAGAAATGGGGCTCAGGTCTCTTGAGTACTTCTGCCAGCTCCCAGGCACTGTCTGTGCTTTTATAAGCTTCCACTCATTCAGAAATATTCCCCACCATTTCTTCCCACTTGAAAGGAGGGGCCATTAAATCCTATGACTTATAGGAGTGACAGAGGGAGTCATATTAAGCCAAAGTAGAAGCTGTCAGACACCTTACACATCTGGACTTCCAGACCCATGTCAGACTGTTGCTGACACTTCTCAGGGTTGCTCTGAACCCTGCAACACTACCCCACTATTACATGGCATTAAGAGGTGTATCAGCAGTAGTAAACAACATATGGTTGGTGTAATGAGAAAATGTCATACCCTGATTTTCAGACTGGTAGAAAGGTATGTGAGAACCCTGATAAATGTGATTTGACTTGTGGTTTTTCATCTCCTGCCTTAGCGTGGTGTATGGTACTGCTGCCACCGTCAAACCACTGTTCACCCCAGAGAGGTGGGTGTAAGCCAGCACACCCACTGAAGATGCAATCCCACCTTCGGAGATTATCTTGTCTAGCTTTGCTGTCACATCAGCCAAGAGGGGCTTTTTTTAGTTTCCTTCTCATATGACAACTTCTAAAATAGCTATGGCAAAATGAATAAATAAATAACTGGGGCTTAAATAAGACTAACTTACTTGTTGTGTTCTCTAGAAGTATCTCCTTTCCTACAGAGGAATCTTTCTTTTCCAGGCTGAATTTAAGGAGCTGGGACAGTCATGTGCGATTCCTTGATATTGTTAAGCCTGAACAGTGTTTATCTGAGCAGGCTGTGGGCAGATGAGAGCTGCCAAAGAGACGTTTACTGTGGCATGAGGGGGCAGGACAAATGGGTCTGAGGAGCGGCTCTCACTACGGGCAGGCTGCACAGACTGCACACGAGTCCTGAGGGCAGTGCATGTACGCTTGTCTGTGTCCACTGAACATAAAAAGCATTTATTTCGTGATGTATGTACACCAGGCCAGAAATGGGCATGTCCAGCCTTGAAATGTCTTGAGGGTGAAAAGCACCACAGAAATATCATCCTGTCATGCTCAGCCCAATAAAACTCAGAGCTGTGATTGGGAGGTATTGGGTACCGTTCTACCAGTAATAACCGAGTCTGTAATTAATAGCATGTTTCTCTCCATCACCATATGTCCTTCTGCCATCTGCTGGGCTTTGAGGCAGAGGATGGGATGGCTCCCTGCTGCTGGCTTGGCTGATCTCTGGGGGTCAAAGCCCTGGGACCAGGGGTGGGGAAGTGCCAGTGACTTCATTTCATGCGGCATGCAGCCATGTGGGTTGTGTGGCTTTTTTTTTTTTTTTTGAGTTGTTTTGTTTTGTTTTCCATGCTCTTATCAGATGACATGTAGGTGTGTGTTGATGCATGACCTGCCAGAGATGTCTGAAAAATGTGCTGCAGCCTCAGCAAGGACGTCTCCTTCCTTCCTACCCACTCCTGCCCTAGGAAAGATTGTTTTCAGAAGGCAGCAGTGGAAGGTGAAGGGATGTCTGTGTGATATCATCTCCCTCCCCTCCTCCTGTGGGGTCTGTGCTTATCCTGGAGAGCAACCCCATACTGAAATCCTTCCTGGAGTTTTTGACATCTTGCAAAACACAGTAACATCACAAGAGTGTTCAGCTTTGTCTGGGGAGGACCCTGGTCTAGCTCACTGGGAGGATGTAAACTTTCTTAAGCTGTTACTGGCTGTCTTGACATCCTTTTTTTGCATCCAGAATGCCAGTGTTTACTTCCAGAGGTGAGCTGTGAAGTGCTAGCAGTGCTATGGGTGTGCACGCATCCACCAGCAGACGCAATAAGCCCGCTCCCAAGTGACACCAAGCTAAAAGGAGAGAGAAACTCTTTTCACTCAACCCAGAATGCTGGCCAGGAGCGTTGTCGGTGCAAGTCCATCTCTGCAAATTACTCTCTGTTCAGACTTGGGAAAGTTTTTCCTGCATCAATAGCTGGACGGGTGGTTTGTAGGGAAAAGCTCCCCTCTAGTGGGAGAAGCCAGCAGTGCCAGGCGGGTACCCCCTTCACTCAGGGCTGTAAGAGATTCAAAGCAGAGGTATTTCCTGCGTATCTATCATAACCAGCACAAGAGGGTCCACAACTGATTTTATTGTCTGCAATGAGAACAATGATAATGATGGAATTAAGCTATCCTGTTGTTATAACGGTGTTTTCAGAGAATTTTCAATCTTCCCATTATTTCCTGAATAGAGAGTGGCTGTTTAATTCCCACAACATCCCGGGGAGAGAATTACGTATTTTTGTTAGCTGCTTTTTACAGAGGGAGAAAATGCTGGAAAAACAGGGGAAGGACCTTGCCCAAGTGAAGTCATCTGAGGTCAGGATTCAAACAATGCTGGAGGGAGCATCGCTTGAATCAGCTCTGCTGATCTGTCACTTCACTCGGCTGTTCTTCAGAGAAAGAACAAAGTTTTGTCATTTTGCTAGTGGCTCGTATAAGAGCTGTATGCTGAAAAATGTAAAGTGACTTAATGTAAACTCTTTGCTCTTCAATAGCAAAGGGGGTGGGAGGCATTCAGAAGCGTCCACGTTTTGAGCAACAGCATACCCTAATGCTGCAGAATACAAAACCAGTCTGAGTATTGGGAAACGTGGGGTTTGTACCAGGACTGCTGCTGAGCAACCACAATGAAAACATTATCCTCCCATTCCCTGGAATGGGGTTCTCTTCAGTTCGAGGACCAAGGCTTGTGGAATGCTTTGAGATCGGCTGATAAAATTGTTATAAATGCAGATAAACATTATTATCATTACTGCAATTATCAGAGTTTCAGCAAGGAAAATATGTTTTTTACAGGATCACACTGTGGCAGAATGAAAACTACCACCGTGTTGGCCAGGGCCTTATTACTCACTGCTCAAGCCGCAGTGTCTTCTGCATCTTTGTGTCTGCGGCTTTCCCAGTGGCTGTGCAAGCATCTCTCTGGCAGTGCCAGGAGATGGGGAATCTCGAGGGCTTCTCCATAACTGCCTGCTGGTGAAGGGCACGGGAAGACTGGCAATGCAACTGTACTATTTGCAACTGCAGGGGCTGAGCTAAGCCCAGATGTGCCCCGAGCAATAGCTCCAGTGCTCTGCTTGTGTAAGGGTTGCTCTCATTTCTGTTCGTTTGGAGTACCGAGTTATTCTTCTAGTGCTTCCAGAGCAAGGGCTTATGGGGATAGGCAAGGAATGAAAAGAGAATGTTTTGTTGCTTACATAAGTAATTCACTGTCCTGTTGCTGAATTACAGTAACAGTACATGAGGTCCTGTGGCCTCATGTAACCTCACTCTGATGTCTGTGACTAGACCAGTTGCTAGCTTTTAAGGATGACATCCTCCTATAGCTTCTGCAGCAGTGAAGCCAAAGCTGACCTAGCCCCAGCTGGACCTATCCTTGCAGAAATGATTAGGAGTATGTGCATGGGGCTGGGCTGCTGAGCAGTGTCTTCCTCCTCACTTCTTGCTGGGAAAACTGAGGGCTGCACCACGCAGCTGTACCAGCCAGCCAAACCACAGCAGATGCTGTATCCCTAGACATGAGGTGTGAGAGTTTATGGAAGCTAAAATTTTCTTTGCTGAAGGCTTTTGGTTACAGTCCAATAACACATGCTGAGGGTTAGCACTGCCTTACAGTTGCTTGGTGGTCTCAGTATGAAGTGAGCTGGTGAACCTCAGCTTGGTTCCCAGCAGAGACAAATGTTCGTGTTTTAAAAAAAATCATTACCATGGTCATTGCTAGCCAGACTGCTTCTTGGCAACAGAAGATTCATAGCTTGAATAAGTACAGAAGCATAAAAAAAAAAGCTTTATTCAGGTCAAGTTCGATTCATTTTGGCTCCAAATCTGCTTGGGAAATCTGTGCTCTTCATGGTATTGCAACTGTGGGAAAAACATTATGAAAATTTAGCCTAATCAGGCCTTCATCCAGAACATGACACTGACACAGGAACAGTACAGGATTACACAGGGGCTATTTTGAGCAATGTGATGCTAGATAGTCCTTTGCCTGCTTCAGACACTATCAAACATGACAGGCCGGTTTCAAACATCAACCTTGCAACCCCCCACCAAGCAGTGGTTTCCTCCTTTATGGGGGAAGCTCTACAGAGGGTTTAAAGAGATGGGACAACTCCATCATCTTCCAAACTTCAGCTCTGTGCTGTAACCTGCAGATGAGGCAGTTATATCTCCTAAGATGCCCTGTCCCAGTGGGACTGGGCAGCAATCAGTGGGAGCTTAATGGGAAGGAGCCACAGGACCTGCCTGTACCCTCCTCTCAGGGCTTCTGTCTTTGCCCCTTGGACCAGAATTGTTCTTTCAGCCTCCTCCGAGTGCCAGCAAGTGTCTGGCTGAGTGACACAGTGTGACCTGCCCGGGTTCCTCCTGTGCCTGGGGACAACCCAGCAGCTGTGGGAGCAGGGGTGGGAGAAGATTTAGATAAAAGGAGGCTGCTTTTATCTGTTGGGAAATTCTTGCTGGTGTGGCAGAGGATGTGGTTCTGGCCCAACCGTGGAAAATGAGATGGCTGAGTACTGCTGTGCGGAGTGTGCCAGCTGCCTGGCTCTGGGAGCCCTTTCCCCGGCACCGAGGTGATTACCTATCAGCAGGCAATTGTTCACATGCTGTCTCTGCAGTGAGGTTCCCACTGCACCTGCTCAGGTGGAAGCAACTTCCCTGTTATTAGAGGGCTGAGAAAGCTGCTCTGTGTGCTACTCACCCTCCTCAGGAATGAGAGTATGTCTGGGTGTTTTCTGGGAACGAACAGTGCAAGTTGTCTCCTCCCTTTTGCTTTGAGAGAGTCTGAGAAATCAGTGCCTTTTCATTCTAATGGCTGGTGTAACTGAGGGCTGCAGCTCGCGTCCTGCCACCAGTCCCAACTTGCTCAGAATCTCCTGTGAGCACTCAGCAGTTCTTCTGCATTGTGCTGCTTTTATCATTGCTGTTACAAGGGTTATTATTAGAAACCCAAGCCACACTAATGAACCCCAAACCTGGTGACGAGGTGACTATAAACTGCTGTGTGTGATGATAGCACCATCGGCTCAGGAGGCTGCTTTGAAGGTTGCTCAAGTGCTAGAGACGTTGCCATATTGCTCTTACCTGACAGGGAAGATAAAAAATGCATTAGCAGCTAGATAAGGAGTATCCGCATGTCACAGTCACTCTGCTGCTCACACTCAAGCAAGACATCCCTTCCTCAGCCGGGCTCTCAGCGCATAACCATGGTGTCTGATAAGGGATGGCAAGGAGGAGGGAAGGCAGCAGCACTCCTGCAAAGGAATAGCTGTGGCTTTGCTCTCAGGCTCAGCCCTTTCCCAGGCTCCATGCAGCAGCACAATTGTCTGCACATCATGCTCCCATTAGTTTGTCTACAGTTTGCAGGGCAGGATGCATCTTAATCTGCATCTAAGCAATTCAAAGCTGTTGGCATCCAGTAATGATGTTCTGAATGCAACTGTAGAGGAGGAAATAGGCTCTGGGATAAATGGTGGCCTCTCTACTGTTGTAGTGTAGCCAGCAGTTCAAGGGAAGTGATTCTGCCCCTCTATTCCTCTCTTGTGAGACCTCATCTGGAGTACTGTGTCCAGTTCCGGAATCCTCAACGTAAGAAGGATATGGAGCTGTCAGAGCGGGTCCAGAGGAGGCTACAAAGATGATCCTAGAGCTGGAGCACCTCCCATACGAGGACAGGCTGAGAGAGTTGGGCTTGTTAAGCCTGGAGAAGAGAAGGCTCAGAGGAGACATTATAGTGACCTTCCAGTACCTGAAAGGGCTACAGGAAAGCTGGAGAGGGACTATTCATAAACGCTTGTGGTGATAGGACAAGGGGGAATGGATATAAACTGGAGAAGGGCAGATTTACACACTAGGAAGAATTTCTTTGCCGTGAGAGTGGTGAGACACTGGGACAGGTTGCCCAGGGAAGTTGTGGCTGCCCCATCCCTGGAGGTGTTCAAGACCAGGTTGGATGGGTCCTTGGGCAGCCTGATCCAGTGGGATGTCCCTGCCCATGGCAGGGGTGTTGGAACTAAATGATCTTTAAGGTCCCTTCCAACCCAAACTATTCTATGATTCTATGATTTTCTTTCTGTTATTCCTAGGGGTGGCTGGGCTGCTGTGAAAGCAGAAACACTGAGGAATCTCAAGCCCTCTGTTTTGCTCTTTTACCTCCTCTGAAGTCCACAAGTCCTGTGCAAACTTTGACAGCAAAAGAGAAAATGTGGACCTGAGTGTCCCAGGGCAGCAGGACTCATCCCTATTATAAATCTCTCAGCTTTATGGCACAAGAGAAGCATACGCTGTCCGAGAGAGCGAAGAAATCTCTGTCCTGTTATGTGGCTGTGGCCTTTTCCTGCTCTTGGCCCTTTCCTAGAAGCAGCCACGTGCACTGGTGAAGATTACTGCAAGTGGACCACTAGTCTGCACTAGGTACTGTGGTTTGGGTTTTTTTTTTAAACTCTTTTCAGAAGAGGAAGCAATTCTAATATATTACTTTTATCAGCATTGTGCAGGGACTATGAAGTAGCCCTTCCTGTTGCCTCATGCCTGTAGACAGTTAATTCAAAATGCTACGGAACGTGAGACTGCCATCGGGCTGGCGTGGGTGCAGACAGCTTGTCTGTGAGTACAGCTGCAAAAACAGCTGCCTTTATGGGCTGTCACCTGGGCTGTACTGCCTGGCGGGAGTGCATGCACCCTCTGGGGGGTGACATGGGTGCTGGGATGTAGACACCTCTGTTAGAGCTGACAAGGATGCTTGAGTCTGGACACCTCCTTCTGCAGCCTGGCATGGGTGCAGTCACCTCTGTTAGAGCTGACAAGGGTGCTTGGGTGCAGGCGCCTCTCTCTGCAAGGCTGACAGTGACACATACACCTCCGGAGAGGGGCACATGGGGGTGCAGACACCACTCCTCCTTCGGCAGAGGAGCTGGGGACCCCGCTGCTGTGCTGAGCTGTGCCAAGATGAGTCGTGCCAACCCATGCCAAGCTGCCCTGAGCCAAGCTGTGCCAAGCCACCATGAGCTGTGCCGAGTCGCCCTGAGCTGAGCCGTGCTGGGCCATGCCAAGCTGCCCAGAGCCGAGCCTCCCTGAGCTGAGCAGTGCCGAGCCGAGCTGTGCCAAGCTGTGCCACACCAAACCGTGCTGAGCCACACCAAGCCATGCTGCGCTGAGCCATGTCAGGCTATGCCAGGCTGCCCCGAGCCATGCCAAGCCAAGCCGTGCCGAGCCGTGCCAAGTTTCCCTGAGCTGAGCCATGCCAAGAGGTGCCAAACCGAGCCGTGCTGTGCTGCCTCAACCCATGCCATGCCGTGCCGAGCCATGCCAAGCTATGCCAGGCTACCCCGAGCCATGCCAAGCTCAGCCACCCCGAGCTGAGCCGTGCTGAGCCATGCCAAGCTGCCCCGAGCCTCCTTGAGGAGCCGAGCCGAGCCTTCCCGAGCCGAGCCTTCCCGAGCCGAGCCGAGCCTTCCCGAGCCTTCGCGAGCCGAGCCTTCCCGAGCCTCCCCGAGCCGAGCCGAGCCTTCCCGAGCCTTCCCGAGCCGAGCCTTCCCGAGCCTTCCCGAGCCTTCCCGAGCCGAGCCTTCCCGAGCCGAGCCGAGCCTTCCCGAGCCGAGCCGAGCCTTCCCGAGCCGAGCCTTCCCGAGCCGAGCCGAGCCTTCCCGAGCCGAGCCGAGCCTTCCCGAGCCGAACCTCCCCGCCCCGCCCTTGGCCCCGCCCGCTGCCCGTGGTTGGCGGCGGCGGCTCGGGGCGGGCCGGGCGGCAGCTTCGAATCGTCCTCGCCGTCCGCTCGCTCCTCTCCGGCCATGGGGAACGCCGAGTCCGTCCCGCGCGGCGCCGGTAAGTGCCTCGTCCCCAGGGCCGAGCCGGGACCGTCTCTGCGCCCCGGGCCCGACGGCAAAACGCGAGGGTTCGCCCCGCGATGTCCCTGCGGGCCGGGGGGGACGTGACGGGCTCGGGGGCGGCAGGTGAAACGCTGGGAGCGGGTGAGATGCGGTCGCGATGTGGAGAGGAGGGGAACCCAGTGGTTCTCCTGCCTCCATCCGCGCTCGTTAAGCAGCACTGGGAGTGCGCGGTGTGGGGGGGTCTGTTTATCTCCTCCCTCTGAGCAAAAGCTGCGACGACGATGCCCTTTTCTCCTTTGCTCTTTTCTCCCGGTCCCGCCAAATCCACCCGCTGGAATTCAAAGTCCTTTGCTCCGGAGTTGCCTGCCAATCCCAGCTCGCAGGCTGGGAAAACAGAGCTAGGAAAACAGACGGGGTTTTGGCTGGCTGAGCGACAAGGTGTCAAGTTCTTGTTGCCCTTTTATGCGTCTTGCGCGCGTCCAAAAATCCCAACAGTCACCATCCTGGTTGGCTGGATTCGAAGGGAGCTGATAACTGAACTCGGCCAACCGGTACGAGGTGCCAGCGCTCCACAATGCAAATAATCCTGGGTGGGAATAAGAAAAGTCTTGGGTAACGTCTAAACTGGAGTGGAACATCATTGTTACTAGTATTGCTGTACAGTAGTGAGTTGCAACAAGACTAAACTTGTTTCTTGTTAACCTCTCCTTGGCTTCAGGCCTTTGGGATCTCATACTGATTTTCAGGTGTGTAACCTGTTACAGTTTCATTTTTAAATCAAACATTGCCGTTATTCACAGGTGAGTCAATATTAGAAATTTGATCAAATTTTCAGGCATTTATAGCTTGACCTGATTTAATGACTCCTTTCAAAAAGCTTTAAGTACTTAGTTTTCTCTCCCCTTCGGGAAATCCAGAATATGTTGCTGCTCGAAGTACCAGAGTGTTGTCATTTACTTGATAGGCAAGAACAGTCCCCTTCCCTGGAGGTGTTTAAGGCACGGGTGGACGAGGTGCTGAGGGCACGGTTTAGTATTTGATAGGAATGGTTGGACTTGATGATCTGATGGGTCTTTTCCAACCTGGTGATTCCATGATTCTGTGTGCAGCAGGGCGATCTGCGAAGCTGCACTGCTGGTTGCTCTTGCCTGAGCCTCTATACAGGTGTGTGTGGTACAGAGGGGAGGGAAAGGTCCCCTTCTGGGGTGCTGCCAAGAACCTTTGGAGCATAAGGTTGCATTGTCCTCTTTACTAACTGGCAAATGTGTTTGCAGAGATTCAGCTGTCCCATGTTGTGTCAAACAGGTTCTCACTGACACTGAGTGCCAGTGACTGCAGAAGAAAAAGCAACATAGGTGACACAAAGTATGATTCGAGTGTATAAGTCTGCAGTAAATACTTCTTGCTTCAGGAAATGGGTAATTGCAGGCAGAGGCAGAATTAAGAACAACTAAACAAAACCAAGAAAATAAACCAACAAAAAAACCCCTAAACCACCAAAACAAACAAAACCCAAGCCAAATTACTTTTGAGCCTTGTTTCCTACTAGCCACTGCTCTCAGGTGTGTGGAGCAATATTGAGTTCAGGAATGTATGTACGTTAAGGAGGAGCCTCTGTTATTCTAATCCCAGTGGATGAAGGGCTGATTGTGATCCTAATGAATGAACATTCTGGTGCAGGTAACGTGGATTCTTGCGTTTCTTTCGTCTGGGAACTGCTAGTGCTGTGTTTGGTTTTGGTGCAGTGAGTCACTATCAGATTTACATGTTTGCTATACAATGGAAGAGTATTTTTAACTGATACATAACTGTGCTACTTAATGTTGGGTTTTGTTTTGAAACAAAGCCAATTCTGCAAAACAATACCTGAGATAGCGCATTAACTTTAAAAATGTTATCATACAAGTCTGACCTCAATAATACATTATATGAACAATTACTGCTGCGCTCTGTTTGCTTCACAGAAGAAGGTAAATAAATGCATTTGATGATAGTTCCAGTATTGGATACAAGGATTTGAACCAAGATGGAATTAACTATCAGGGACTGAGAAAAAATATATTAAAAAAATTAGTCTGTTCTCAATGTGAAACAGTTTTTCCATTTGCACTCTGTAGTCATCAGAAATTGGAGAAACTACTTTCCAGTGCCAATAGCCCTACCTGTGTCTCAGTTCCAAAAACTCAGGCTGACTTCTATACCTTTCCTATTGCTGAAATTGCAGCTGTGCCCCATTTCCATTCTTAAGCCACCCACTGTCTCCAACACAGTTTCCATGGGGCTGTGTACTCTGCAGCCTGTTCTCTGTTAGGGATCAGGAGATCTTGGGGGTTACCAACCATGAATAAATCCAAGCTGCTGAGCACCCCTTCTGCTGCGATCCTGCGCTGCTGGCACTATTGTCAATCTGCACTGGAGTGTACAAAGAGATGCTCTGACCAACAGCTTGTGTAAGCTCCGCCTGCAAGTAGGGCTTGGGGTTTGGTGGGCTGGTGGCAATACCTGATTTGCTGTATTTCTGATGTAGAGTAGTCCTTACTGGAAGGTCTAATCTCTCTGGGATGAGAAAAGGAATACACAATCTCTCTAATGGCAAGTGTGTTACTGCTGTGGCTAGGAAATTTGCTCCTCAGTAGCCTTCACTCTTCTCCCAGGTGACGGGACAGGACAAGAGGGAATGGCCTCAAGCTCCGCCAGGGGAGGTTTAGGCTGGACATTAGGAAAAAAATTTTCACTGAAAGGGTCATTGGGCACTGGCAGAGGCTGCCCAGGGAGGGGGTTGAGTCACCTTCCCTGGAGGTGTTTAAGGCACGGGTGGATGAGGTGCTAAGGGGCATGGTTTAGTGTTTGATAGGAATGGTTGGACTCGATGATCTGGTGGGTCTCTTCCAACCGGGTTATTCTATGATTCTAGTCTACGACTCGAGTGAGGTATTCTAGGCCCCCATTGGCCGTAGAATATTTACAAAACCCAGAAAATGTTGGGAAAGCATTTAACTACTTGATTTCCACCCACTGCTGTGAATTTCTGGTTCTGTTGGAACAGAGGGCCAGGAAGTTTTCTTCCTCTTAGCTATGTTTGAAGTACTAGCATCTGGGCTGAAAGCAGGGACGTGGAATTTAAATAAAATCACTAAATCCTTAAAAGCTGGAATTGTCATTGAAGTATGAGGGTCAATTTGGAAATATTGCTTTCTACATCAGGATGGGCACCTGTCACTAGAGGGCACCCGGGATTAAAAAGTCAGCGCTCCTTCTCTGCTGGTAACTGCACACACACACCCCCCCACACACGGAGAAAGCTGAATAAATGCCAGGAACAGGACACTGTGAAGCAAGTTCCTTAAGGGATCAAGTCTCAAAAGAAGAGCAAATAACCATGTAGCAGCTGGACACCAAGAGTGAAAATCTCTCCTGCTAGCTGAGGAGGGCACAGCTGAGAGTGGTTTTTGTTCCTTGGATATCCACATGTGCGTATGCACCTGTTGAGTAGGCAAGGTGAGCTCTTTACCCTTAAAGACCTGTGACAGGCTGGTGGCTTGCAATATTTTAACTGTGCTTGTAATGTGAGCACTTGTTATATATCTGGATGGATGATTAATTCTTCTGCTCAGAGTAAGGGTGCCTTCCTTGGCATCATGATGGCTGACACTTGCCTTGGATAGTTTCAGGTGGTCATGGCTGGGGGCTGATGCCTAAATGAGAGGTTTTGGCTGAGTTTGCTGGAGATCTGTATAGGATGTTTGGAAATTCCAGGATCTGTTTTTAGCTTCTGGAGAAGTTTGCGATGGACAGGCAAGTCTCTAAGGAGTAATTATCTTTAGATCCAAAGAAGGGCTCCTTTTGGTGAGAGTCCAAGGTGAGCTTCTGGCTCCACTATGCCAATTTTTTTTTCCTCTTTTTTTTTTTTTTTGGTCTAAGTCTTCCTTCAGAAGAACTAACTAAATGCAGTCCCCTCCAGGAGCATTGTGCATCCTTTTGAACATCAAGAAGCCTTTCGGTGTGATAGGAGCTTTGTTGAGCTGCACAAGATGCAAATACTTCAAAGTGAAAAGTCACTGAAAGTTTTCTTTGCATAATACAAGTTCACTTATGTCTTTTTCTGGACGTTTATTCCCTGACTGAACTCTGTTAATGGCCTTTGAGTGTAAAATCAAGTTGCAATGCTAGGATGTGTTGCAGGTCAGCACAGAGCACACAAGCCCCTCTGTCGAATTAGTTTTTGGCTGTTGGTCTGAAACCTCCAGTTAAACATCATTTGGGCTGGAGTGCTGGATGTGTTCCTTGTATTTATGGGCAGATCACAAAAACTATGTCAAATGTTGGCAGGTATATGCATCTCTCTCATCTTGCTTAGTCTTTGTCCGCTTGGTCAGCAGCTGCTTCGCAGTAGCAGTGTCTGATGAATGCATCTTCTGTCCTTCTTTTCCCATCCTTCAGTTAGGAGCTCCCTCTGAGCTTGCATCTCCATGCCTCTGTCTCTCCAGCTTGCAAATGTTATCCTATCCACTGTAATATTTTTCAGTGAGTGTGGTCTGCCAGTGAGTAACTCCAAGCGAGCACCTCTCTGACTTGTTTTTGAGTCCCATGACCATCTTGCAAGGGCTTTAGGGGCACCAGTTGCCCATCCTGAGCTGGTTTTTCTGCAACTTTAGGACCGCTGAAATTCCAATTTGTGGAAATCTTTCCTGGGCCTGATTTTTGACTGGGTAGTGATGAGCAAATATTCAAGAATTACCTGATATATGATGAGATCTAGATCTGGACAGTTAAAGGAAAAGCCCTTACAACCTTTCTGAACGCCCCCAACAATTTGGTCGGTCTGACCTTGCTTCAGTGCTTGGGTTTCTCCAAAAGCATCTTTCCTGGCCTTCTGTCAGCTCTTATCTCCCAGATTTCTCGTGGTGTGGAAGGTTCTGAAATGAAGTAGGACGGGTGAGCTGGACCATTTCTGGGTGAGCTGGACCATTTCTGGGCTCAGGTGGCACCAAACCCTCAAAAAAGTCCTGTCCTGGGCTCTACACTGCCCCAAGGCTCCTGCTCCACTGTGGACCTGGAGCTCAGCACTTTGCCTGCTGCTCCCCTCAGCCTGCGGAGCAGCAGATCTGGGCTCAGCCCACCCCTTACCTATATGGCTTATGCAGATGGTGAGCAGAGGTAAAACTGGCTATGTTTTGTGGATTTAAGTGTAATGTTTGGCTGGTAACTTGGGATTCACACAGCTGGGAATTTACTCATCCCCGTTTTGTCCTTACTGATGTGTTTCTTACTCCGAGTTGCTCTACCCAGCTGCCAAAATATTCTGTTTCACGGTAAATTCCTGCATGAACTGCTTGCTTGCGTTGTCTGTTGTGCATGGATGAAGAGTAGTTACATTTCTGAGTTAACCTGCACACATTAGGCTCTAGGTGGCCTCAGTTAGCTGTGGGGAAGATAGTACATTCTCTTAATGTTAAGCATGGTTTATTCAAAACCACTTCCATTTCACACCAAGACGGTTTTCCTATTAACAAATCGCTTCTGCAGAACTGCAGTTAAGCACTCTGCAAAATGCTGTAGGCTGTGCCAAGTTCAGCTCACTTAGTGCCGTGGGACTGTACTGTACATGATAGCCTTAGGTGGATTTTTTACTGATAAATGAAGAACGATTATGTGGATTTATCACAAAAGTAATGGTAGAGGGTACACATTGTGCTTCCTTTTCAATGCATGGTGCTGCTTCTAATCAGCCTAGAAGTTTGGGCATGTGGGATTCCCTGCAGCTGTACTGAGCTGTGAGGCTCGGGGGAAGTTGATGTTTAGCAGTTATTTCTTTTTTACAGATCTGGATTAATTGTAGTTCACATGTTTGCTGGCAGGTGATGTTGCATTGCTCAGGGACAAACACTAAGTGCCCCAAGGGCTGGTTCACTCTGTAACAGACCTTTACCAGGCAGAGGACCGTTCTGAGGAGTGGGACACCCAGCACAGTGGCTCCTTGCTGTAGTTCACCTGTTGCTTAGGAGCTTGGTGAACAAAGGCAAGAGAGAGATTTTTTGCTTTAGAATGGAAAAAACTTGAGTGACTGATGCACTTGTTTTTATTTCTGCATGGCTCTGAAATGCAGGTCACAAGGCTTGTTCATAAGGCTTTTCCCTTTTAGATGCTTTTTCTCTTTCTTGCACACTGCAATGTGGCTCAGCCTTTCTTCTCCCTGCCTCGCTCCTGCTGCAAACTCACCACTGTATCCTTGGGTTAAATTCCTGTACAGTTCTCCTCTCCACAAATTGCTCTGACATCTCCTGCAGCTGCTTTCTGGGAAATTAGAAAATGAAAAGAACCTAAAATCTACTAGCTGCACAAAAAGTGGGAAAGCGTGTTAGGACCCAGATGATATGACCGACAACAGCCCTCGTGGGTGTGTTCCCATTATATTACCCTGTCATACCCCTGTGTGGGGCTCTTCACTGACCGCAAGCACCTTATCTTTTCTGCAGGCTGCTACAAATACCTAAAAAGGATCATCCGTATACGCTGACTAGAAAGGACTCCTTAGTTTGGCATTCAAATAGCACAGTTATAAATGCCTGCTCCTGCCTTGAACTGGAACATAAATGTTTACAACTTCTGTTTACTGTCTAGACGGTTTTCCCATTAATTTAGTGCTGAGAAACCCTTCCATTTCTGGCTTCATCTGGGTACCAGCCTGAAGTCTGTTAAACTTGCAGACTTTTTCCCTCTCAAGGACAGCAGCTTTTGGTTTTATAGCTGTGCCCTCAATTTGTGGAGGTGAAGTTTTTCTCACAGGTGTCATCTTCTCTGTGCATCTCTTCCTTTTCCAGCAGAGATTGTTCCTCTGGGCCTGACAGCCCATCAGGGAGTGTGCACTGGGGGCTCCTGGGAAGCAGGTACAAGTCCTACAATGGAGGGCAGGATGGGACGAGGGCAGAAAGGAATGAGAAACTTCAGGTTCTAAATGATGCTAAAATTCACCCAGCCCTCTATTGACTCTATTTCCGGGCCTCTGATAAAACTAAATCTCTATTCTAAATAATGTGCAGTATTTCAGCAAGGAAAAGCAAGACAAAGAGGCTATTTAAAGCTACCGTCTTTCCACAGCTTGGCTCACAGGCTCTGCTTCTTTTGTGCCATTGTGTCTATGGAAAACACATACAAGAGGCTAGCGAAATACAATGTGCACTTCTAAATACAAATTTAGAACACATGCAAAGGTCAGATGTGGTGCACGCTTGGGTTAGGGGAGATGGAAGCTTTGGGCTGATGCAGGTTAACTTGAATTTCCATAATGCAAGGAGGAATATTATAAATGGTCAGTGGAAGAGTACTTAGATACAGTTTACACAACATACTACACCCTATGCCATAGAATAACCTGCATGGCCTATGCCTGTGCGCTTTTTTTTTTTTTTTAATCTGAAGTTGAGGCATCTTCCACTCATAGCTCTGCTCTGTCTCGTGGTTTGAATCTTGGTTGAGTCTTTTATGCCAGTAGTGCCCTTCAGTGTCCTTGGTTGTATAATGAGGCTGGGAGTACATACGTAAAACGTTTTGAGATCCATAAATATAAACACTAAGTGTCACAACATGTGCCTGGCTTGAAAGCAGCTACAAAACTGTCACAGAGGCTGCATACGTGGAACGTCTTTATTCTGGCAATAGGAGGAATGCAATGAAAGGACTTGTTAAAGGCTGTGCTGAAGGAAACTGGTTGTCACAGGTTGTTTGAGAGGATGGTGCACAGGAGGGAGGCTGGAAATTCCCTGAGAGCAAAGAGAAGCACGGAGGGATGTGTTGGAGGTTACAGCTAGCAGGGGTGCACTGCGCTGGGCTTGTTACAAGGTGGAGGGACAGCCTGAAAACTGAGTAGGATTTTGGAATCTTGAAGGGGTCCATAAAAATATGAGGAGAAGGAGCACGGGTTTTTGTTGTTGTTGTTGTTTTCTTTTTTTTTTTTTGAAGGGGGAGAATACAGATATATGAGCCGCTGTGTTTTCCTACAAGTAAAGCATGCATGTGTATTTAAGAGGTTACAAGAGAACGTCAATGCTCAATGTCCCTCGAGGATGAAACCCTAGACTAGCAAAGCCAAGAAGGCAGAACATGACAATAGAGGATTGCTTAAGTTATTGGGTGTTCATGGTGTTTGCTGGAGAGTTACAGGGATGTACTCCCAGTAAGAAGGGATGCTAGAGGGTCGAAAACCAGCACTGAGCTCGGGAAAGCTGGAGAAGTGAATGATGTACACTACACCCCAGATGAATAAGGCTGCTTCAAATGCTGGATTTTCAGGACACAACACTCATCTCAAACATTCATCCAAACATTATATTATATAACATGACAAGATCTTAAGAAAATCCACAAATATGAGATTGTCCTACTGTCTTGATTATTTGAAGGGGAAATTAAAGCATGAGAGGTTATAACTTATTTGTAGCAGTTTAATACCCACTGTGGATGCAGGGTTTCTGTTCTCTGGGTTACAACAATTCCCTAAGCTTGGGTGAGTTCGGAAGTCCTGGTTAGGATCCCCGATGTCATCTCTGTACTGTGCTGCCTTCTCAGTGCCTAGGGGTATAAAGGCATCTTGTACGTTTTAAAGCCTTATCTGTGTCTCCTTTCTTCAGCATTGTGATGGATTTTTGGCCTTGTTAAAGTAATCTTCTGCAAGGATTTATCTATTTTTCATGTGTCAAAGATAATTTTGGTTTTTTAGAAATTCTTCATGCTGAATTAATTTGTTCTCTGCCAAACCTGTTTTGCTTTTTCCTTGAGCCCTATGAGTGCGAGAATCCAACTCCCAGAGAAGTCTGTGTATGTCTTTCCTCCTGCATGTGGCACTCCTGTGCCAATGAATTCAAACCTTCAACCTGTAAAACTCTGAAGAAATACAGCCTTCCATGTCTCAGATGCTCACTGGTGGGGACGGCTCTAGACTCCAGCTCAGAGACTGCCACTATGTGATGGGGTTCAAACCAGCAGTTATTTGAGCAATATGTGATCTTGACAATAAGAACAAGGAAGGACATGGCCTCAACATCTTTCGTTTGGGCAGAGAAACCCCCTTTTCTTCTGGGAGATATTAAGCCCTCATTTTGAAGAGGCACTGGGACACTGTAGGGACAGGAGCTGTTTCTTGCCTTACCCAGACCAAGATAATATGGTTTATCTCTCCAGAAATTAAAGTCTATATTGCAAACTGGTAAGGCAGGTTGGTCAGAGCCTATGAGCTGCTATTCTTTTCCCTTTCATTTCTTTTTCCTTTCCTTTCATTTTCTTTTTTTTTTTTCTCTTTGTGTGATTTGCTGAATGATAATGGGGCTGGGACATGCAACCTCTGTACATGCAACATGGCAACAATAACCAGAGTATTTCCTGTCTTGGGCTCTGACGAGGGATGCTGAGGGATGCTGCCTGGTCCGCGTCCCTTGGCAACTGCTTGAATTACCGCAGCCACCCTTGGCCTTGTGGAAACTTGGGACTGAGCTGTCACAGCCCCTTGGGTTTGGAGGGTGCTGGTCAGGGGGATACTGAGCACAATTCACCGGGGATTAACTGGACCTCTCATTCTGGCTGAGGATTTGTGAAGGATACTGTTAGGCTCTCTATTACAAATAGTACATTCAACACTGATTTTAAGATGTGTCAGGGCTCCCACTGGTACTAGGGATGCTTATTCCAGTTTTACTCCATATCCATAGCTGCATGCACACAAGGCAAGGGGGGAAAAAGCATCTGTGCCATAAACTGTGGCAGGATCAGTCCAAGGGCCTGTGCCCTGCAGCTGCTGAAAATTGTCTGTGGCAGCAGGAGGGTGGGCAGAGGGAGCAGCCTGGGTAACGGGGAAGGCTGGAAAGTGCTTAAGGAGGGCTGGGAAGGTCTTTCACTTCTCTTATTCCCCTCACATTCATGTGGAGAAACAAATAAAAATGAAGCTGTCCTAGCCATGCTGTTTAGCTATGCTGACAAGTGCCCTGCTGGGCTTTTCCCCGTCCCCACCTGCAGGTTTTTACCAGCACTGGGTGCTTCTTGCTGCTTCTGTGCTGCTGACATTGTGACAGCATCAGGCAGGGGCAGGAAGGTCGTTGGGGCACTGGGTGTGGAGAGCTGCTGGGGTGAGAGCTGGGTACGAGTGGGGTTTGCAGGTGGATGGGAGAGGAGATGCAGAATAGTGAAACAAGAAGCAGATGTTTTGTTAAAGCTGCCTTGTTCCCTCTATTTCTGTAGCTAACCTTTTGCTTCTTGAAGCAATAAAAAAACCTCTTCAAAAATACTGCAGGGTGTTTGTGTGCTTTGACTAAGCTGTTCCTCATAAACCAGTGGCTTTTGCGTAAACACAGCCACGGCAGGCAGAATTATCTGCTTTTTTTTGCAGCTGTCAAGTATCTTTGCTCCCCTGGTAATGTATAAACAGGGAGAGTGAGGCTGGGAGAGGCATGTCCTGACAGAGCCCAGGATGCCCTCCTCTCTGTGACCCTCCTGCATCCCTCCAGTCCCAGCCCCTCCAAGGGGAAAGGATTGCATGGGCCATCCATTGCTGGATGCATACAGCTGGGTGGTCATCAGATCCAGCCACGGGAAACATCGGGTCAGCTCCAGGGAGTCCCAGGCTAAGCATTAAGCTGTCCGGGGATATGAAAAAGTGAGGGAGGGATACTGAGAAACCTGATGGGCTGTGGCTTTGGGGAAAGCACATTCTCAGGACTAGAAATACACAGCTGTGGATGGGTATCGCTGGCTTCCCTCTGCACTTTTAATTGCTAGCCAGTGCTCGAGTCTACCAGTAGAGCTCAGGGTGGCAGCAGAAGCTGTTTAGTTGCTAATTGCTGTGTCTCTGCCCCCCTGTCACTTCCAGTCAAAGCTGACATGCTAAATAGCGTATCTGCTGGGGACAAAGGGGACCTCCTTTCCACCCCTGTGGGCTGGGTCTGTGGACTTCAATGACTATTTTTTTCCAGATAAAATGAACAAAAATCCTGTGTCTTTTGATGGCTCTGATAAGCTGGAGGCTCCAGATACGGCACAGCACAAACTGCCCATTATAGACCTTTGTTTACTGGGTGGGAGAATAAAAAAAAAAGCCTAACCTTACTATCTTGATTATGAGGGGGAAAAAATAAATGTATAAATGTGCCAGAAGCATAATTGTTGCCAGTGGAAACCAAAAATGACCCTTTGTTTCCTCCTCCACTCAACTTGTTCACAGTGTAGTAGAATCATAGAATCACCAGGTTGGAAAAGACCCACTGGATCATTGAGTCTGAAGGGAGCTTTTTTTAGGCACTGGTGAACTGCTGTAGGGATCTTCCCTCCTGGACCAGTAGAGTCCTCTCCAAAACATTACCTGTCTCAGACACTTCAGGGGATGGTGAAAAGGAAGCTGGTAAAAGTTTGGGTAGAATCCACCCCCAACTGCCAAACTGTCATTTGAATCCTTTTGAGGCTTTCTTAAGGGCAGGAGTAACATGCCCTAGAAACACTTAGGAAAATCTCATTATCAGCATCTTTTATAATGCTGGATAGTCCTGCTATTTAGATAATTGTGCCGTCTGTTCCCTTTGAGCCTGCTTCACTGATTGCTGGACATGGGGAATGATACCGCGTTATCAGCTTTGCGTAGCTCTTCAAATGTGCCGAAGGACCTGTTCTGCCTAGGCTGATAGTGAGAACAGATGGTCTCTGGGTGCCTTTCCTACCCAACTTGGGGCTGGCAGCACTCGCATCTCTGTTCCTGGGACACTGTGTGGTTTCCCAACCCTGGGAAAGGAAAAGGGGGAGAAAAGCCATCCAAGATAGTGCCTACCCACCTCACGTGCTGCTGCCTCTTTTCTTCTTTAAGACATTTTTCTGGGCTGCTGGCCCTCTCCTGTTGTAGGATTATGCAGACTTAGCTCTGCCAGCCCTCTTGATGAAGACATCACCACAACAGGTCCCAATCATGGTCTGAGCAAGATTTGCAGCCACTCTCTGTTGCATGAAACCCATGTTAAGCCAAGTGACCCTCGATGCTATCATGACTAAGGTGAAAGCCAGCACTGGGATGACTATGAAGGTTGAGCTGAGCCTTTGTGGCTCTCACTGAGGACTTTTTGCGGGAGCCGTGTGGTGCTGGTATGTGAAGTGATGTATTTCATGAGAGGATTATTGCAATGAAAGACAATGTGCTTTTGTGCAATTATATGGTGTCTTTTAAATCATTTCCTCTAACAAGTCTGTCCACACCCAAACAAAACTAAACATTTTGAAAGGCTGCAAAGATAAACACACAAAGGTTACCCTTAAATACATCCTTCCACCCCCCTCCTTACTTACACCTGCTCAGTCCCCTGGACAGGATGAACACCCAACAAGGCTAAGTTGAGACTACCTGAGACTACATAAACTGACAATTGCTGACTTTCCAATCCTTCATTTCACAGTATCAATATACTTTGTAATGACTGACTTTCTTGGGAAGGAGAAAGTGAAAGCTGGGACTTACTTTGTCACCTGCTTGCTCTGCCTTTTTAAGGTGAACATTTTCCTCTCACCTCTTTGAGACCCAATACCATTCTTGGTGCTGGTGTTGATGGGGATAGGCTGGGCTCACAAACCATATTCCATATGGGGCATGCCTCTAACGTGTTTTATTTCCAGACTGCTCTCACCCATTTTTGGTCATGGGTTGTCCCCGAGATGCTCAGACCCCTTCCTGTGTGGGTGTGGGCAAAATTGGCGGGTGAACAAATTGATCATTTTCTCCCCACTTTGATCGGTTTGGCAGTAGCCACCACTACCCAACAACTGCTGTTGTCTTGCTCCCCTGAAATTCTCCTAGCTTTCCTTTGGGAAAGACAGAGGAGGAAAAGGAGATTTTGACCCTTCTTCACACCACCTGTTTTCTGGGCTGATAAACCAGGGTAGCTGGTCTTTTAAGGTTAGGAGATTGTCCTAAACTGCCTGGTTATTTCTCCTCCTTATCATTCCCTCCCTAACTCATTTGCTTCTTTGCAATTTCCCATGACTGTGTGGTTTCTTTAACAGCCTCTTGTAGAGGGTCTCATCAAAGACAACATGAAAATCTAACTGCATTGTCAATCAACGCTCTTGCATTGCCTTCTTTATTCATCCATCCCCTTTATCTCGTGAGACTTGCTCTGGCTATTGCCTCTCTCTACTGGGAACCCCAGATGGGAAAGTGCTCTGCTTTTAATTAGCATCTTAATTAGTTTATCAGGCATTGGCACAATGTTAACTGACTTGTTCCTGGATGCACTTTTCAGTACAGATGTTGTTCTCGCTACCCCATAGTGCTTCAGTTATTTTAGTTAAAACAAAGTGCATCTTTTTACTGATTCAGGGAGATATTCCTATGAAATTCAGTGTTTGTGGCAGAGCTGGGTGATGTGGTTTTGGTTTTGGGTTTTTTTTTTACAAATAATTAAATCACTTCAGCTTCTCTTCTGCCCAGTTTCAGAGAGTGCCTGATCATTAATCCCAGAAATGTGCTGCAGTAGGAAAGGTGTAGCCTGTGACAGATAAGCTTGACTGACATAAATAATTTAGTTCCTCTGTACCCTCCTTTTCTTCCTGAACTGCTGGAGATTGAGGTGACCCACAGTCACCTGAAATTCTCCTGAAAATGATCTCCTGGTTTGACTTTGTTTTCATCTGTTTTTCAGGTATAATTTATGATCATGCTCCACTAGCTTCAGTAAGATTATATTCTATATCTTTGTATCATTTTTCTGCTAGACTAGGTAAAGAAAAAAATAGATATTTTGACTATTTACTTTTTTGTGTGATCCAAGCTCTGAATAGTGGATTCCCTCACCCCTTTCCCTACTGATTCTGTCTCCCATGAGTCATCTTTATCTTTCTTATGATGGACTCCCTCTGTTATCTTTATCTTCTGGTATTTTGCTGGGAAATGGCATTTCAGTTGTTGCCATTGATTTCCTCTTTGTTAGCTAGGCTTTTTCTCCTCTTTGATGGTAGTGTGTTGCCTGGGGTTTTGTTCCAGAATTACTGTGACCCTTGGGACTATTAAATAGGAATGGAGCTGGAACAGGAACGCTAGTTCTCCTTCCCATGGCCTACCCACAGCTTTGGGGACAGTGGGTCTTGGTGACCAGCAAAGAATTTGACCACAAGAGGGGACTGAGCAGCAAACCTCAGGGCTGAGGTAGCCTATGAGCAAAGTTTGCTTTCCGTCAGCGATCACAACCTGTGTGGCGGTGACAGAGACTCTGCTGTACTGGTTGGACTGGAAGCCTGGATGCTGAGGGCCCTGGTGGCAGCAGCCACTTTGCTATTGACTCTGATCCCAAAACTGCTGGATGGCTCTTGTCTGGCATGGTACCAGGTTCTTCTCGCAAGGACCCGAATACCCTGAAGGATATTCTTTCTTCTCCATTGCGGATGTTCTCTCAGGCAGCTTTGCACCCAGAGGGCTGAAAACATGGGTTAGATCCTGCCTAAAGACCCTGGTTATACCCTTAGCTCCATCCAAGGAAATGCAAGGAGGTGAGAAAGCTCCAGGGAGCCCATTTTCTGGTGATCCCATGGAGTTTGCTCATCAGTATTACTTTACCTATCTTTTTGCAACATGAGGGCTTAAGCCAGATATTCAGGCCCATGTTTTTCCCTGAGGGAGGCTCACCCGCCTCTGCCTGACCTGTTGATAGGCAAAAAACCTGAGTCCATATGACCAACCCTTCCTTGCCAGCTCTCCAAATTCAAGGGAGAGCAACGTGAATTATTCCCAGTACACAAGTTAGCATAGCCCCTTAGCAAGGGTCTCAACAGAACTGAGTCAGCTGGGCAGATGGGGTGTGTTAGTGTGGTGTGAACATATTTCTGGCAGAGGTTTGTGCTATCTAAGGGGTGGTGGATTTACGGCCTGTGGGAATCAAACTGCTGCACATGCTTTGAACATTGAGGGAGGAAAAATGCTATATTGGCTCTTTGCTTGTGATTTCACTGGCAATCCAGGAAGTTTGCAGCTGCTGGGGAATGTCTTGGCTGCTGACCTTGAAGTGGGGTGGTGGGATTCAAGCAGAGCTTTCTTATTTCATCTTTATGTTAGTGACTAACTTGACAATTGACTTTATTCTTAAATTGTGACATTTTAACATGAAACTTTGCAGATGGAGAGCTGATGCTAATGGAGCAAGGTAATTTTGCTCAATTTGTGTGAAGAGATCTAACCTAGGCTTTGATAGTCCTTAGTCCTTATCAGGCTTCTATGCTAGCCCTTCCCCAACTTTAGATCTGGTCCTATTCCCAGTGAAAGCAATGGAAATATTGTCTCGTGAGAGGGTGTTCCTAACTATCGAGTTCTCTCTAGATCAAGTTATGGAGCATGCCTGTTGCTGATCTACTCTAGACTGATGTCCTCTTCAGGTAGCACTGGCTAAAGCTGACATGACATTTGGCTGCTGGGCTTGTGCTTTGCGTAATGCCTGGCATGTTTCCTCCAGGTGAAGGAGGTGGTGGCTGAGGGCATCCAATGCCTAACTGGAGTACACGACCTTGAACAAGGTTGGCTGCATTTCTGTGCCTCTACATTTTCTAGCTGCTAACTGGGATACATTTGATGCTGCCAGTATTTTCTAAAGCATATTGAAAGTGCTCTGAAGTCTGCTGAGAAATAACATACGCAGGTATGTTTATAGTGTTTTGGTTCAGAGGGACTGTTAGCACTCAGCCTGGCCTCTGGCTTGATGCAAGCCGTAGTTTCTCATAGCTTTTCCTATCTGGTTTCCATGTTATACATCATTTCTTCTTGACTCAAAGTTTTCGTAGGGTGAGAGATATCTGTGGGGTGAGAAGGATGCTGCAAGCGTTTTTCCAAGGTCCTGGGCTGTCTGAAAGATAGTTAGGGTAGACAAAAATGTGGTGTCGCAAAACTGGCACTGAGGATTTTGTGCACTTACATAGCTTTAAAAAATATTTCTATAGGGCTGCTGTCCTCACTGCCATCACCAAATCCACTGAATGCAGGACTACACCCAACACTGGATTAAATTCCTGATGCATTGTTATTTCAATTACTTGTTTTTCATAATTGCTTTTGCTAATCTTCATGTGCATTTTCATTTGCTTAGTGCTTGCCATCCCCTTCATCCATCGGTATAAGTCATGAGGTGTCAACATCCTGCTTGTGTCCCTTGTGATGCTCTGTGGAGCTGTAAACACAGAACAAAATGATCTTTGGCTGGTGTAAATTGTCAAAGCTGTGCTGATATGAGTGAATCTATAGCAATTTACACCAGCTTCAGAAATGCCTGCAGGATATTTCATTCCTGCTGTCTGGAACAGCAGAAAGCTGGTGGAAAATGGCCTTATTGAAATGTACCCGACATAATTGCTCAGCTGTGTCTTATGTATTTGATTCTTTGCTTTGGTCTGTTAAGGTTTAGCAAAAATAAAACATCCTTTGGGTTTCTATGCTTATTCCTGCATAGTCCTGTGGTTTACAAGCTCTGTTACATACACTTGGATGCACTGGTACCTGAGACCAATGCTCTCTGACAGAAAATAGTGGCATACTTATATTGAAAAGGATTGCCAGGTTAAATAAAGTCTAGCTACTTGAAAGATGAAAAGTTTCCCTGCATATAACAAAAAAGGAGTTCAGATCAGTAATTCTTACTTTTTCCAGCACCGATTCTATTTGGGTTCCTGGCAATTGGTTAAGGGAAGGGAAGGCAGAGGGTTTGTTTGGATTCTGCTTAAGTCAAATCTTGCTGTCATAATGAGAGGAAATGATCCCTTTTGAACTTAAGCTGAATTTGCAAAACATCCTCACTCCGATGTGTGTTACAAACCCTTCCAAACAAGGTCAGTTGTAAACAACTTTATTTCATTCAACTCTCTGTGGAATAGGAGGAGAATGGGGACCGGGAAAAATTTATCAAATGGAAAAGGGCAAGCTCCTTCCCAGCTTCTCTGAAGGAATTGCAGACAATGTAAAACCCAAGATGCAAAATCATCTCTTGTGATTAACTCCCCTGTGTAGACTGTTGAGCTCCCGCAGCCACCCAGCCTTGGGACCTGCTGCTGTCTAGTAGTAGCAGGCACATAATTTTCCCTTCGTGCTCTGCGGCTGCATATACATACATGTGTGTTTCTCCCCCCTGCTTGCTTTCATTCAGGAGAAATGTTGCCAACAGGCAAACACTAATCCATCCTGACAGCTCTGCCCATCTTCCTGCTTTGGTTTGGCATCCAACAAACGGCTTGATTAAGGTCCCTGGGGCTTTATTAGTGCAGCTTGTTGCCTGCAAACCAATCAACAGGTTGCATGTGTTTAACTCTTTGCTGGAGCTGGCTGGGGAATATTTTATATTGCTGTGGGCATTAAGTCTTTTGAACTGGCTTTTAAGTACAGTATAGTATAAATAGCCTGAAGTGGCATTATGGTCTTGATGTCTTGGGGCAGGAGGTGAAGTGATCCCGTGGTCTCTGCAGGTGCTGCTAATCCAGCTTCCGATCTCTAACAGCAATTTTAGACTTTCACTTTATTTCTCTTGGCCATTCACCCATCCACTGTAAAATATACATTATTCATGCAGAGGACAGCCTGGTAAAACCCGTACTTTGCTTAAATATCCATAAGTAATCATGCCCTGTGGTCCCCTCCAAAGTGGGAGTGCATGCAGGAATGGGAGCTCCTTGCTGTTTTGACATGTGTTCTGGAGCATGTGCAAAAGTTTCCTGTTTGTTGTATTCTGTAGTGATATCTTTCAGACTTTTGGTCTTGTTCTTTAACTGTTTGGTCTTGCCATACTAGGATTATGAAGAAAATAACTACGTAGTCACTATGGTTTGTACTTGAGCTTTTGATAATGAGCAGAAGATTCTGGGAGCACACCAAGTTTTCAGCTGGCTGCATCAATACCGCAGTGAAGAGGACTGATGTTGTGTGGATATAATGGATTGAATATTCTCTTATTATTTCACGAATCATATGATTTCTAGCTTCTTGCTTGAATGTGCGTGGGGAGACCCAGCTCCTTATCTGCATTTTCCGTATCTACCCATGACCTCTCATCTCCCTGTTGCTGGTGGCCCAATTGGTGCATTGTATCAGTGTCTGTGCTCGTGCCTGTTAGCAGTGTGTGTCTCCAATGGACAAGACAGGTACTGATCGCACTCCTCCCACGTGGTATGAGGCCGGGGTAGAACCAGCAGCTCTCTGCACATTCGGCCTCATCTGGACTTCACCCCACAATGAACTGTGGTGAGAACAGCTCGAGCCACGTAGCTCATATTGATTATTTTTAGCAACAATTAAAGATAAAAGAAGAATGTGCCTATATGGCCGTTGTCTCCTGTCTCAGTGGAAGGAGAGCAGCCAGCAGAAGGAGAGCTGTCCAGGCTCATGGTTCTTTGTGCATTCCCCAGGAAGTATGTATTTTCTACAGTTTGCTCCAAGTTGGAGAAGAGCAGTGTGCGGTGAGGAATTTGCCAACCCTCTGTCTTTAGCAGCTGGCCAGCATCTGTCTTCTGAATGACGTAAAAATTCTTAAAACTTGATAATAATTTTCATGCGTATTTTACCAGAAGGTTTTAAGGCATCTTAGCCTTTGATTTGACTAGGTTGCATCCAAATAAGAGCAGTTTTGTCACACTCTGTGTGCCAACAGAGGAGATGAGAGGCACAGAGAGCAGATGTGGGCTGCACCAAGGGTCTGCAGACAGTGGTTATCCCTGCACCTCTGCTGGGGTGTCCCACCTGGCCTCTCCCTGAGCTCCTCGTGCTGGTGCTGTCTTGATGGGACCTCTCTCCTGCCCCGGACACAGGTCTTTGTCTGGGCTCACGGATGGTATGTGCACTTCCACTGTAAGGCTTTCCCTCTTGCCATCTTCCCTCTGCCTGACCTTGGGCTCTCTTGCAGGTAGCTCAGTGCAGATGCTGATCCTTCAGCCTTACTTCTACACTGATGATGGCAATTCCAAGATAGCCAGAGATGGCAAAGGCAAAGTTGCTTCCTGGGAACAAGCTGGGGAGTTGAAGACTTGTGACTTCTTCACACTTTATGCATTTCTGGCCTCCAGACCTATCCATGCCCTGTGATTGCAGCAGGGCTTTTAACGCTAGCAGAAACCCATAAAGTAAAACACTTTTGTTCCTTTGCCTGTGGTCTGGCCTTTCACTGCTTGCAATAACCAGTTGAGCTAAGCCACTTGGGATGTGAAGAGCTGTTGATTAGAAGGAAACAGTCCGAACCTTGCAGTGATGCCAATGAATCTGCAAAGCCTGGGGACAGGAAGAGTGAGGCCCCAGATTTGGATCCTTGGCGTCTGTGGGTAAAAGAGCTTGTGGGGGAACAAGAGGTAAGCTTGTAGGTAGTTGTAGCACCAGTAATAGGTCCCTGGCAGAAGGCTAAAACACCTGCAGGTGCCGCATGTCTGAGCAGAGGCTCACCCGTGTTGCTGCCGAAGGACATTTCCAGATATTGGCAGAAAAGCATGTGCAGAGAAATTGCTTTATTTGCTACTTAAAATGCTGTAACAGTTAACGTGTTCTTATGAATAGAGTTTTTTGGTTTCTTTTTTTTTTTTTCAGGGGTGATGGAGGGGAAAGCGGCATTTCTGAAGGGAGATTTTAAGCTGCTTCTGGCCAGTATAGTCTTAAGAATTTAAGAAGTTTTGGGAGAGCATTGAGAGGCAAGTACCAGCAGAACTGAATCACAGAATCACAGAACAACCAGGTTGGAA
Organism: Phaenicophaeus curvirostris; assembly: GCF_032191515.1. Lineage (NCBI taxonomy): Eukaryota > Metazoa > Chordata > Aves > Cuculiformes > Cuculidae > Phaenicophaeus > Phaenicophaeus curvirostris. The sequence continues at coordinate 10,637,600 of NC_091406.1, forward strand.
GAGACCCACCGGATCATCGAGTCCAACCGTTCCTATCAAACACTAAACCATATCCCTCAGCACCTCATCCACCCGTCCCTTAAACACCTCCAGGGAAGGTGACTGAACCACCTCCCTGGGCAGCCTGTTCCAGTGCCCAATGACCCTTTCTGTAAAGAATTTTTTCCTAATGTCCAGCCTAAACCTCCCCTGGCGGAGCTTGGGGCCATTCCCTCTTGTCCTGTCCCCTGTCACTTGGGAGAAGAGGCCAGCTCCCTCCTCTCCACAACCTCCTTTCAGGTAGTTGTAGAGAGCAATGAGGTCTCCCCTCAGCCTCCTCTTCTCCAGGCTAAACACCCCCAGCTCTCTCAGCCGTTCCTCATAAGACCTGTTCTCCAGCCCCTTCACCAGCTTTGTTGCTCTTCTCTGGACTCGTTCCAGAGCCTCAACATCCTTCTTGTGGTGAGGGGCCCAGAACTGAACACAGTATTCGAGGAGCGGTCTCACCAGTGCCGAGTACAGAGGGAGGATAACCTCCCTGGACCTGCTGGTCACACCATTTCTGAAAAAAAATTATTCTGTAGAGGTTTTGTTAGCACTGTTCAGGATATCTTCTTGTTAAGTCTGGCCTTTGTATCAGAGGCACAGCAGCCAATTCTCCTGTCTTCCACTAGTGGAGACCTTCCCTATAGGATGAAAGATGAGATTCCGGCTTTGTCCAGCCCTCAGGATATTCATGTTTCTTTGATGATAACGTACAGGCTCAGTCTTTTGCCTCCATCCCCCTCTGTCAGCAGGAAATAACAAAAAGAAACCCACAAACCTGTAAGCTGTGGGGTTTGAGCATCAGCTCAATGTTCTGCATCATGCTAAAGCTGATGCAGTCAACTGGGGCACGTCCCTGCATCTGAGGTCTGTCGAGTCCCCAGCCACTTTTGTTGCAGTTACTGCTGCCCTTTGCATGGCAGCACGACAGCGTGGTGGCAGCTGTGACGCATCGATCAGCCGTGCCTGCTGCTGAGCGTTCATTCTGGTTGCCAGGCAAAGAGGGCTGACCTTCTGGGAGAGGAGGAGGAGATGGTAGGGAGAGTGGTGGGTGGGAGTCAGTGGCGGGCCGAAATGAGGCTCCTGGGGCTGGGCTTTGCAGGGGGTTCAGGTCAGGGCTGGGGGTTTGGATGCATGGAGCGAAGCCAACGGTCTCTCCCCTGCTTTGCTTGTTTTCGTGGGTGCAGAAAGCCCCATCCCCGCATGCCTACTTGGATTGAGATGCAGCTTTCCCTGGTGGGTCCTGCTATCTCTGTGGGATCCAATGTCTGAATTAAGGGAGGAAGTATCAGAATGATGCTTAGTAAAATGCTATTTATTGGCTGCTGCAGCTCTGACTGTGTTGCCTCTGATGGAGGAAATTTCAGGGTACTACAGCCTGACGTGAGCCACTGAGCAGTGGGGATCTGGGTCTTGTGCCTTCCACTGTGACTCGTGCATGAAATTGTCATATTGATTTTGCTGCATGGGTTCTCCTGTGACTCTGAAAGCTGGACAGTGCTGTGCTCTGTGCATGCAAATTCTGGAGTAAAACCTTGGGTGGCTTCTCTGGAAAAGAAAATCTTTTCCAGGTGTTTGAGGTCAGAATGAATGGGGAAATGATTATGAGCCTGTAAGTCAGAATTGGTGCAAATGGCACCATCAAGCCACTGAGACGGAGCCCTGTGTAAAGGGTTGAGGTGGAACAGTACCAGACATAACCTGAAATGACTTAACAAGCTGCCGAAGTTTTTAAATGCATGTGTCATTTTTTTTAATTTAAATTTCCTCTGACATTTCATAGACTTCACCACTCAACGTGAAGCCAAGATCCATGTGAGTGTGTGCGGCAGGATTGTTTTTAAATTTTATTTTAAATACAGATGTCTGGAATAACTTTTTTGCACACACTGTAGGAGTGTAAAGGTTTCTAAGCAACATCATTTCATGCTGTTTGCATTAGAGAATGTAAAACAGGGTTCCTTTTTTTTAAAAGTCTCTGCAGTGCAGGCATAATTACAGGAACCCATTATGCAGCATTGTGTCTATGGTGAAGCCTGCCCTAATGGAATATTCTGCCTTGGCTGAAGTCTTACCTGCTTTTTACTGAGACACTTAAGGTCTTAATTAGCATCATTATAGGCTACCACCCCCTTCCTCAGCCCTGTTCATGAAGGGATAATGATCTGTCCAAACTAGTGCATTTGCTTCCTATGGTTAACAGCACCACATGGAGGGTGTGTTTTGTAGCTCGCGCTGCTATCTTGAAGTGAACGTGGAGGGGGGTGTGTGGAAATGGAAGTATTTCCTTGGAGCAATAAATATACTCTGTGTTTACGTGGCCTGGTCTTACCCATTGGGTTGGGATGGTGCTTGTCACTGGGAGATCCCTGTGAACCTCCTCCTTGTACTACCATGTCACGTACTGCCCTGGCTACCTTATCTCACTGTCGACCACTTCATAGAGTGGTGCCAGACAGCCTCTGTGCTCAGTCCTGCAGGTGTGTGTCTCAGGGCACCCACATGTGCTCCATTCTTCAAGAGTCAGGAGACAGCATGGGGATGCCTGCGTGGATGTGCTGCACGTGGTCAGCATCTTCCATTTACCTGCATATCCATACATACATGTGCATGTTCATGTGCGCATGCAGCTCCTGCTGGATAGTAGGTTTGTCATTACATTGAAAGCCCAAGTGTTTGATGGGTTGGAGTGGCAGGAGGTGGTGAACTTGAGGGCACGCTGTTCCAGTGCCGAGGGGAGCTGGAGAGGATCATGCTGCGGCTACATGGCTGCAGCTACAAAGCTCCTGGTCAAAGCTGGATGGTCAGTTTTCATCCCTAATGCTTTCAACGGTAAACAAAATTTGGGCTGAAGTCCCCAATGGAGTTTTATAAACATCTGGGGGCTTTTTGCCTTTTACGAAATGAAGAGTGTTGGCTTTTGTACCTGAGATTGGGCCAAAGGAGTTTTTATTGCTGGTTAGGTAACTTCTCTGGCACGTTGTGTTAGGAGCTCTAGACATTATTAATGAGGTGTGTGTGTGTGCGCTATGGTGTATGTGTTGTTTCGTATAACGGCTGTTGCTGCTGCACCGTGTGTTGCGAATATAGTTGTAACATTTTCCTACAGGTGTACGGCTCTCAACCCCCTTCATCTCCATGCCCATCCAGTGTTGTCCTTTTTACTCTACCTGCTTCAGGTTAGCGCTCCCCCAGCAAGTTTTCTCTGGAGTTTTACTAACATTTTGCAGGGAGGAAAATTGACTCATAACCTCTGCTCTTTATACTTCTTGGTGTCAGTGGGGAGGGGCACTACCTGAGTGGTTAGGGGGTTGGGAGCTGGTTTTGTGGGATGTGGCACTCCTGAGCTTGTAGCTCATCCGCATTCAGAGGAGCTCCTTGAAGGCTTGTGGCCCTGTTTCTTGTGGCATCTGAAGACAAGAAGGAAGGAGCTGTGATGCTGATGGATTTCCTCTGTTTCCCTTCACTCAGCTGGAGTCTTGAACCTCACCTGCTTGCTTCTTTGCCTCATCAAATGCTGTCTAGCCTGGGCTGATGCAAGGAAGTTTCCCATGCTGGTAAGAAACCTTCAAAGTCCAGAGCTGATCCTGTGCCTCATCATCTCTTCTTCTGCTTTTGCTTATCCAGCCTCTCCGACATTGTCCGTCCTAGGGAGGACTGCTGCAGTGATGCAGAGCCTGTTACTTTTCACAAGAGCCATTTAGCTTCTTCTCTGGCTCTTCTAGCCTCTGCCCTCAAGAAGCTGTGTGTTGATCTCTGCTCACATAGTTGGGGATGCCCCCTCAGGCCTCCCATCGTGCCCCACACGGCAGTGCTGGACACAGCTTGTCCAGCATGGGGAGTAGCAGGGAGCTCTGGGCCTCGAGCACAAGGCCCATCCAAGCTACATCTGGCCTTCACGCTTTCCAGTGTGATGGCTGGAGGTCTTGGGCAGCTCTCTTTCCGTTTTACTTCATAAACACTGCAAATGGTGCCAGATGGGGCTTTATAGGATCACATCCTCTGCCCTGTGCTCTGTGTATTTTAAACAAACCTGGGAGGGGGTCTGGGCTGGATCCTTGTTTTTTTTCTTGAAGGAACTGATGTGGGCTTCAGAGTCCTCATCCATCCATCTTCCATATGGAGATAAAAAGTTTTGGCTGAACACTGCTAAATGTGCCGTCATCTATCACAGCGGAGGCGGGATTGTGTCAAGGAAAAATAATCCACCATCAGGCTCAAAATAAGAAGAAAAAAAAAGAAATTTCCAGTGAAATGCATTGCTTTTAAAAGTCCAATTCACTCTTTGCCAAGTTATTGTTTGGTTTTAGACTTGTTTCGCATGAAAGCAACCTTTAAAGGTTACTTCTATCCCTCTTTAATGAGCTATAGAAATGAGCCTGGTCTGCTACAGGGCAGAGGCCAGGGGATGGGACCATGTGTGGAGTTGATGCATCCCCTTTGGAGCGGCTGTGTGAGCTATACCACCAGCTCTCTGGCTGCCAAATTCTGTCGCCAGCAGCTTTCAGCAAGAAAAATGAAAGGGGATCATTGATGTATATCTCTACCCTTGCTGCAGTGGAAATTATATATGCTGCAGTCTGTGGGGGAGGGAGAATATAAGTTGCTTTGTGTATTTTTCTGAAGGATTCTGGATCATGGGGTTTGCACCCTGGGGACCGGGTTTTCCAAAGCCCGTCCTGTGTGGTGTGCTTAACTCTTTGGAGATGTGTCCCAGCAAGACCTCTTGGAAACCTGATTCTTGCAGCGAGCAGTAGCTGTCTGCAGACCTGGCCCCTATCCTGCCCCCTTGAGCAAGGGAAGCCCCACGCTTCCTCCCCAGGTGAAGCACCGAGTGCTGGAGCCCTGTGCTACCCCTTCTTGGCTCTGCGTTGCCCAAGTACGTTTGGGTGACAGAAAGGGTGTTTGAGCACTGCTGCAATGACAGACTGTCCCAGCCCTGACCAGCAGGACAGCAGCTCGTTAAAAGGGCTCTGCTATAGGGTGGTGGGAAGGGTAGGCATAGGGCAAAGCTGCTTTGCAGTCCATGAGTGGACTGTGAGAGGCACAAGTGGGGCTCCCGCAGCTCCATGCAGCAGTGTGGATGTATGACCCTCATACAGGGTCTTACAAAGGTAGCAGCAGTGTCTCTAAACAAGGCTCATCACTGTATATATGTGGATTGACCTCTCTGCCTCCTGCCCAGGCATTGTGCACGAGCACCTCACGAGCAGCTCCAAAGTGCCCCAGCCCTGTTGGGAAACCTCCCAAGCCGTAGCACAGCCCATCTAATCTGAGAGCTGCTGCATTTTCTCACTCTGCTCCCAACAGCTGTGCCATTATAACATTTCTCTCATTTTTCTTCTGATGCACATCATGTTGCTTGAAGCTTTTAGAGGAAACTTGGCTGATGCAGTAAGAGCAGTGGCAGGGGATAAATGAATGGTGGCGTAGATGTATATAGGTGTATAGAAACCTCAGTTTGCTTGTGTTTCAGTGTGTTGGTGTGGATGTGGTATTCTGGGACATGCAGCTTTGGATGAACCACTTCTACACCAGGGTTCAAGGCAGTGGGGAAGGACTCAATGCTGGATGAAGATACTGTCTGTGTTCCAGGAGGGGTGATTTTCATGTCTCTCCTGGTCAGGATGCCAGCGGCATTTTGTAGTTGTCTCGTAACTCTGCCTCTGGCCCTTGCCACCCTCTGGAGAGATTGTGCACCACTTCAGCTCTTCATAGAGTTGGTGCTGTGGAACCCGAGCCCAGGCAGTGTGTCTATGCAAGGCGCTCTTATTGTTAGGTCTTCTGACTTCCAGCCCGTGTTACCTCTGGAACATTTATACCTGGTTGTTTTGGCTGGGGTGGATTTTGAGTATGGCCTCAGCGATGCCTTTCTATAGGCATTTTTCTAGAATCCCCTTTCCCAGCAGAAACCATCTCTGTCCCCTGCATTGGACGTATTTGTAATAGAGGGAGTTGTATTTGCTGCTATTATGTGAAGGCTGTCGGGTGCTTTGGCCCTGCAGCAGGACCAGTCACCCTAGGATGCTCTGCATGAGCAGGATGTGGTGGTCAGAGAGGATGTGCCTTCTAGGGAGGTGCCAGCTTAGAAGCTGCTCTGGGGAAAATCCCTGCGAATCAGAACTAAGGATGCTTCTGTTTTCTGTAGAAGTGTCAGAAGGCCACTGGAGGCAGTGGGCAACAGAACAACTTTCCTATGGGAAAGTAAAGACTTGTTCCATTTTTAACCCTTGCTAATTGAGTCCAGGGTGAAATGTGACCCCAGGTTACATAGTTGTAATGCCTTCTCTATGTGCTGGGCTCTGGGCCCTCAGGAGGGGAAGGAGAAGTAGTTTGCTGGTTTTGGCCCTGCTCCATGAAGAATCAAATTTTTTAGTGGCTGTAAATAAGGAAGATCAAGCGGCAGGAAGCAGACATCTCTTTAGCAGACATCAGAGCTGACAGCCCTCTGTGTGGCCTTGAGGATGCCCGCCTGGCCTAGTGTGTGTGGCTAGGCAGAAGAAAGCCTGGGAGAGCGGCAGGGGAGTTTGGAGTCCCTGGTGGCGCCAAGAAGGTGGGAGTGTGTCTGTGTGGGAGCCTTTGTCCTGGGAAACATGTGAACTGGCCCTGGACTACTGTGGCAGGAAGGAAGACAGCCCAGATAGGCAATCGTTTTTGGCAGGGGTCTTCTCTCCCCTCTCAGTGCAGGCATAATGAGCTTTCCATGCTCAGCACTCTGCAGACTTTCATAGATTGGAGTTGTTCTGCAGAAAAGTTGTTCTGCATGAAAGTAATGCTAAACCTGTGTCATTGCTGGGAGCTGAGCTGGATGCTGGTGCTGTTAGAAACCATGCCTGTGAATCTGGGAGACCCCACGGGCATCCCCAGTGTCTGGGGAAAGGCTGGACCCAACACGGGCACCTTGTGCCAGCAATACGCATGGGAGATGTGTTATCCTAGGTGACTGGGATCTCCTCCTGCTCCGCGTTGCATCTTATTTCCAGGAGGCTTTGTAATCTGATAGTTATGCTAAGACAACAGTGATAAATAATTTATTTGGGCCTTATCATTAAAAATAGGTGGCTGTAGCCTAAGGGTGGCTTGTGGGGTAATTTGTGCCTGCTGTTCTGCTTTCTCATGAAACCTGAAAGTTACTGGGTTTTTTTTTAAGTACTGCTACTTTTTCCCTCTACTTTTACTTTTCTTTCAACCTTACAAATGTTAAATGTGCCACGTCAGGTTGGTTTTGTTGCAGGCTCTTAAGAAGACCTGCCTGTTGGGAACTTCCTCTGCCTTGAGGATGTCAACAGGTCATTTCTTGTCTATGAAGAAAACAAGGGACATGAGTGTAAAATGAGAACTTAATAAAAAATGAAGCAGAGAGTTAGCAAGAGTCAGTAGTTGCTCTGGACTTGCTTCTTCAAATATCTTTGTACTAAATTCCCTGTTGTTTGCAGAGACTTTGAGGAAAAAGGGCAGGGCATACAAGACCTGGGTTTTTTTTTTTTTGTGATGAATACTTCCAGACCTACTCATCACCTACAGCCATGACAAAAGAGGGGTGGCAGACGGGTGCAATGGCAGAAGCACTATCACCTGCGGGTGGGTGCTGGAAAGTATCATGTCACTGCAGGGTGATGCCGCTGGTGTAGGTCATGTTGCAGTATGTAGAGCTTCCCCCAAATTAGGGAGCTGTCCCTTTTGTTCTTGAACACAAAGGCGCGCTCTGGATTTCTTCCAGAACGTAATGCTTTGGTCTGGAACAAGAAATGCTCTGTTAACCCCACTCCCCTCTCGGCCTGATAAACAGGAGGCGCCAAGCAATCCACTCATTCACCTCTTCCGCCTCTCGGAAATCCTGGGAAATAAATGTTTTGCTGCTAACACAAAACAATTAGAAATGGGGATTTGTGCTTTCTTGCTGGATGTGCCTTTTCCCACCTCCTTGATTAATCTTGGATGCAGATGCTAGTTGTTAGCAGCACAGCTCAGGATTTGCTGTGTGTTGCCAGGACTTGACCAGTGCATCTTGTAGGAACAAAACCAGATGAAACATCTGTTCAGGGAGGGAAACCCTCCCTGTGGAGCTTCCCGCCAGCTTGGCTGGGAGGGAGGAAGGGACAGGCGGGTGAGGAGGGCACAAACAAGATCAAGATAGTGTTCAGGGTGGAAAAATGTGATCTGGATTCTCCATAACAAACTTGTCTGGTCTTTCAGAGGCTCTCTGAGCCAGCACAAATGGGATTTTTTGCAATGACTGGAAAGTCCAAACCTCCCAGTCCCTGAGGATGATGAGGGGCGGATAGGCATGGGTGGGTGGGAATGTCCTCCCAAAATTCTCTTGGGAGGTGATGATGAGGGCCACTGCTGTTATAGCTGATTAACTCCTGCTGAGTGGGGGGAAAAATAGTGATGTCAGATGAAAGCCATCAGCCAGGCTGGGGAACGGGGCCATGTGACACTGTGACACCATGCCACATGGAGGATATTAATTCTTAATTAACTGTTATTGCTAAAAAGCTGTATTGCTCCTCAGGGAGGGACAGATGATGATCTAGGTCATCCTCGTTATTCCAGCTGGTGGTGCCCTGGCGGTCACTGGAAACAGACCCCGCTGGCTCTGTTGCTGGTGGTGATGGCACAGTGTCTGCCAGGGGTGGTGCTTGGGTGGCTTTGCAGTGGTGGCAGCTCTATGCTGTCCTTGCCTGATGTGTCAGGCAGGCACGGAGCAGCCCACGCATGACCAAGCAACTTCTGCTACCAGCTTGTGTGTGGGTTGGGTGTATTAGCTGTGTCTCGTTTGGGGCTGAGAAGAGCATGTTCAGTACAAGGCAGGTTGAAGTGTATTCTCAGGCAATGTCTGGGCATGGGGGAATTGAAAGGGATGGCCCTAGCACCTTGCTGGGGAAAGGAATGCTCTAGTAAATGAACAGGTGGGATCCCTGGGAGCTAACAAAGCATTGTGGACACCAGTGGATGTGTTTTGGAAAGGTGAGCAGAAACAGATATACAGGAGCCAGGGAGCTGGTGGGATAGTGATGTGTTCAAGCTTGGGAAAGGCTGCTGCTTAACTGAAGTCTAGAAGTGTTTTCGATCTGACTGATGGAGCCTGTGATGGCTCTTAGCTTCACTGGACAAAAAGGACTGGTTTCCGTAGGACTCTCTTCCCAGAGCAGTTTTAGACTGCAATATTAGGCTGTCTTTGGAGTTTGACAAGTCATCTTGCAAAATGTGAAATAAGTTGCTATTTGCAGAAAGGTCTTGCGGAAAAGGCACTTAACTCAGAGGAAGAGGGCTGGTTTCCAGAATAGTCAGCTTCGAGTGGACAGCATGTACATCTTCATGTGCAAGGGTGGCAAAGTTAAGCTTTTCTCTATAGGCATGAAAGGTAAATAGTGTTTTAAGAAAAGAATAAGCCAAAACAAAATGGGGAGGTGAGGCCCTTGCCCATGACCACAAGCAAATCAGTGTGGAGCTTAAAAAGGGCAAGCAGTTCCTGGCAGGCAGCTTCATGTGCAGGTCCCTCGAGTGTCTCGCCTGCTCCAGGCTGAACTGCCAGTGTCTGGGAAGGGGCTGAAAGAGCAGTGAAGAGTCGACTGCTGAAAATTTCCTTCCTGATGCTGGGAAGGACAACCAGTTTCTCCTCAGGGCAAATCACGCTCCTGTGCTAAGCAGCTAATCCTGCCGACTGTGCCTGTCCCCTGATAAGCTATCCGGCCAGCTCTGATAAGTTTCCAGCAACTTCATTAGAAAAATAATGTTAGAAGCGATTGGAAGTCAATTATGTTTTATGTGACTAATGCTGTTAATTATTATTACTGTTGTTAGTTTGCCTAATCTATCAGGAGCCTCCCATTAATAGACATTACTAATTTGTACCTACAGTGCACTGACTTCCACTAGTGGATTTCAGAGGGCAGCTTGGGAAAATGATCTATTTTCTATTTACTGTGGATTAACATTTTATTTAAAGTCACTTATCTTGAGTTGTAAATTTCCATGCTGTCCTATAAACATCAACCAACCTTTGCAGTCTGTGGTATTTTTACAATGTGTCAAAGAAACACAGGATAGCAATTTGGGAATGCTGGAGGACATGCGATTGAAAATGAAAATTGGCAGATAAGTGAGTTGGAAGTGTTTCCCTCTCCATGCAAGAGGTAGTAATGGATGGGTTATGGCTGGAGAAAAGAGGGTCAGAGAGCACTTAAATTATGTGCCCACAGACACAGAGTGACTTCCCTACAATGCACACAGTTCTCTGATTCTTCTCTGCGCTCTGCTGTAAGATGGTGGTTTAAAACAATGAGTTTAAGGACCATTAAGACTGTAGGCTGGATGTGGAAGAAAATCCTCTGATCAAAGCTTTTGTTACAACTACTTTTTTCTTTTTTTTCCTTCATCAGCAAGTGCACTGGGGTAATCTGAGAGATCCCCTTGCATATGCCAGCTGGCAGGTCTCTAAGCACAGCAACTGGCTGGCTAACCAACCTTTTTGTTGTGTGATTGCTAGTGATGCCCCTTGCAACACTCTGTGCTGCTGGGTGGGGTGGTTTGAATGCAGCCTGCAAAGAGAATACTTTAAAAATGGATTAAGGGCTCCAGGCAACCTCTGTAACTTTAACATGTGTTGAGGCAAACTGTGTGCATAATTCAGCATATTTAGTTGTGTTAACAAAGCTCCTTGCCAGTGAGTGGAGTGTTTGTTTGGAGATGGCATTGTATATCTGTGCAAGGATTATTTTCATTTCCAAAAAAATAACAAACCACAAAACTATGGTGTTTAGCGTATAGAAACAGCAGTAGGAGGTCAGCGGTTGTCTAAGCACAGCATCAGAGGCTCTGCTTGTTGTGTTTGGCTTTGAGAGATTCATAGTGTGATTTTTGGGGCAGCAATTGATCCCAGTCTGGTTTAGCTTCCTTCTTTGAAGGAGTAACAATAAGCATCTGTGTTGCAAGGTAGATTGCTCAGTGGACCCAATGCAAGATTGCACTGGGGGTTGCTGGAGGTGTGGATGGCACAAGAAGCCCCATCTTGTCCAAAATGGGCAGGGGCACTGTAGGATCAATAATTTGTGTTGTGTAGGGATTGTGGGGTTTTTTGTCGTTGTTTTATTTGTTCTTTTTAAGTACAATTCTGTCATTGGATATAAAGACATTGGTTAATTTAGTGTAGTTGAATTAGTTTTGTACAGCTGATAGTAAACTTACTGTGTCCTTTGCATTACAACTGATTGACTGTATGTCTTTGGTTGGGTCACTCAGCTTGCTGCTCTGCTGCAGTTTTCCACCTCAAATTTGCATGATGTTAACTTATTTTTTTAGTTTTGAATGCAAACTCAATGGAAATGTTAATTTACAGTGAGTACTTCACAGAGTATAATTTGGGAAACTGCTCTTAAATTTTCCATGTGGCTATTGTACAGTGACTGTTAAAATCCAGACCTGTACTACATCTAAACTAACAAAGGTTGTAATAATGGTTAGTGAGTAGTAAAAGTAATTTGCGGTTGGTTCATGTTCCATGTGATTATTTATGGGTAGCTTACTGACTGTCTCGTGAGAAGTGTTATAAACTTTGTGATTAGTTACTAGGAGTAAGCCCCTGTTGTGACATTCTAATATTGTGGTCTCTCTACCTGAGGGGTTGTGCCCTGCAGCCCTCCCCATCCCTGCTTGTGGGGCTGAGTGTCAGTGTCACAGAAGTTGCACTTGCAAAGTAACAAAGAAAAATCCCTTTTTATTTATTTGTGTCTTATTTTCCCAAATGCCTTTCTGTTGAGGATGGGAAGCTGCTGGGAAGTGCTCACAGTGGCTTTTGGGAAGTGTCAGGCACTGCAGGAACCAGAGTACAGCACACAGACACTGAGTGATCACCTGGGCAGGTATTCGGACAGGGATGTTGACACTTGATCAGCAGTTCAGATGCATCCCTTGTGATGCCCTTGCAGTTATCCACTGATTTGGAGAGCTGTATGCCTGGTGCTTTGCTTAGGGCCTACCTCACTTTTATTTGCCAACCCTTTCGCCGTGACAGAGGAAGGATGCTTGTTCTGTTATGGGACTACCCCTTTTCTGCCTTCTGCTTCCACTGTGAGCTTCGATGAATCACTTATTCCCATTCTGCTTTGGTTTCCTGTCTCAAAAATGGGAATAAAACAGTTGCCAACTTTGTACATTTAAATTTGAGATCAGCCCTATAGACATGTGGAGAAGGTGTGGATGAAACGAGGTCTCTTCTCTCTTACTCTGCATCCAACTGGCTTCTCATGAGTGGCCGATCCAGAGCATGGAGCTGATGTGACAAGGTTTTTGGGACATGCGGTGTGGGGAAAGCAAGGTGAGATAAGTGTTATTAACTGGTCAGGGTGGCTGGTTATTTTGGAGAGGGCAGCCCAACCGGATGCGTCCTGGCTGTGTTCTCACCACAGCTTTGTACCCTGGTAACCATCAAGGGAACACAGGGCAACTTGGCCTTGCCTTTTTTCTTAAGAAGAAAATGTTTGCTGGAAAGTCTTGTGTTAGGTGCAGATGTTCTGTGTCTCTCATCCATTGAGGTCAGTTGGAGTTCTGCCAACATGAGTGACGTGTGTGTAGAAGAGGCCAAAATTCTCCCACAGACGAGCGCTGTGGGACTTGTCCATGCACTCTGGAAGACAGTAGCTTGGCTTTTAAAGCATTGCAGCACAAATGGGGCCCAAGGCTGAACTGGTGACACTGGTGCAAATTCAGGGTAAGAAGGTCTTGGATAGCACCACTGGTCCCCATATCAGGCTGGCCCCATCTCTGTGGAAAGTTGGAGATGACTTATTTCCCCTGTGAATTCATGAGCTCCTTGTCCCTCCTCCCTTTGGGCATCTTGTTGCTGGCACTAGCTTTCTGACCTGCCTGCATGATGCTCTTTGCTCTATTTATAGAGAATTAATAATATAACAATTAAAAAACCTGAAGATGTCTGTCAGTAGAAAACAGTAAGTGAGGCAAGGTTATTGGTAGCAGTTGTTTAAAATCTTGTCAGCTCTTTTAATAGACAGTCCCTGTTGCTGTGGAACAGCTGAGCTGGACCTGTGTGCTGGAGCAGCTGGTGGCAGCCCCTCTGCTTGGACCATCATATTGAGTGGCCCCTGCCTCCCCTGCTCATTATGAACAGGAGAGATGTTGATGACAGAAGTGAACTTGAGGGAGTCCCTCCTTGTAAAGAACATGCTGGATACAGACTGCTCATTAGCTCTTGTGATTGAATGTTTTCCTGTTTGCATCCAGCATCTTTGGGGGATATGGTATTTATGGTCATATGGGGAAGGATGTGAGCTGGCATGGAGAGAGGAGATTTCTGTTCCTTCAGAATTTTATGACCCTCTTTCCTCTGAAAACTCCAGCTGTGGGGAGACCAGGAAATTGGAGATTTATTTCTGACTGAGTGAATTAGCGTCTGTCTCTCTAAAATCTGTTTCTCTGTAAGTTTTGCTGCCCCCTAAGCGTTATTTTGGCTTGCTGCCTTGCATCTCTGCAGAGTCAGCATTGGGAGAGCCTCGTCTCCAGTCTTTCCAGGGTCTGTGGTGTATCTAGTTGTCTTATGATTTCAAGAAGGTGGAGATTAACATACGAAATCATCTGGTCAGGATCTAGACTAGGATCATCTCTCCTGACCCCCGTGGGCACCAGGGTCAGTACACTAAGCACAGAGGGTGTGCCAGCACTGCCCTTGTTCTCTGGCATCCCTGTGCTCTTCTTCCAAAGTTATTGAAGCACATTATCTTTAAAAGTTTGAGCTGCTTCTGCTCTGTATTTCCAACCTGATGATGTTATTGCTTGTCTGATGTTATCCCTGGGGAGACTGTGATGTACAAAGCGAGAATTTAATTGTCCTTGCCTAGAAGAAGTCTTAATCTCACTTGTGCCTACTGTTATTGTCACCTCTTTCTGATCTTTTCTGCTCCTTTTGCTGTGTTCATCATCTCCAGCTGTGGCCACTTCTGCTCCAGCTGCCTCTTATTTGCTAGGTGGTACTTTTCTACCCCCCAGAAAGCTACCACACAGGGCAAACCATCTCCTCCAGCCTTATTAAAAACATGGGATATGTATGTGCATGGCTCCCGGGCTCTGTTTGATATTGTTTGATCAATTGAGAGCAAGAGGAAGGAAAGTGCTGAGTTGAGGGAATTCAATAGGCGCTGTTAAAAAAAGGTGTCCAAAAACACAAACATGATCTCATGCAACTCTAGACATTGTGATCTGGGAACTACAAAGGGCTGAGTCTTTGTGTCTGGGCAAACAAAGGAACAGAAATAGCAACTCAGAAATATTAGTTCATTGTCAAAATGATCCTCACTCCCTGGCCATATGATTTATATGAAGCAGAAAACAAGGCAGCTCTGCTTTGCTCTTTTATATAAGCGAAGAAGAGTGAAAAACTGGTGAAGATCTCTGTGCTAGGCTTAGCTCTGGATGCTTCTGTAGCATTAGAGGAAATGCACTATTATGATCCCTAAATCACCACAGTGGCTTCTTCATGCCCATGGTAGAAAATCAGCCTTCAAATCATGCTGTGGCTGAAATGTATCTGGTGCCGCTGCAGCTTCTACTTTATGAATGTCACTTGGAGGTTATCAAATAAGCAATACTTTGATCCTGCATGGTGTTTGCACATTCGGCAGCATCTTGGAGGCAGCTGGCAAGAACGCCCTATTACCGTTTCTGTCCAGGCAAACCAGCCCTTAGGGAAATGGAGGTAAGAGGGAGGAAGGAAGTGCATTTCAGTGGTAGGTTTCAGTCTTAGTAGTTTATTTTCTATTTAGATTGTCCCAATCTAACCCAATCCCCACACAACCTCTGGTACACTGTTATCCAGTAACCACCTTGGACTAGCCCTGTAATGGGCGCTGGGAAGTCATGGACAGCAAGGGCGAAAAACTCTTAATGTGTTTTGAGGGACAGGAGGTAGGACTGGCACTGTGTTTGTGAGTCAGGATGAGACCGTCTCCGCTGAACCATCTTCCTTTTGTCTTGCTTTCTTGTCTTTGCTTCTTTGCTTTGCGTTTCTGTGGAACATCTCTTTTTTTTTTTTTTTTTACTTTGGATGCCTGTGTCTGTGCAGATCAAACAACATGCTTCCATCATTACAAGTCAGTGAGTCACAAGAGCTGTAATGGCTCTATCTTAAAAATAACCCCAAAGCCCTTAGTGTAATTGCTGTGCAGACTGAGATGTGTTTACTTAGATTCCCCAGGGAAGGCTGGAGGCAGACTGAGAAAAAGACCTGGGGAGAGATGGTCATTCTCATGAATATGCTTTGATGACTTTTCATATCTACTTTTTGTCCTCTTTGCAGCTCAGCTTTATACTTTGATGTGAGCTGTCTGAAATGAATGCTTCTTTTCAACCCTCCTTCGCCTCTATTCCTTTTGCCTTTGTCTCCCCTGCTTCTCGCTACCTCCTTCTTTTGGGGTGGGATGGACATTAGAAACATCTCATTCATTAATGAAATCTTGTCTGACCCAGCCACTTCAGCATTAGTGCAAAACAAATGTTTCAAATACTCAGCTCTTTTCTCTCCCAGGCAAGAGGAGGGAGTTGAAGAGCAGAAGCAAGGCTGTTTGCTGATGATGGTCTATAGACAATGAGTTTTGCATCAAGCTTAAAGCTGATCTCTTGATAAATGTGCAAAATCCCAGCTTGGAGTACTTGTGAAAATGGAGTGCTGCCCTGCAGGACATCATATTCCCAGTCCCAATGTGGACACCCCTGAGTCTCTGTCTTAGGGTTCAGTGGAGGAGAGGCAGAGCATGCTGGGCAGTTGGGGTGCTCACCCTGCTTGCAGGGCTGATGTGATTCAAGGGTATTTGAGCAATAATGGAAAAGCATGCACTGGTGCAGCTCAGTCTCTTGGAGTGACTCTCTCAATCTCTTCTGATATTGTTGTCCTCACTTGTAAAATAGGACAAATGACTCTTGCTTCCCAAAAACTGTTCAGTTCTTTTGGGTGTCTGGACACATGGCACCCTTAGGTCTGCTAATGAAAGAGATGCCAATGCAGTGGCAATGGCTTTTCAATGAGAGCCTTTTCCTAAGGCAGGGCAGTAAAGCAGAGAGACCGAATTCTTGTTGTTCTCAGGCTGGGAATGGGTAATGGTGGTGCAGGAGAGAGATAGCAGCCCTTGTCCATGCATGGGAATGAGCAGTGGTCAGATCTGTGCTGAGTGCTTCTGCTGTTGGTGTGTCATGTGCCCTTTTGTTTAGAGCCTGCTCCTGTCAGAGCTGGCAGGGGCTTGTAATTGATTAAACAGGGAGCTAGAGCACCCAGCTGAGTACCTGTGCCCTGGTTTTCTTACATGTAAAATATCTACAGTACAACCTCTTTTGAGACCTAATCCATCAATGATATCCATGACTTGTTTTGAGCTGCTGATCCCTTCATGCCCTTTTGTGACCCTAGAAGTGACCCCACTATGACAAGGACTCTGTGGGGTGAAGTGGCACATACCATCACCTGCAAATCTCTAGGGACATGTGCTGATGGCCTCAGCTTTATCTTCTTTGTCAGTGTCATCAGACGAGGGTGGTGTTGGAGAGTGGCTCTCCCAGAATAATTCAGCAATAATAACCTTAAGCATGAGGTGAGGCTTACTTAGAGATGAAGGCAAATCTGGACACATTTAATGAGATGCACAGACATAAAAGGCTACAAGTAAGGCTTTATTTTTTTTGGTAATATTTACTATATGAAAAATGGGGAATGGAACTACCCTTCCTCAGCCTCTTCTTGTTTTTTTTTCTTGGGTTTTTTTACTGTTCAGGGCAGAAAGTCTGACTCTTCTAGCTGCCTAGTTCCAAGTTACCTTCTCTGAATGTCTGTCTTCTACTGTATTTCCTGCAGCTCTTCTTAGTGACTCCTCAAAATCTCTTTGCCTGGAAATACAGTGAGTGTTTCTTTCCCTGTGATTAATGATGGGAAAAGCACTTGTTGGAAAGATATGTTGTAGGCAGTTGGAGTGTGTTCATACCTGTGGATGCAGCTGTATATTTGAAGGAAATATTCCAGACCTTCATTCCCAAGCACCCTCAAAGCCTCGGAAAGATTTTATCTTCCATAAATTTCAGAGCTCTTAATTCAAAAGAAAAAGCTGGCTCCTCAAGTTCAGCCAGCACATCTGTTCCAGCTGTGGGCTTTCTACCAGTTCCTCAAGGACATTGATTGTCACCTGTGTTCTCTCTGCTCTCTGCTTTGGCTGAGGAGAACTATACATCATAGTCAGTTGTGTCATATTGTACTGGCTGCTTTTGGGAGGAAAGATTGCTGAACTCATTTTGCCCCTGACCTGAGCAGATAAAAACAGAGGTCTCCAGATGGGCAGCCAAAGGGCTGGGCTAAGCACTGGTGCTCCACCTCACTCTGATCTGCCTTTTCTAGGCAAAACCTTACTTCCCCCGAGATGTGAGTTAGACCTTTGTTCCTTCCCCAGATGCTCTACAAAGCAGTGAGCTCACCCGTTCTACATCCCAAGTGAACTTTCTTATCAGCTGCCCACTTCAGCCCAAGGGGTTGGTTGATACTCAGCTGATGCTGGGAATGCATGGTCGTGAGCTGCTAATTGTTTAATGCATAATGCTATCACTGTTCTAGTAATAGTGATGGTGCAAAACGAAGTGAAAGCTCTATCTCTCCTTGCTCTCACTCTCCTAGGAACTCCTAATTTCCTCAGTCTTCCCCATTGCTTTCTCACCAGGGAAGCTACTGCACTGACTCCAGCTTCTTACCTGCGTACACGAGATCTGGACCCTTTCTTTGCTGAGATTGCTTCCAAGTCTTATCCTTAAGATTTAGAAAAGCAAATTGCCTCTATAAAACATGCACAGAAAAAGAACAACTGCTTGTTCCCACCAAGAATAATGCCATTCCCCTCCCCTCAACAAAATACTTGTCCTACTTGAAAATAAATAATTGCTGAGAAACCGTGATTCTTGAAGTGGGTCCCTGCGATGGTGTGGTTTATCCTGCTGGGTCTTCAGCCAGCAAGAGCTTCAGGCAGTTTTGCTTCTCAAAATTAATTCTCTTAAGAAGCTGGGCATTTTTCTCTTTCTTGCATGTGAATGTTTGGCATGTGATGTCTCTTAAAATAAATTTCTTTGAGTAGTTATAAATTATTAGCAACTGTAGCTAATTAATCATGGGAGTTTTCTCATAAGAGTGTCTAGCACATAAAATAAAAGTATTCATTCTTCTTACTTAGCCATTTTTTCCCCAGTTTTTACTTTTTTTTACTAGTTACTTGGTGTATGAATTTGGGCAGGTCAATGTCTCCCTTGTAACTGGACTTCTTTCCACAGAATACTAATTCTGGCGGCTCTTACTGGCTTTTGTGAGTTTCTTTGAAAATGTATGAGATTAAAAACATAAATAAGCTACTAATTAGTGTTGGCATAATTTTATAAGTACTGTATCTATTGATATGGATATTGGCTACAGATAAAAGTATCGTTCTCTCTTGGTGGTGATATTATTGAAATGAAGTTTTAATCCAAAACTGTGAAGACAGATGAGACTTTTTCAAAGGAATATCTCCTCTTGGATCATTCACTGGCCTTGAAGCTCTAGATATTGAAAGTCTGCTTGTGGCATGGCTTTTATTTATTTCTTTGCCCTGTAGTTAAATCATAGAATCAGAGTGTTGAGAGAAGCTAGAATACTGCTCTCAAAAGTGTCCTTTCTTTTTCTACCTTGAAAAGAAATGAGGTTCAAATACCTAAATTAGTTAAATGACTTTGATTTCTGTTTTTTTGTGGGGGGGGATGCGCTGTTTTAATTAAGTTGTATTCTGTGTAGTAGCAGGAGAACATACTGTGATCAGCCTCAGTCCGACACACTCGCTGTTCTACCTACATACGCTAAATGTATAGAGATCATGTCTTTACCAGTGGGCGGCTGGCATTCTCGATAAGGACCTGCCTCTGAGTCAGCTCTAATGGATTTAATTCTCCACCTCAAGCAATAGTGGCTTATACTTCTAAAGTCAAAAGCTCTTCTGGGTTGTGTAGCTCTAGATAAAGCATTACATGTTGTACAAACCCATCGTATGCTTCAAAGACTTATCTAAGAAACGTGTCGTGTTTTAATGTGCTAAAGAGCAGCAGGACCTTAACAGCTTGCTAAATAGGAGTAGTAATTTGGAACCGTTATTTGCCGAGTGTATGTCTGGTTGAACAGCCCAAATTGTAGCCTCTGTGAGAGTTGTTGCAATTAATTACATATTGCTGCAAGATTCTGGCCTGGATTCCTACCACAGTCCCACATAGGAAACATGCACAAAAGTGACAGGGTGGCATGAAGCAAAACAGAAAATTAGGAGAGGATGAAAAGCCGTGCTGATGATTAGTCGGGCAGGGTGGAGGGAGAGGAAAGCAAGGGAGGAGAGATGGGTGTTTGCTAGTGATACAGGGCCTGAGAAAAGATGCTGGCACGTGACTGTGTGTGCAGTCATGCCCTTACACCAGGAGCTGTCAAGCAGGAACCCAGCTCTCTCCTTGGCTGTACAGCAGAGTGAAACAGTGGAATTAGACCAGAATTGCATAAATATTTTCTTTTTTCCTTACTTTGGTAGACTGATCACACTTTAGCTGTGGCATCTCTGTAATTCTTGTTATCGGAATATGTAATGTAGATTCTGACTGTGCTGAACTGTGGTCTGTTACTGTGGTTTGCTCTAGCATAGGTTTTATAGAGCTGCTGGAGCGCCACATGCATACAGAAAAGCAAAGCCATTTCTTTCAGTTTGAAGTACTACTCAGAAGAGTAAAAGCTTTGAGACTGCAGCCTAAGTAATTTGGTTATTAATGATGATGCTGATTTTTGGGGACATGTAGTCTTTTGCCCTCTTGGAGCTGAATGGGCCTGCGCAGACCTGTTGCTGAAGGATGCTCATTTATCAAAGTACATGACTTGACTAGCAAACAGTTGCCAACCATAGGACAGGACTTCCTCAACCCACTGAAATCAATAGCAATACTCATACCACCTCTCTGAGTAGAGGCTGTAATGAAGCAGCAGCAGGACCATCACTCCTGGAGCAGGATAGGAGGCAGACAATCACAATGTTTCTGGAACATTGTAGCCACCTCTGGATAATTTGTTGTTGGTTTTGGTTTTTATAATGTCTGTGTTATTCACTATGTGCCTGTTGCTTTTCTTGTTGAGTTTCTTTGCATTGCTGTGTATCTGCCCGATAACTATGTCCATGTGAATTAGATAAAAATTGGTTATGCTTTCAAATATCGAAATTAAGACCCCACATTTTATCAGAACACTAACATAACTTCACTAATATGATAGTAACATCTAAACCTGTCCTTAAAAGCTGATGTTGAAGCAATCTAGTTGTGCTTAACAGCTGACATGCCTTTCCGAACACATGCAGCCTCAGATAGTTAACCTTCATAGCACCACCGAGACCTGTAAAGGTCTTTCTGTGAGCAGCAGCAAGTGGGTGAGCTGCCTCAGGTCAGAATTGGGGCTGAGGCTGGTATTGCATCCAGTCCTCCTGAGGCAGTATGATCTCTGGTTCTTGAGGAATGTCTCCAAGTATATCTGGAGAGTTAATTTGTAGTTAAAAAAAAAACCAAAGCAAAACAACTATTCATAGCACAGCCATTGTGGAAATGGCATCTATTTGATCAGCATTAAGAATAAGTTTCTTAATTGCTTGATGGAAAGGCTGCAGAGAATTCTTCTTGTAGATGAAACCCTCTAATGGCTATTGCAAACCTCTCCTCTGAGGTGGTTACATCTTTGTACTGGGAAATTGGATTAGAAGCTCTTACTTGCAAACAGCTCCAATGAGACTTGTGTAACCTCAGCTGAAACTCTGCTGGGTAACTACGTGGTTGCCTGGGTGAAAAGTCTCTGCTTTTCCCTGGTCCCAAAAGTAATCAAAAGCATCTTATTGGCCTTCTGGCTGATTCTCTCAGCAAAATAACACAGGCCACAGGGTGGAAGTCTGGCTTAGATACTGTCAGTATGAAAAGCTGGGGACCTTATAGTCCTGGGAGGAAAAGCACTCTAAGGAGGAATCCTTCACTTCCAAGGTTGCTGTGTCAGACATTCTCTTGCACTGAAGAACACCTGCATCTCCTGTTCCCTATTAATTATTAGAGATGCTCAGTTGATGCAGTATGGGGATGGATTTTCTCCTGTAGTGATCGTTTAAAGCTGGTTCACTCCAGAACTGCTGTGTGATTCACAACTTGCCCCTATTTTCCTACAAACTGATGTGTGCCAAACCCATGTTGTCCAGTGAGCAGTGCATGGTCGTGGATGATGATGGTGCTTGCCTTGTATCTTAGCTTCTGTGTTTTTTTGTGAATTGTTGAAAGTTTGTTGTGGAAAAAAGATGACTCTTTTCCCCCACTCATAGAATGCAAGTTCTGCTTCTCTAAATCTCATAGTACTTGCCAAATGTTTTTAGATAAACAGATGAAAAGGAGCTCAGAGGAGAGATTTCAAGGGATGTGAATTAAATACCAGATGACCTTCAACCGGAGTTAATAAGATGGAGAATTAATAACCCCATGGGTGGGTCAAGCTACACTAACTATGTAACTCTCTGCATAATTGATGATCCCCCTGGTGCAGAGATCTGCGTGCCAGTGTTCTGGCTTGGGTTATGAATACTCAGTCACCTGGCACAGCTGTAATTAATCCCTCTGTGCCCATATGGTAGGCAGGTGCTGTGGCTCTTCATTGAGGATTTGATCCTATTCTTACTGCTGGTGTTGGGTTTCCCTGTGGGAGGCTGAGATACGGGGCAGGAGCACTCCCTGCTCAACCCATGGGAATTTGTTTCAGTGTCTGAGAGCTGTAACCAGAGCCAGGACCTGCTGCTGGGCTCTGAACTGCTCCTTGGAGAGTGGGTGCGAGATCACCAGGACTGGGGGAATTTCTTGGCTTCTGTGATGGAAAGCAGTTCTCCATCAATAAGCAGCCGAGGAAGGTACCTGGTCATGTATGGCACGATGTCTCTGAGGAATGAAGCAAAGAGAGGGATGTACAGCAGTTTCCAAGGTAAGAATGCTAAATTGGCCCTAAAACTCTGTATTAACATAACCACTGTGCCAAACACCTGGCTATCTGTCATGTTGGGAATACACACAATCCATGCAAAAGAGGGTACAGAACAGTTGGATAACAATTACAGAAAGATGCTTAAGACCCATGGCATTTTTCATATGGTAGTTGTGAGAACCTGGTGTTCTGGACAAATTTTAGTGACTTTTTTTTGAGTCCTGGGGAAAAAACTGTGTGGTTTCTCCTGCTTTTATAGCTTTCTCTATTTGCAGTTGGCTTGTTGGCTAAAGCAATTGATGCCTTCTGCTGCGGTAGCAGCGGCTTTGTGCTGGAGTGTAAAACAATCCTCCCAGAGCATTAAAATCTTCTGTGATGAAAGGGACTAGACAGACTGTAAAAGTCACTGTTTATATTCCAGATAGGACATGCTGCACCAGAAGCTGAGTAATGAATCTGAATTTAATCACTCTGGTAGGCTGGTGCACCTCAACCAACTGCAGCAGAGCCACCTGAGTTTTTACATAAGCTGGTGGTCTGGCTCTCCATCAATTTGGGTTGCTTTCTTTCTAGGCACCCCTTTGTAATTACTAAGAAGGAAGAGCTGCATTCTCCTCTACTGGCTGGGCTTGCAAGGTTGGAGCATGCAATATTTGGCTTCTGCAGAAAGCCCGGGCTGCCTTTGCCTGCTCTCCTCCCCTGGCGCTGCTTGGGGCTCTGACTGTGCTGCAAGTCATGGAAAGGTCCAGCTCTGAGCAGGATGCAGGGTTTTCCTTCAGAATGCAAGACTGACAAGCTTCTCTGAAAGCTCTTTTCACCTTACTTGTTTTCCACAAGTAGCCTAGATGGATCCAATCTCTTTTGAAAACAGAAGTTCTTGTTTTAGGAACACCTGCCCAAGGACATGCTTTCCATAGTTAACTCTTGTAGCTTTTCTGTAGAAGATGGTGATTTCCACTCTAACGGCAGTGGGAAGAGGGCTCAGAGACTGTGGAGGTGTTGGGCATCGTGTGCCAAAGCTGAGATTGAGGACTCCTTCCACTTCACAAGGGTTTGTGGTGTGCACATACACAGAACTAGCACTTGAGTTTTAGACCATGTGGTTACAAAAGCAGCTCTTCTAACAACGCAGTGATACACTTGGAGACAGGCCAGCTGTCTGCATTTTGGAGAGAGGTTCAAGGCACTCTTCTCTTTGTCTACCTCCCACAGCACGCCCAAAGCTGGCAGGCACCTGCTCCAGCCATACGCCTCATTGTTGTGGGTATGGGTGGGCTTAGGTAACAGCACAGCTTCTGTTTCTTTCAGGAAGAAATGGGGAGATGAATACAAGAGGCCACGTGTGCCTAATTTATTCATTCTGTCATCTCCTGGTTTCTCTTTTTTTCCTTTCTTGTTTAGTTGAAGGTGGTTTAGAGATACTTGGAAACAAATTAGTAAGAGCACAGTACATGCCACGCACTTGATGATTAGTTTGGGTGCAGGGTAAACATAATGTCTCCTACTAAATTTATTTTCTTTTGGTGAATTCATTATCTGGTCGCAGCCAGCAGAGACTGAGTCCAGTGAAATAAACATGCAAGGATATGGGGCTGGCTGTGAACTGAAAACATTTGCTTGCTCACCCAAGCATCACACTTTTCTTTCTTTCTTTCTACTTTTTTTTTTTTGGTGTGTGCCCAGAATAATAATCAGCTGGAGAGCAGAGCTTTCTACCCTCTGTTTTTCTTGGAGGAGTTGTGCTGATTTAGTGGATGCTGTGTGTGATAACCCCTCCTTCAAACTATGGATATTTAAAATAGCAAACTTTGGAGTTTCTCGTTCCTTTTGTTTCCCCTTCCAGTCTTTATTAAGGGAAAAAGTGAGATGTGGGTGAGTCTCAGAGGCCGCTACCTGGGCACTTCTGCTTCTGAGCTTTCCTCCTGCCCTGAGTTGAAATGAGTTGGAGAAGTGGCAGGAGCTGGGCTGAGCATTGACTGTTTGGATCTCATTTCTTATTTCAGGGGTTTGAACTTTCCTCTTTGAAGGCAAAGGTGTTCACAGTGTCTCTGTGTGTTACAGGTGTGTAGGGCGCTCTGCTCCTTCTGCACAAGACAGCCCTGCTGCTGGTACACGTGCTGCTGTCAGCCAGTGGAGTTGCTTATTCAGACACATTTATATCCTGAAAAATCAGGTGATTTTGCTCAGTGACGCATTTAGGAATTCCCTCCCCCTTTTGAGGTTTCTAGTTGGTTTGGTTTGGGGTTTTTTCCCCCCTTTCCTCCTTTGTTAACAGTTTCTGACTTTTTTGAGAGAAGACAGTGTTAATGCTATGAAAATAACTAAACCACCAACCAAAAAAGCATGAGAAAAATCTCAAGGAGTTGGGGGAAATTTGTTTTCATTTAAGTGACCAAATTCAGTAAAGAATGAGCAGGAAAATATCAACTTCCCCATTATCATTTCCTTATAAGAAACAGAAAAGAGATCACTTGGTTTTAGAGGTTTTCCCCTTAATTTTGTTTTAGAAAAGATTGAAATCTCTACTAACCTGCCAACCACAACCAACAGTGGAGTGTCCTGTCGCCTGCAAGTCTGCCCCTGTCAGCCCTTCTCTGCTGAGGGGTCATCTCTGAGGTTAGAGCCAGGCCTAAGGTTTGGATAACTTTGTATTCACAATTTAGAATACCATAATAAACAAGCAAATAATAGCCTCTTTCCCAGGCACACACATACACATGTACACATATGCACATGGAGCAATGCTTAATTCTTGCTGTCCCCAGGCCTGGAGGCTGTTTATATACAGCATTGCATGTTTATATATGGAGTTCATCTCCTCAAGTGAAGACAGATTAAGCAGCGGGGTGAATAGACCAGTTATGTGAACTATGGGGTTTCCAACCTAGAAATATTGCCAAGACCAAACCAGACAAATTGGTAGCACAGCAGTGTTTCTCATTAATGTACATGGAAAGTTATGCTTTGCTGACAATGCACAACAGTACCCTGTTGAGGGGTTTAGGAACCCATCTGGGAGCAGCTATTGGAGCTGTATTCCAGGCTGGGCTGAATCTTCTTGCTTTCCTGTGTGTTTTGTTGTCTGAGAACCTTGCAGGGGCAAAAAAAAAAAAAAAAGTGCAACTCCCCTTCACTGATATCCTGAAGTCTGTGGGAATATTAGTACGTGAGTGGTATGGTTCGCTCATAAGATTATAGCCCCCCTTCCCTCCCTGCAGCCATTCCATGCTGTATGTTGTTTACTGGGTAAGTGGTTGTGGTTCCCATTTTCCTTCCCAGGACAAATTATTTCAAACTTGAAAATAAGATTACCTTCCATAATTGCATGTGGTGGTTTTTGCTGCTGAAGTGTTGATGCTGATGCTCACATTTGTGGGTTGGCTTCTTTTGTACTCTGCACAAAGTGCTCTCCTATTCTCCCTCATCTCTGCACTGTTAACACTTCAGCTTCTCCCAGAGGCAGCAGAAAAGAGTGACAGGCTTGTGGCAATGCTGAGCTAACCTGGGACTCAATTGCTGATTCTGCTGGGAATTTCTAGGGAAACACTGGACAAAAGAAAGCAACAATGTCTCCATGTTTCTACTGCTAACCATTCTTTCCTTATTTTTGGTGGGGTTTTTTTTTTCCAAGATGGGGAAGGATAAAAAAGTGTATTTGTGGTCCAAATACTTGTTTATGGCAGACTCTGGAGCAGAGGGTGTGCCTCCAATGTCTGGCACAAAAGGTTACAGTCAGCATCAACCAAATAACAAGAGCCCACTTGGTCTCATTGTTCAGGGACCAACGTCAGATGGTTGAAGAAAAGTCCCAGCAAATGCCAGGAATCCCCGGTGGGCTTAATTGGGAATTGCCCTTATATTTTCCCCTGAAAAGCATTTTGCCTCTTCACAATGGGACTTGCACTTCAGATTTGCTCTCTTACTGCTTGTGATGTGCACCTTCAGGATGCCATGGGCTTTGCCTTTATTCAAATACAGCTGCTATTTTTGGCAAGTGCGCAAGTGCGTCTCCGTGTATTGGAGTTGTGGGGAAAATCTCTGATAAGGCACACAATTGTGCCACAGCCAGGACAGTGGAGGAGATTTTTTCTGCCGCTGGCCAGACAGCATGGCAGGTTCCAGCAGCATTTGTGTTGAGACCTTCTTGCGTTTCTTTGTGTTGGAGGGGGAAGCTGGCAAAGGGCTTGTTTTGTTCAGAATTGGAGAACAACTTCTGGCTTGAGTGGGACCTGCTGGAGCTTTTGACTTGCTCCATCATGATGGAATGATAGGAATAGTGCATTAATCTGTTTTGGAGGATGATTAGATACTTGAAAACCTCTCCTTTCCTGACAGAGGCTATTTGAGTTATGTGCTAGGCATCTGCATCATATGAGCAATTCCTTTCTCTTACCTGGCTGAAAGCACCTGCCTGCTACCTGCAGAAGTGGCATGATTGCAGTATCTTATGAAGTGATAATACCAAAAAGTATCTGTATATTCTGAGCCATTTTGCATCCCATTAATGGCTTTCTCGCTGCCCATTAGTGACTGATCTATTCAGAGACTGTCATTAGGATCAATGTGGGTTTGTTTTTCGGAGAGCTAAAAAGCTGTAGCTGGCATTATTTTCTCCTTCCCTGATGACATATCCTGAGGGGTGGTTATGTTGCTTCAGGATATGAATAATATGGGTTAGCCTGTCCCCAAATCCATCTGAATTCTTTCTAGTAACTGTCACATCTACAGCTGCCATGTTGTGCCTGACTGCAGAAATGACAGAAGAGAAATACCTGTGATTCATGGAAGGGAATTAAGAAAGGCAATTAACGTTATGAGCTTGGAATCAGCATAGAGGTACCACAGAAATGCCTAGGGATGAGTAAATATAGTTTAGACCCTGAATTGAGAGTAATTTGTATGGGAAGACCTCGCCCTACAGGGCAGCTTGGATTCTAAATAGTGTCTGGAGATGGGTGAGGTGCCCAGTTGCTGCAGATCTTCAGTGGTCCTGTTTCTACTGCAATGACTGTCTGATGTCTGTCCATCATTGCTTGTGCAGAATGGCCCAGGATGAGTCCAGGGATGCTGTCCACCTAGCTGGGCAAATATATATGTGCCAGCCATTTGGAAAGCTGTGCCTCACTACCATCTCAGAATCAAGTCTGCACTTAATTATTTTTCCCCCTTTTAAAATGCATGTATTCCTCTTATCTCTCCCAAATCCTATATGGTTGCATCTGGTTCTCATCAGCAGCTGCTTGTGCATCTCTGTGCCAGTCTTTATGGGTTCCCTGAGAGTTTGTTGGGTGAAAGTACAACATAGAGCAGTGGTGTAACCATGCCTAGAAGCTCCACAAAGCAGGGTCATGTGAAGCTGGGAGGCTGCAAGCATGTTTGAGCAACACAAACTCCCTGTTGTAGGAGGGATGACTATGCTGAATGTAAAAACTTCATGGAGGTCAATGCAGGCAGAAGAATCATCTTACCACTGACTGGTATCCTGCCCTACAGGGAGCACAACAGCTACTTTACTAAGCAAACAACAGTATAAAAGTATACCACAACCAAAAGCGGTGTTTCTACTGAACCATGTCTGGGTATTTTATGGTCCTTGACATTGAAGTTTGGCTGGGCTAGCAGCTTTCACTCACAAAAATTATCCAGAGTGTTTTCAGTAACATTAGTGCAATAGGAACACATTTTTAGGGTTATGCATCCACAAATGCTAGGCTGCACTGGCCCATGGAGAGTGACCAGTGCTGCCTGCCCTGCTTGGAGCGGGTTTGTACAACTCTCCAACTTGGCAAGAAAGTCCTCTTGGCATTTTAGTGTGTTTTCCTTTAGAAGGCATGGTCCTTATCTTGTGAAAATATAGATATTTCTCCATAAAGACAGAATTTCCCTAGTTAAACATCCTGGCTCATCTGCTCCAAGAAACATTCTCCCTTTGTTATTTGGGTTCAGTAGCCATATCATTATAATTACTAAATAGAACGTTAAACAGTGAAGATAACACTTTGTGGGATTGGTTCAACTTTATAAGACCTTAATTCTGTGAAAGCACACTTCTGACTTGCCATCTTCTGTCAGAAGTTGCATAGCAACTACCTGCCCTCATAGGTCCTGTCTGGATTGGAATATTTTTTTATGGAGAAAATGAACTTGACTTAAAAATAGATATTTTGCCCTGTTGAGTCATTTTTCACTGGAATAATATGCAGTTGGAGTATGACTAAGCTTTTCACAAATTTGATCTGAAAATGGACGTTTCTTGATATTTCTAAGATGTTTTGCTTTGGGACAGGTGGACTGAGTGATGCTTCCCTCTCATCCAGAGGTCTGAGGGATGTCCATGGCATAAAACCCAAAATTAAACAAAGTTTTTGCAACTTATTTGCCCCAAAGAATATTCCCTTGCCCCCAAAGCAAAATCTGCTTTGATGGGGATTGCATGGGAGGGTTTCACTTGGTGTGAAACATGTATGTGCTTGCATGAGGTTATCTTTCATGTGAGTTCTCTAACCATTGGGTTGGGAAAGAAACTCCTCCAGCTGTTCTGGAAGAGTCGACTCCAAAGGAGTAGAATCCTTTGTTTGCCTCTGCCAATGTTCCCCAAGTGTTTTGTTCAGGGACAAACAAAACACTGTATCTGATCCAGATTAACAGTTCACATTTTTCAGTCCAGAAAGGAGGAGAAAATAAAGTATTTTGGGGTCACTCTGAAATTACACTACTTAAAAATTGGTTGTCTTTGCATGGCCCTCTTTTAAAAATGCTTGGACAGAGTAGAAAAGACAAAGGGAAAAGAAGCCTCATGATCTTAGAGTGCCTTGTAATCTGAGGGTACTTTACAGCCCTGTTTAACCTCTCTTTGGAGAGTCACTATTTCCACTTGGCTTAGGAGAGGAGGAGGGTGAGGTTATCCTCTGAATATTGAGGGACACCAGTGGAAGGAGGCAGCAGAGATGGAAGAATTAAGAGGAGGCTGATTAGCTGTCATTTAGCCAAATGATTCTCATGTGGAGGAGATGATAACTTCTCACATATGCTCGTGGCAAAGTCCAGCACCTGATGTGAGTTATACTAGAGTGAGTTTTCCTCAATTTTTTTTGAAGTTTGGCTCTTCTGCTTTTATATGACCTTCTCAGTTAGCACTTCAGGCCCTCCAGAATGGGAAAGAAATAGCTGCAGTGATGGGCTATGGTTGTAAATACTTAGTCTGCTGCTCTGAAGGAGCTGAGTTGTGACTGACAGCGAAGGCAGTTTGCACATCCGTAATTAGTGTGATCACTTGTAGCTTTCAAGCACAGCTTCTTCTCCTCCTAAACCCAAAGGAGCTGCAGTACTACCAGCAGTGTGGTTCTATAGTGCTCTGCTCCTGCTGCCCCAGTCCTGTAGTGATGAGCATGTGTGTGTGCTTCCATCCCTGCTCTTCTGGATCCATACCCATATCGAGGAGAAGAGGTTGAGTGTTGAGAACTACCATGAGGTAAAATGAGATGAAAGTTTCTTCGCACAAGAGATTTAAAGTGCTTATTGTAAGGAAGGTGTTGGGTATGCTTTACACACTTGTGATGAAACCAGGCAAAGTCCCTAGAGATCAGGCTACTGCTTGTGGAGAAGACATTCCTGTCTCAGAGGAGTGGTAACAGGGACGGATATCATCCCTGGTTGAACACTGCATTGCTTCACTCAGCCATTTCTTCCAGTAAAATGTGATGGGTGGCATTTGCTGACGCTGTGCAAGACCCATAGTTGTTTATCCCATGGTGGCTTCTTCATGCTGCCCATAGATAAAATAGAGGGCTGAAGACTCTGCCTGAGTTCTTTTCAGAATGGTATGGTTTTCACTCTTGCAAGACAGCTCAGCCATAGCTCTTATATTTCCTATAAGCCTCTCTTCATCTCACTTTCTGCAGACTGTATAAATACTCATTCATAACAGGACCTTCACATTATTTGTGCAAATATGTTTTTATCTAGTTATGTCTGTTTTCTCTCATGGGTTTTCTCTCTGAAATTCATCTGGTAAATGAGTCTTTCCTCCCCTAAGGCCCTGCAAATTTCTTGTGCAATCTCTATCTCTGTGTTTTGTATTATGCCTTTTTTTTTTTTTAGGCTAAACAGATAACCTTGAGACCCAGTGTAATTTTCTTTCTGTGCTAGTCCTCCTACAAGATCATGGGACACTGTGAAATACATTTTCTTCAGTGGTTATGAAGAAAAATAAAAATTCCGAGTATCCCCAAGGAGGGGAAATAAAGGCAGCAGCAGGGATTTGTTAACATTTAGGCAGAATCAGCCAAGAGACTGACACTGTCCAGATGGAAAGACCCACTTCCTGGCTGTAAAGATAACTCGCTAAAGGAAACATTAACTGTGGTTGCACTGGTGATGAGAAATGCAACTACTGCCAAGAATTCACCCCAAGCTCGGTGGGAGCTGCCTCTTTTTCTTTCCCTTGTGCTAAGGGTTCAAGTTTACTTAGTTGGGAACTATGCCTAGCCTTTCTCAAAGAGAAACGGTGGCCCTGTAGGTAAAGCACTCGTGGGGACTCATAAGAGCTGGGGCTGGTTTCTTGCTGTGCAAGAGCCTGTGGATAACCATAGGGAAGTGGTGTAAGTCTAGGTTTGGTAAGGTGTAGATGCCCAGCTCCCCACTGGAACTGCTAGTACTGGTCCACTAAGTCCTATATCGCTCCCTGGCCGGGAGCTGCTGGAATTGCTTAGGATACTGGAGACAATAAGCACACGTCATGGAAACCTCTGACAGATGTGTACACAGGGCAGCAGATCCTAAGAAGCTTTGTGGTATCTCGGCTTGGTGGTGCCCAAAATTGCAGCAATGTAGGTGTCAGATATAATTGTGTCTCTCTGCAGCAGGTGTTTCAGAACGTCCCTTGGGAAGATGCTGCTTAGCAAAAAGGTGAGGTAGATGTGAACCTAGGTTTTTAGATTTGGTTGGTTGGTGTGACATACAGCTCTTTGCTTGATTAACCCACTCTGAGCTTACTTCACAGTGGGAATGGCTGAACCAGCTGTGCTAATGCTTCAGCAGGCAGAGGATCTGATGAGATTATATTTGTCAGTGTAGTTCTCTTTCCCCAAGGTATTCAATAGGCTTTTAAGCTACAAAATTAACTGAGCAAATTGAATACAAGGCCATAGATCAAGAATTATTGGCTGGTAATTTAATGTGGAGGTGAACACAAGATGTATTGCAGTGTGTGTTTAACTCTCCAAATACAGACCATCTCGTTGTGACATCCATGGCACAATAATTCACTTACTCAAAATGAATTCGTCACAGTCCTGATGCTTGGTTGCAGCTAGTGGGTGTGCCTCAGACTGTAGGTGTTTCACAGCTTTTTCTTTGTTGCCATGGCAGGGGTAAATACTTTAATGCACTTAGTTTTGGGTGTTTGAGATCTTCCTGGGTGTCAAATTGAAACTAATGAGTAGGACAAATTTAACTTAATGTGTAGGATAAATTTAAGACCTGTGCTTTTCTTGTGTGTGTGTGCTTGGGTGCTTTGTTCCACCTGGGAAACCTCCCTTTTTAACCAGGCGTGGCAGTTTTCTCTGACTGAATAGTAGAAGTTAAGTCTTGAAAATATCCTCTCATGTGGTATCTATTTTGGTTTAGGTTTTTATAGAAGTTTATGAATTTTATTTTTACTCTTTAACAGATCTGGATTCAAATGCTTCTTGATTATTTTGGCTTTACAAGCAAAATGACATATACACGCAGCTTATGTGGGAAAACTAAAGCCTGTGTGAGTGTCTGCAGGGGAACAGAGATGGATGTATTCTTTTCTTTAAGATTAGGTTTTGAATAGTTTGCCTCTATCTGAATGTTACAAAAGCAATAGGATTAAACAACCTTCCATTGCCACCATGTATCTGAAATTGGTTTCTCAACTATTCTTCCCACTGAGTGGTGACTGCTTACAAAAAAGCACTTCGGGTGGGTGCTCCATGCAAGCTTTGGCTTTTCCATCTTTTGCTGGGTCTGGAGCTGTAGACGACCAGGGCTATCTTATGTCAGGTAGTTTTAAAGCTTTTCCTCCATCCAGGCCTTCTCTCTCTTGGATCAGGTCACTCAAAATTTTACGTTGCTTTCTCACAAACTGAAAGCAGTCTAGCAATTCTGCTTTTCTATTTATGAATTTTTCTGTTGTCCTGTCACAGCTGGTTAGAATCTGGCATGTCACGAGTTCACTATTGTCTTCTGGCCCCCTTGTTAAGGGCATAATTTGTCATGCTGAGATCTGGAACAGGTCCATGTTGCATTTGCTGGTGTTTGGTCACCCTTTGTGGCACACAGGGCAGAGCTAGTACAGTCCCACAGTGGGAAGAGCAGCTTCCCTGTAGGCTGGGATTTTTTTGCTACTTTAATATTAGATTTTCTCTCTTCTGTGGTTTGTTTTTCAAATTGCATGCCCGAGAGGTTGTGCAAGTAATTCTTACAGTTGATATCACCCAGGAAGAACCTGGGGTCCCATCAGTTTTGAGATCACAGGGGAAAATAGCATTTGTTTCTTGAAAAGGATACTTCTGTCTGACAGAAATAACTGTGCAATGTGGGTCAGTGCTACACGACTGGCAGTCGTTCTAGGAAGGAATAAAACAAAAAGTGTTACAAGTCAACATTGAGTTGTTTTGTCCAAGCGCCAGGAAAAAGGAACAGGAGAAAAGCAATGGCAGGGAATTTTGCAGATCAGAACTGAGAAACAGATGAGAGCTGCTGTGGGCACATGGTTGAGAGTATGGATAGCTGATGCTTTCTATCAGAGGGAACCTACCTGATGGGAGATGGAGAGAGAGGAGTGACTGGTCAAAGTGATAGGCTGAGGACAACACTGTGGTGGTGTCGTGGTTGTGCATCAGTGGGGCAGGGCTCGGTTTGCCCAGGGTGGGAAGGAGTAGGCTGGGGGGATGGACGGCTCCCTGCGTGATAGCACTGCTCTGTTGGGCTTTATAGGAGAGACTTACAGCACTGATATACAATGCAAAACCTATACAAGCTCATGTGACGCAAAGCTGAGGTTGCTCTGGGAGAATATGTTGAACTTGTTAATAGAAGACCAGTCTGAGAAGGTTTTACCAGGGTCTTTGTGGAGAGCCCCCTGGGCAAGCAAATGCTAGGACAGGCTGATGGAGCTGCTGAGGTTTGGTACTGGTCATGTGTGAGCTGAGAAGCGTGCTTGTTAGTAAAGAGCAGAGCTACATCTAGTAGATGGGACTTTGCTGACAGCAGCAAAGCATTAACTCTCTTCAGTCACTTTAATTTGCTGATTTACATAGCTGACCTTCTACAAATGATCCATAGGCGCCAAGCACCCTACAAAGAGAATGAATGTGCCTTCATGGGAGTTCATGCTTAGCTGCAGCCACAAGAAAGCTTTGCACTCAAGTTTGTTTATTACTAGATTCCCAGTCTCATTAGCCCTGGAATTTTAGCATCACACTGGGATGCAAAGCCCCCCTTCCTTCCCAAGGCAGAGGGAAGGTGACATGGGAGATGTGATATATCATGTACCATATATGCAGAAATTAAGGATGAGCTGTCAGCAGGGAGGGAGACATGGATAATAATTTGTTACTCAAGGAGTCAAAAATAAATAGCCTTTCTTTCATGCCTGGATCTGAGGATAGTAA
This sequence comes from Phaenicophaeus curvirostris, assembly GCF_032191515.1. Lineage (NCBI taxonomy): Eukaryota > Metazoa > Chordata > Aves > Cuculiformes > Cuculidae > Phaenicophaeus > Phaenicophaeus curvirostris. The sequence goes on from NC_091406.1 coordinate 10,671,299, forward strand.
ATGCCTCTAGAAACAGTGCACTTGCACAAATGCTCTTGGATATTTAAGCTCTCCAGGCTTCCCATGCGGCCAAGGAAAATGGATGTGTCAAGTACATAAAATTTCTCAGGCCCTTGGGGTCTTACCAACGCTGTCCTTTGTAAAGCTAATCATGTGCTTGTGGATATATTAGTGCTTTTGCTGGGCTTGGAGAGATTGGCTCTTCCTCGTTGGGTCCTACAGCTTGTAGCTTGCAAGGACAGTGGCTTGTGTTGTGCCCTCCCTCTGTGGAAGCAGCCAGGCAGTTCAGGTTGCATGTGGGCTCATGAAGGTCCCACAGAAGTGCTCCCTTGGGATGCGGGTGATGTTGCGCTTTCCTTCATTTTGTTTATGTGCTGGTAATCTCAGTGTGAGCAGCAGATGAAGACGCACAATCTATTTATGGTTTCAACTGAGATCTTCCCATGCCTGAAAGGCAATCTGCCTGACTTAGCATTCCCAAGATACTGCCAAGCACAGCAAAGCACAGAGGAAGTGCCTTCTGCCTGCATAAACAGAAGGCCAGCAGACAAGAAAGCCAAGCTAATGCTTTATGAGGCATTTCAGTGCTAAGGCTCTAGTTGTGCTTGGCCCAGAAGCCATGCTGCAGTCCAATAAATCAATTTTCCTCTAGTGAATTCAAGATTTTGGATTGAACCCTACAGCATGTTGTGTACTTCATGTTGAAGGTGACTGGGGAAAGAGTAGAGGCATTGACCCTTGTGCCCGTCTTCGCAGCGTATAAAGGAAGTCTGAAAATGTGTGTGTTTTTTAAAACATTTCTTCCCTGTTTGCTTTTCCTGAGTAGGGAAGACAAACTGATATGGTTGTAATCCTGATTCTCTGCACTCTGATGAGAATGTCAGAAGTGAACCAGAATATTTTCATTGAAAAGGGCAAAGAAAAATATTGAATATGAAATCTCCTTAGCCTGACTATCTGTCTTGAAGTTAAGCAAGTGAGGAAAGCATCCCCTTCTCTTTTCCATCTTCTTTCAGGGCATGCATGTGTATTAAGGGTACTTTCCCTTTCTTGTTGCTGAGTCTCCTATTGTTCATCTTGTCCCCACTGATTCTTTCTGGACTTCCAAGAAATTTTCTTGTAACATGGAGGAGATAAACATGAGAGCCAAAGAGAAGGTCTCCCACCTGCTGATACACCACATGTGTAACATGGTGTCAGCAGTGTGATCAGGCCTACAACTTTCTTCTCTCTGCAGCTTGTTTCAAGGATGTGAACTCGCAGCCGTGGAGAAGATTTGCAGACACGCAAGTCTCTAAGGGGAAAATACAGTGGGCGGATTTTTGAAAAGGGCTAGGATTAATCTGACAACCTCTGCAGCTATAGATAGAGAGACGTCTGATAAAGCTGCTTCTTTTGAGGCGTAGGCAGAGAAGAAGGGATTTTCGCCTCCAAGTGTATCATAAAAGATGCGGTAAAGGCTCTTGTGTCCTCATGGCTTTGTGAAAGGACTCTCTCCTGTGGGGACCATGTGTTCATTTAGTATATGTAAGTAGTTGACTATGTGGTAGGCTATAAAGGCACAGCCAGAACTGTGATGAAGATTATTTCTCACATACTAGGAAGGGATTTCTTGCTCGCCTCTATCTCATTTGTGTTAGAACAGACTGGGTTCTCCAGTCATGTTCATGCTTCATCTTATCTGCATTCAAACAGTGCAGGCATTTATTTGGCAGCATGACTGTTAGCTAGCTGACCTCTTGGGAGGCTTCCTCTTCTCCTGTATAATCCTTGATTTTGTATTCCTTCTGGTCATCTTAGCCATCTCTGTCCATTGTTGTAATTCTTCTCCTTGTTAAAGCATTGCAACTCAAGGGCTAAGTTATTACACACAGGCCTTCATCTCTCTAAGTGCAGCCTCTAGAAGATGTGGATTTTATACCCATGATGTGCATCAGCAGTTCAGGTATCTTGAGGGTGTGTGGCCTGCAGTTAGTTAGATTTGAAATGGAAGAAAGGATGTTTTAAACAGCTCGATCTAAGATTGATTCCAATCTGTCTCTTTGTGGCAGCAGGCTAAAATAATAACATTTCCAGGCAGGTGAGGAAAGCTGCCTGATGTGGAATCTGAGTGTGATCTTGACTGACTTGGATTTTGGGGCTATTCCAAGGAGAAGACTTGTATAAGTAAATCCTCTGACAGCTCATCAGCAGAGTGACTTAGTGTCTGAGTAGAAGATTGCAAGAGGTGAGATCTCAAGAATAATAAAGCACCAGAAATTCTCTGTAGCAAGGTGCAATTCCCGTGCAATATGTGTCAGGCTCTGAAAATCACACACGCACACACACATTTAAGTGAGCCCAGAGCTGAGAGTGCTCTGAGCAGCTGGCCCAGTAAGTGGAACGAGCCCCAAAACAAGTTGTATAAACCATCCCTGTGGCTTTCTAGTGCTGCCAGTAGCCCCTCAAACAGGCAGGACATCATGGCCATACAGTATGTTTAAAAGTTGCAGCATCCCTGGGAAGAGGAGGAGGATGCCTGGGAGGCATGACCTGTTTTGCAAGTATGCCATGAGGCCTGTGGTCTTCCTACTTTTACTCAAAAATTATTCAAAATCTCAGATGGCAACTAGAGAGGCACGTGGTTCAAATGGTTGATATTTTTCTGAACGGTTTTGTTTCCGCACTGGTAGTTTTACAGTGAGGCAGAATAAGAATGTAAAGAGGAAATTACTGTCAAACAGACCTTTCCAAATTGCTGTCAGTGAGTGGCAGGAGATGAGCCAAAGAGATCCTGTTCTTGTCAGCCTCACTCAAGTAACATGCTGTCCTCATTCAAGAAGAGCCCTTGTCTTTTTAGCTGCGTGTAGGTTGAACTAAATAGTAAGTCATGTAAATGATTGATTTGCTTTACTGCAAATGATTGAAATGTGGCAAAGTGGCAGGAAAAGTAACGTGCTTTGCCTGAAATGGTAGAATACTGAATGGGGAAATAGTTTGCTTGTGAATTGTAGCCACTGATTTTCAGCTGATGTTCCAGGTATCCATCACATGCTGGCCTGCCTTTATAATGCGTTGAGAGAGCACAGCCATGAAGCATGAACACAGGCAGCAGTGCTGGTATATGTGTCATGCTGGCTGGATTATTGATCACCTCTCCTTGCTGTACCTTTGGCTGCACATTTGCATCTGCACTGACGAACACGCACAACTGCAGCAGTGATGGATGTGATCACCTTTTCAGCTGGGACCTCAGCCTGGATTAGACACCATGGCAAAAGGCTGTTGATTAACAAAGTGTGAATGAATGAGTTTTCAGTCTTTCATCTTCTCTTACACTAAGTTTTTGGTGTCAATTTCCTGGGACTAATGACCTCCCTTTCCTTTTTTCTCCCCCACAAATGTTGCTTTCACACCTCTCCATTTCTTGCTGTCAGTCCAGTATTAGAAGCAAAAATAATAGCCAGCCCAAATCCTCAGGATGGTGAGTGAGTGGGCTGGTGGCCTCCAGTTGCAACAGCAGGGACAGGACCACAATGAAGGATGGGATCTCGGGACTGAAAAGCACTGGCCCAGATTCAGATGCCCTAATTTCCACCTTTGTTTCGGTCTGTTGTTTGCTATTGGCAGATGCTGTTGAAAGCTGTGGATCTTCCCATGGACCACACTAGGCTGGGAAATTATGCAGAATTGAGGTCAGCTGAACCTATGCCAAATTGTGTCTAACTATTCATTTGATACAGTTCATACCTTCGAGGACACGTCTTCCTGTCTGGGAACATGGCATCTGCTTCCTGGTGGGGATAAGAGAATGTGTGCTTCTTGGTCACCATATTTTCTCCAGCTAGATGGGAAAAAGATCCTGGCAAGGTGGACACAAAGGCACAAATTGGGAGCAGTGAGCAAAGAGGTGTATATGGGCACAAACAGAATTAGATGAGATGATGTATCAGCAACCATCTCTGCTTATCCCCAAGTGACAGTCTAAGAGACTTTCTGGCCTCAAATTTCTAAATGGTAATAGTAATTCAGAAGAATAATCCTTAGACATTTCCTCACACTTTCATTTGTGGTACCCAAGATGTCTTTAGGAAGATGGAGATCTCGTCTCCATTTGCAGGTGGCAAAACTGAGGTCTTCAACTCTTACGGTTCAACCAGGCAACATTGATGCTGCAGTAGATCCCCTGCCCAGATCCATCCACAGCTTACCTTTCTGGTTAAACAGTTAAATTGTAAAGATTCTGAGGAGAAAAATACATGCCTGAGGTCTGCAAACCTCATTGGAAAAAAAATTGGTTTAATTATAGCACTGTGTGCTGCAGGCAGGTCCTAAAGTTATGGTCCAAGATTTCCAGAGAATAAGTAAAGAAGGTCACCTACAGCCATAGACTTGTTTAATAGCCCTCTGTGCTCCACTACTGTCAGAGCTCGTGCCCTGAAGCTGTGTGGGAACATAAGACATACTATGTCAGCACACCATCCAGTACAGAAATCCATTTCCCCAGAATAGTTTGGAAAAGCAAAAAAATTACTTTTTTTATTGAGTTTCACTGGAGCAGTGGAGGAAGAGTTTGAGAAAGGCATCCACTGTGCTGCTGGCTCTTGTTTTCACCTTGATGTAACCAACCATGCCTGCTGAGAAGGCCAGGCTATTTCAAGACTCGTAGAATCGAAGAATGTTTTTTGTAGGAAGGAACCGTTAAAGGTCATCAAGTCCAAGCCCCCCCTCCTGAGCAGGGACGTCTTCAACCAGATCAGGAAAAAGTCTGTCCTCATCTTTCTTATTAGCCCCCTTAAGTATCAAGGGTTGCTTTCTGGCTTGCACAGAAAAGCAAGTCTATATATATTCCTTGACCAATGGATGCTTAAGGGGTTCATGAAGCTGAATACAACTTGTTGCGGCTGCAACCTTCATCAATGCTCAGCAGAGAAGAGATGACACCCAGCCCTTCAGGTGGCTGCTCACATGGAAGCAGCTTTGTGTCCATCTCTGGTTCTCAGCAGCAACCTCCCTTGTCTCACAGCTCACCCTTGACTGAGGCTTATTTTTGTCCCTCTGCTCTCACCCAGCCTTCAGCCCCTTTATGAAGATGATCTCAAATCACTGTGGATCTATAGGTTAAATACATTTTTGTATTCCACAAAGCCTAGATCTGACATGGGACCCAAGACTCACGTTGAAGGGTCTTGTACACATTGGAGTGTGTAGCTGTGCTGCTAGCAATCCAGCAGCAGCAGGTAGCTCATGGCATGCTGCCTGCGTAAATGTGCGTTGAGTTTCTTGGCCAGAGTTTGAACTGAGCTCCAACCTGCCACAGCTCCACTCTAGTCAATGCTCTCTCCAGTCAGTATAAAGCTAATTCAGACACGGATCCATGAGCGGCTGTTGTGCTGCTGACTGACAGCTCTGCAGCTGTCCCTGCAAGTGTGTGGTGTCCTGGCTTGGAAGGAGTTCCCTGAACACCTAAACAAACGGAGACATCATTATTAAAGAGCAGCAGCACGAGGAAGGGATGTTGGATAGGCCAGCTGGAGTGTGTGAAGGCAAATAGAGTAGCTGAGAGGGAAGGGAGACCTGGAAGGTGGCTGTGCTTGTCTAGACAGTGTCTGTATTTTTTTTTTTTAATTTCTTTTTTTTTTCCCCCCTCCTAAAGCCTACATCACGTTTGAAATCACAAATTAAAGTGTGCTCTCTGGGTTGTCAGTGCAGCCTTGGGTTCCCTCTCTGATCTCACAGGGCACTCCAGAGGAGAAAACCTGTAAGGCAGCACTGAGAGACTTCTCCCTGTTTTGGTGAGGCTGAACAGGAGAGGATTTGGGTTGAGTGCTGCTTGAGAAGAGGCTAGAGGGCTGTCGCTCCTCAACCCAAAATAAATATGTAGTTTGGGTGTGGAGAGAAAGCTTTCACAGCTTTTCTTTCTCTACTTGTCCTTAGCTTCTGTCCTTTGTTTGGAGGTTTTCCCTGCCCTTCTGGCTCTATCCTGCAGGAACATATCATCTGAATCTAGCCTGTGTCTTTCAGTGCAGCTCCTGAATGCTGTCAGAGACCTGGGTGAACAAATCCCCCTGCTCTTGGAGCAGGAGGGAAGGGGAGTTGGAAGCAGCCCTTGCAGCCTGGCCCTGGCTGGGACCAGCAGCCCCTCCTGGGGATAAACTGAGCACCATGGGCACACAGGGTGGCAGCCACTGTAGAGCTGGTACCTGTCAGAGACAGCAGCCCAGCAGGAAGGGGGATTATAATTGTGCGTTTCAGGGGATGTGGAACATTCTTCATTTCAGATGTCTTGTAGAGCTGACACTGGGCTGTGTTGGCTTGACAGCTGTCAGTCATAGTGGCTTGATGTGCCAATTAGCAAGTTTCATCAAGGGTTTTGAGGCTAGTTGCGAGGACTGTGTTAGCAAAAGCAATCATGCTTAGTTACCCAAAATTCAACCTTCTCCTGTCTGCGCCAGATTGGAAGGTACTGGGCCAGCAGCCCTGCTAACAGCACCAGCAGCCTGAAATATTTGGGTGGATGGTTTTGCTGGACCTTTTTTCTGCATCTCAAGAAGCCTGTCTGCGTCTGTCATTTTTAGCTTGTATCATTTTTCTCTTGTTTTTCCACTGTCTTTTGCACTTGCAGAGAGCACAATTTGGTGCTTTTCATAAGGGGGAGGGGGAAAAATCCCATTTCTGACATACGATGTTTCTTGACCTACCAGTCAGCAAAACCTTGCCAAAATTATCCAAAGCCTTGCTGTACTCTTGTCTGGGATGGATTTAGCTCAACAAGAGAGCATTCCTCATAATTTAATCACTTTAATGCTTAATTAGAAAAATTCTGTTTCCTTAGGGAAGAGTGAAACATACTATAACTGAGGGCAGGCCAGGCACGCTGTGCTTCATCAGCCGGGCATGACATCCCCGTGGAAATACTGTGCGGGGGGAGAGCAAAGCTCTCCAGAGATGCAGGCTGTTTCTCACTTTTTTTACCCTCTGTACTCTGGGGCGGGATAGGAGACTGGGGAGCTTATGTTGAATTTAGGCATCTATGAGGTAGCAGCTGGATTGCAGTCAGACTCCTTGCAAACCCATGGGATCTCCTTCCTTGGTTGTTATGGTTTGAGCAAGAGGTAGATTTTCTTTTTAGAAAATAGTTTTCATTCTGTGGGGCTAATGAGCAAGCTCTTTATGCTAAGTATGTAAAGATAATGAAGGTCTGAATAAAGAATGATAAAAATTAATTTCCTTGGTTAACATGGTTCTGAGCCCTAGAGTAAACAAACTAAATGCTGGTCACTATGGTACTTTCAGATCCTTTCCCTAAGTAGCACTCAGAACAGCATGTATTTGTCCTTTTTACAAAAAAACCCCCACATATCTTACAGGAATAATCATGCTGCAAACTTGTGGTGGTTAATTTTCTTTCTCCTGAGTCCGCTGTAACCTTGAAAGGTTCTTCCAAACCCCGCAGTGAGAGCTGTGGGGTACCGGTGTAACATCACTGCAGCCCTGTGCATCTGCAGCCTCTGCCAGAAGCCCCTACCTGTTCTGGGCTGTTAGGGGGGAAAATGCATATTTCTTCTAATTCACAGTCTTTCCAGACCTGGTGACCTGGGGAAATCGAGGAAAGTCAAGAATAAATAGCAGGAGGCCTCGTCTTTCTCCAGTAGTTTCCAGCTAGAAAGCTCACAGTGCTTGCCAAACATAAATGAGGTCTGGTCTGTCTGCTGCTACACGGAGCCTGGAGACCAGCAGCTGGAGCCACGATGAGGAATGACACCCAGGGGCAGGGGCTCAACGGTAGTGATCTGTGCCGTCCAGAGTAGAAGCATCCTTAAATTCTCTGGTTTCTGCTGAAGTTTTCTGTTTCATGTGGTTTTATATAGCTCAGTGTCAGGTAGATGTTGAAATACAGTCAGAAAAGCAGATATTATCATCCTAGTAGGGAGCCTTGGGGGAGGGATAGCAAATCCAGAGGTGGCGGGTGCTGAGGATTTCGAACAGTGATGACAGCAGCTCTGTTGGCTACCACTCAGCTGGGGCATCACAGGTCTTTCTGCTTTTCATTGTCACAGTCTGAAAATAGCTCCCGGATAACACGCTCCCAACACAAAGTGATGCACAGGGCTGAGTACTGTGAGCCAGTGTTGAGAGCCATGCGGAAGCCAGTGTAGGAGCAGACCAAACCGCCTCTTCTGACTTCATTCCCAGAGTCTAATATTAGCTCACCTGCAGGTATGACAGCCCTCCTGGCAGGCAGCCACAAGGCCTTTTTTTTTTTCTCTTCTGGCTCATACAGCTCCCTTATGGCAGTGACAGCCCAATTATCTGTGCTTTTCCTATCTTCTCTGCTCCTGTTGACTTGGCTTGTGCTGAAGTGTTCTTGGGGAAAGATCAGTGTGTTTTAGCAGATGGACAAATGCTGAAGAGCAAATTGTTTTAATCAACCTCCCCTTTTTCTGGGGACACAGAGTACTTACTGAAGTGGTAAAACAGCATCCGTAATTTCACAAGGCAGCAGACTTGTCTTGAAGGAGCTTCTGTGGTTTTTTGGATGTTGCAGATATGGGCAATTAACTCATAACATAAGCTTGGCCTTTCCCCAAGGGCATTTGTACTTGCTGCCTGTTCCAGAATGTGTGTGGGATCCATAGAATTGCATAAGCTAGTGGACAAAAAGGGACCAACTTCTCCAGTCCTTCTAGGCATTGTAGTCTTCTGGATGAGATCACAGAATGGTCAGGGTTAGAAGTGACCTCTGGAGGTCATTTGGTCATCTGAAATCCCCTGCTGAAGAAGGTTCATCAGGTTGTTTAGTGGTGTTGGGGAACATGAGTGGTGGTCCCATCTTCATGGCCAGCACGGTGACCATTTGAATGCATTGATGCAGATGGTGTGGCTAACACTGTTTTCAGTGGCAAAAATAAAGATGGAAAACATGCTTCCTGCTCCAGTTGGCTGATGTGGCCATTGCCAGGAGTGATTCCCTTCTGAGCAGGGCTCCACAGCAAGCCTTGTTTGGCTCAGGAGTGACAAGAAGTGAGTCTTCTTGAAATGAGAACATAGATTGATTACTATGGATGTGATCAGAATCTGGCTCACTTAATGGAGGTTTAAAACCTCATTTACTTCATATATTCTTAAACGCTGCCAGTGAGGTATTCCATTTAGCAGATCCTGCTAATAAATATAAGAGCTACTGCACAGTAGATGATTTTCTTTTCTAATCTGTGGATAGGCAGGGATCCATGGGCCCTGAAAAAATAGCCACTGGCTGGCAGTACAAAGAGGCAAGCAACTAGGAGGATTGGGAAGCCCAAGTGATCAGGATGTTTTTGGGGCAGTGCAGACACCCACCGCTCATGGTAGTGATAGCAGAGTCTCAGCAGCATGGTGGGAATTAGCATTTGGGCTCACTCTTGTGGTCCTTGACAGCAATGTAGTCAGTTTGTTAAACCAGTTGCCTTTTCTCCCATCCTTTCTTATTGCCACCCTGCTTGTGGGAGAATTCCTTAGGTCTGGAAACTAAGGCTTGAGGAATCTTACTGGTCATATCCCAGCAGCACTACTCCTACTCCATTCCCATAGCTGGACACTTGAGCTATTTGTCTCGGTTCCTGTGGATATGCACATACGGCTAGAGAAGGGGAGGGGAGACAATGAAAAGCTGCTTATAATTCAGTGGTAATATGAATTGTGAAGCCCCGATGGCTTTTCTTTGCATGAAAGAAACTGCATGCAAGGGAAATTATTAATTATCGCTGCACACATTTTTATTGCTAATGATTTGGGCTGCTCTGTAGCAATAGGAACTGTCTGGGGGTGCGTGGGTGGATAACAGATACTTAGGATATGTTATAATTTGTATTCCTGCTTTTGCTTGGCCAAGACTGTTGTGGATCTGCTCTGTTTGTTGCTGCCTCTTGTAACAGTTAAGCAAGGCTGTCATTTGTGCTGTTCTGGATTTTGTAGAGCAAGAAAGAGAATTTCCAGTCTTGCCTAAGGAATTGGTCACCTGATGATAGCCATGGGGATTGGCATCCTGGAAGATGTATGCTCATTTATAGATCCAAAATGCTCTATCAGTTGGGCTTCCTGTATCAAAGATATTAGCTGCTGGTGGTGCTTGATCCTGTTGTTCCTCCATTTCCAGTGCTTCACACCTGGGCACGTCAACGACATAGGTATTTTTTCCCTAGGGTCCTAGAGCTGGGGAAGATGCTCTGCACCTTTTCTTTCACTATGTGCCCTCCTGTGCCCAGGAAGTGTCTTCACCCCCCTCTTGCCACAAATTCAGCCTATGTGACAGAGAAGCCTCCCTCTGAACACAGCCCATCTACGTTAGCTGTGACTCAGCCCCCATGCTGCTGCCATGGCACACTGTGGTAAGGACACATGGTTCCTCTCTTCTCTCATGTACATTTATAGAATGAATTAGATTGAAAGGATGAACATCCTGAAAACGTCCTCTGTGGGCCGGGTGTCTGGCCCCACTGGCACTGGGGGCTGCAGCTCACTAGGGTTTCAAGCCCCCACTTAAGGAACCTCATGCTCCTTTTCTCATGCCTTTTCTGGCTGATACCCTCCCCCTTTGACTTTGGTTGTTTTCAACATTGCATGATTGTTTTGTGCTTATGCACTTAAACAGTTGTCAGGGTGTTCTTCTGCATCACCTGAAGGAAAGGAGAAAAAGGATGGAGGGGTTGAAATGCAGCCCTCCACCCCAGCTCCATGTTAGGTTGCTACAGTTAAAATATGACTAATTCTAAAAATAATTCTAGTGTTGCTATAGAAACTTGCACTGTTGCTACGTGTGAACCTGGAGAGAATTGTACTGTCCTCAGTACCTTGTTTTTCTCTTCCCCTCAGCCATGCTCACCCCCAAGCAATATGAGCACAGGCACACCAGACCTTGTCTGTTTCTTTGCACAGTCTTGCTGGGTTGCCCATAGCTTCTTTTATTGTTGTGCTGGAAGAAAGGAAGGGAGTTCATTATTCAACCTATCCTCTATCTATCTATGCCTTTCTATTTTTCAGTGCTTCCAGCCCCCTCTGACATAGTTTGAGTCCATGACTGTTTGGTTTGTTGTCCTCCTTTTGCTCCTTCCTTAGATCTGGTGAGGCTTTGGTCAGTGCACACCAGGAGTTGGGGAATGGGTCCTCTTCTTGCTCTTCTAGCTTCTTGCTTGGCTCTCCTCAATGCACTTCAAGGTTTGCCTTGCTTTCCATCTGTAGTGGAGGAAGAGAATCTGTTGTAAACTTCCTTCAGGTCTAGAAATGAAAAGGGCTTTTTTATTTGTTAACTTTTCAAGGTGCTCCAATCTGCCATCCTAATCTTCCTGTCCCTCCCAGCTTTGGTAGCTCATTTGCAGGAAGCTGAAGTCTTCCAGGCTTTTTAGAAAAAAACAGCCAAGGAATCAGTTTACATTTTCCAAGCTGGAATGACAAATGCTGGAAACTTATATTCAATTTGAAAAAGAAGCTGCGATTAACACAGATACTGAAAGATCACAGCCCCCAAAGGCCAGTCTGGCTTTTACACAAACTACCCTCCAAGGCAGTGTGAAATTTTCCCTCAGTCCTGCCAGAGCCTTTTCTTAACCGCATTGATCACTGCGGCTTGTTATTTAGGAAAGAGCGATGACCTCTTGCCTCTGCTCGAGATTTACAGCTCATCCCCAGCGTGAGGTGGAATGTGCCAGAGCACGGACTGTGCCAGCCCTCATGGTCAAATTCACTGTCAGGATGGTATCTCACAGCAGTGACCTGGGAATGATGCAGAGCAAAGCAGAGAGAGAGGATGCAGGTCAGTACCTGGAGGTGATTCACAGCAGCAGAGGGTCTCTGAAGCTGGCAGGGACCTCTGGAGACCACAGAGTCCTGCCTCTGCTCAAAGCTGGGTCAGTGAGAACTTTGCTTGTGTGATAAAAGCTGACCCTGCCCCAGGGAACAAAGGAGCAAACATGATGAGAAATGGGATCCATGATGCCAGAATGACTTTTCAGACATGAACACATTTAATCAAACCTTTAGATATCTATGAATGGTAGCTGAGACCAGGGGATGGATACACTTCCACATGCAAGCTTTGTTACATCACTGTGTGCAGTTTAACACCTTTCATTTCACAGTGCTGCACTGGATGAGATAAAGCATGGATACGGTTCACCTTCCTTTTGTTTTGTAAATATTTACCAGTCTCTCAATTCTCTGAAACCGGGGGGCCGGATGGGATGCATCCAAGGTATATCCAAGTCATGGAGCAGGTGATCTTGAGTGCGAATCATGAAGCACATGCAAGAGAACCGGGTGATCAGGCCCAGTCAACACGGGTTCGCAAAAGGCAGGTCTTGCCAAACTAACCTGATTGCCTTCTATGACAAAGTGACTCGGCTGCTGGATGAGGGAAAGGCTGTGGATGGATCTCCCTGGACTTCAGTAAAGCCTTTGACACAGTTTCTCACAGCATTCTGCTTCGGAAACTGTCACCTCTGGCCTGGACAGGCGCACACTCTCCTGGGTGGAAAACTGGTTGGCTGGAGGGCCCAGAGAGTGGTGGGAAATGGTGTGAAATCCAGCTGGAGGCCAGCGACAAGTGGGGTTCCCCAGGGCTCAGGGCTGGGTCCAGCCCTGTTCAATGTCTTTATCAATGACCTGGATGAAGGCATCGAGTGCACCCTGAGCAAGTTTGCGGACGACACTAAGCTGGGTGGAAGTGTTGATCTGCTGGAGGGTCGGGAGGCTCTGCAAAGGGATCTGAACAGGCTGGACCGCTGGGCAGAGTCCAATGGGATGAGGTTTAACAAGGCCAAGTGCCGGGTCCTGCACTTGGGGCACAACAACCCTGTGCAGTGCTACAGACTAGGAGAAGTCTGTCTAGAAAGCTGCCTGGAGGAGAGGGACCTGGGGGTGTTGGTTGACAGCGACTGAACATGAGCCAGCAGTGGCCCAGGTGGCCAAGAAGGCCAATGGCATCTTGGCTTGGATCAGAAACGGCGTGACCAGCAGGTCCAGGGAGGTTATTCTCCCTCTGTACTCGGCACTGGTGAGACCGCTCCTCGAATCCTGTGTTCAGTTCTGGGCCCCTCACCACAAGAAGGATGTTGAGGCTCTGGAGCGAGTCCAGAGAAGAGCAACAAAGCTGGTGAGGGGGCTGGAGAACAGGTCTTAAGAGGAACGGCTGAGAGAGCTGGGGTTGTTTAGCCTGGAGAAGAGGAGGCTGAGGGGAGACCTCATTGTTCTCTATAACTACCTGAAAGGAGGTTGTAGAGAGGAAGGTGCTGGCCTCTTCTCCCAAGTGACAGGGGACAGGACAAGAGGGAATGGCCTCAAGCTCCGCCAGGGGAGATTTAGGCTGGACATTAGGAAAAAATTCTTCACGGAAGGGGTCATTGGGCACTGGCAGAGGAGGTGGTTGATTCACCTTCCCTGGAGGTGTTTAAGACACGGGTGGATGAGGTGCTAAGGGGCATGGTTTAGTGTTTGATAGGAATGGTTGGACTTGATGATCCGATGAGTCTCTTCCAACCTGGTTATTCTATGATTCTATGAAACACTGTACTGGTCTTTGCAATGTGTGAGATAGTTTGCTAAGCTGAGGACTGGATCATCAGCTGGGTGATGGAGGGGAGAGATCTTCCCCCAGCTCTGATCTTGGACCCTGTTCTGGAAGCGCTTGTGGCTTGTTTACATCCTAGTCTGTTTCTCTGTAAACAAGGCTTTGGGGATGGTCCAGCTAGCATCATACTGGGAAAATTATTTCGGCTATCACCCTTCCGGTGCTGGAGAGACAAAAAGGTCCTGCTCGCTGCCAGATGGCTGGCTTTTCCAAATCGTTTTTCTGCAGAGCAGCTCCTCTACCACTACCCAGACTTGTGAGGATGCCAGAGAAGGGTTAAGAATAGAAAGAGAGATGAGGCAAGCTTCTGGGAACTTCCCCTTCCACTGAGACACAGGAACATGTGTTATTCTCTGCCCCTTTGGCAAACACGGACAACGTGACTCTCCCCACCTACGCGTGCTTGCCAGCTGGTCCTCTTTCTGTCTGTCTTTCAGCATCAAGCTGGTCAAACCTGCCCCACAGCCACTCCACCAAATTCTTCTCCTAGCTTGGTGACCCTCATTCCCCACATTTTGGTAGGGAAGAAGGTTTTTCCCTCTGCAGGGAAAGATCCCATGAGCTTGATGTTGCAGTGCAAGAGGCTGCACAGTAAGGAACAGGTTGTGTCCCCTCCCACCTCTGGGTTAGATGGCCTGTACACAGTGGTCTTTTGTTCAAAACTTGGCACTTCGGCAATGCTTGCAATGAGAAGAGCTTTGCTGTTGAACCATCAAATAGTTTGGTTAAGTATCAGACTGTAATTCGGCTTGTCCAAGCATCATTGAAGCTGGATGGAGTCTCCTTAAAGATGATGGCTTGATGAACCGGAATCCAAAGATCTAACGTGTTTTGTGGTTTTTAATGTGACTGTTTGGCTTCATCCTCTTTCTTTTGAGGTCAGTGAAAGTAGGATCCAGCCTTTTGCTACAGTTAGAGCAAGTAGGAACCAACCCAGACCTATGAATCAGCCTTGATCTGATCTTCTTGAGAAGTCTGAATGAAAATTAAAAAAAATAGATTGGCTTTTCTTTAAGTTGTTTCCATTTTCATAACCATCTGCAATTTCTAATGTCGCGCTCCTGACAGACACTGTCCTGTGGGAATTCCAGTCTGACTGGAAGTAGGAGCTAAATTGCAAGGAATTTGTTCACAAGATTTATGTCCAGTGGTAGGGATGCCAAGTATTTCATTGCAGTAGTATCCAACGCTTATGTGCCTGGCATTTTATGTACGCATAGTAATTGATACATAAGCAGGGTAAGGACTGAACAGCTGAGCATGAATCTAAACTTCTTTCCTTGGCTGAAGTTATCTGACTTAGTCTTTTAAGTACATAACTGGGACATTTTCATCTGAATGGAGTATTGGGAACTGGAGTTATAACTTTAGCTCTCCCTGTTTTTCTTGCTGATTGCTGGAGGGAACCCAAAAGGTACAGAGTTGGATTTCCTTCAAAGGACTTTGGACCATTGGACAGTCTGAATGTCCTAAATGTAGGATAGAAATCTCTGAAAGAACCAGCTCTCTTGTGGTATCCCTGTGACTGTTGTCATCATCCCATATAAGTATAAATAAGCCCTTCCAGAAGGCTCGATTCAAGTTCAATTCCAAAAGTGGCCCCAGGCCAGCTTTTCTGTTGGGACAATTTCTACTGTATTTCTGGCAATATTTTCCCAGCTTTAGTACTTACCAGACACCAGTTTCACTGATCAGTAATGCTGGGCTCCTCCAATCTGTTGGCCTGCATTACAACACAGGTAATTAGTTTGGCAACACGATATTGCTCATGTGTCATTCTAATGTGGAGTTTCAAAGAGAGGAAGGAGTGTTTTGATCAAAAGGTATGGGGCTGGCTTTCCTACAGAACTTCATGCACTCTCTGTATTTCATGTAGGCAATATATATATGCTCCCTTTGCCTCAATTTTCCATTTGTATTTTGGATGTACTAAAGCATTTCTTCTATTGTACTTCATCAGTCTTCTTTAATTAACTAGTAAGATCATCAGGGTAAGAACATTTAGCACATAAGGCAGCTCCAGTACATTTAATGAATAATAACAAATGCAGTTTCCCAATTATTTTTTTCCCTACATCCTCTCTTACAAAATAAGGTGCTATTAGATCTAGAATGGGCTTAGCTACTGTAGCCTGTTTCTTGTGTTTCCTGGCATTTGGCTGTTTGTTTTGCTTGGGCTGCCCTATTTCACTGTGTATAAATTATCACACAGAGAAAGGGGCTCAGGGATGCTCAGCTTCTCTTGCAGAATGCTTTGAGATCAATGGAAGAAAGCTGTCATGTCTTAGGAAGTAGTTGCATTAACGTGGTAATTGTTGGTGTTTAAGCAGGATCTGATGACAGATGGGATTAAATGCAAAGCAGCCTGCTACGAGGTTTTTATAACCGTGACGGACCTGGGGAAAGTGGTGTGGGGTGTGTAAGCAAACCAGTGAAGGCAGAAGCACATGAAGCTGGATGACAGCTGATAGCATTGCCCAGGAGCGAGATAAGATTGTTTTACAAAAATTTTTGTGAGTGTTTGGGGGAGAAGGGGAGAGAAAAAAAACCCAGCCAAACCCAAACAGGGGAGAACTTGACATACCCACTGTTCTGGCATCTAACAGAGCTACTCCTGACAGCACACATTAGTACCAGATAACATGGCCACTAAATATAGGAGGGAAAATATGTCAGTGTTATTTTCAGGCTGGGGACTAAGGGACTCCTTTCTGGAAAACCTGGTGACTGCAGAACTTGTAGGTTGAAAAGCAATGAGATTGTCATCTCCTTCATGTGTTTTCCCTAGCCCTCACTCTTTCTTGTGACATATCCCTGAGGGTGAGTAGGGGATGTCTCTCAGAGCTGAAAAAAATGACTTATTGGCAGGGCTCTGCACTTAAAGACACTGCCATGCACCTGCCTGGTTTTGCTGAGGAAGAGGCTTGTGGAAGTGGGGGCTTGCTTGCTTGGAGGAGTCCCCTCTCAGGTCCATGATTTCTGCTGTCAGAGAGAGAGGAATCACATCTCACACGTGCAATAGGATCTTTGTGTGTCTGGAACATTTACGCTGAAGTAATAAATGTAGAGAATGAAAGGCCATAAGCGAAGCTTAGGGGTGGGTGAGGGACAAATAGCCCTCTGCCCATGGTGGGATAGAGTTGGCTGGGATAGGATTGTGTTGGAGAAGAAAGGACCAGCGTTTCTAAAAGGCAGAACTGAAAAGAAATGGCTCAGGTGGTTGCAAGGTTCCATTCTCTACCCCTCTGCCTACTGTTGCTGTTTACAGTAGTGCTCTGATAAGGCTGCAGAAAGGCACCGTTGTCTCATTAAATCTTGTGTCGATGAACTAAATGTAATCGGTAGCCCTTGTTTGCACCTAGTGCTAGGTTAATAACCATGAATGAACTTGACTTAATCTTCCACTGGGTTTGTGAACAGCACAGCTTTAGATCCATCACAACAGTTTGAACTTTTAAGACGCCTAGGTTTGAAATTACTATCATGGAAAATGAGACTGGACTGGGTGTGTTTTGACCAATTAATGTTTTAGCCTTTTACAGCAGCATCAGGATGCAGCCTGATGGCTATGCTGCCCCCGTTCTGAAACATGTTCATGAGCTCAGCTAGGGACATCCCAAACCCACGTGAGGCAGGACCGCATCAGCAAGCTTGCAGGAGACCTATAGGTTTATGATACAGAGTAGAAGACAACTGTTTCTGGTTTTAATGTGAAATTGAGTTTCATCTAAGCAACAAATCCCATTTTGTAGAATGTATCCTTCATCTAGGAACATCCATGATGGAGTCCATGGTTCCCAGGAGCTACTCTTGTGTGCCAAGAGAAGAGGCACCTCCTCAGCTGAGGTCCCAGATGCATTCTGCCTATTCAGAAAATAGGATTTAGTTAAAATGTTGATCTGGAGCTACCCAATATAGGAAGTCTGGAGTCCTGACTGCTGAGGAGTTTCAGTGGCAGAGCACAGCGAAATGAATTGGCTCTAAGCCTTAAAGGCTGCAGGAATCTATCCATATATATATCCTCTCTCTGTGTGTGCATATTATATGCATATATACTTATATATCTTTTGAGGTTATTTGAGATACTTCCCAGTCTATGGCAATTCCAAAAAAAGTTGTACAGCCTCCAGCCTGCTGTTAAGGAGCAGATGATCTTCTGGTGTCAGGGTGATTCTCTTCCCTAGCCAGCTTATTTCTATATTTCATGCATGGGATTTTTTCTGCCTTTTCATATTATATTCCGTTGAAGACAGCTACATGGAACTAGAGTCTCAGTTGATCTTTTTGCTCATTTCCACCCAAAGAAGACACTCTTTTTTAACATCCTAAATACCTTAGTGACAAGGTCATGATTCTTGATTCAAAATGAATCTTTAAAAGATGATGTTTTTTATCCTCACTTTCTTTTTCCAGATCTGAGCACGATCACAGAGGTAAGAAATGCACTTTCACCCAAAAGACTGGGAGGGTTCTGAAACCATGTTTCCTTTGGTCTGTATCCTGACAGGGGATTTAATCAGGTTTCTTCTTCCCTTCAGACAAAGTCTGGTAATTCAAAGCACGGGAGTGAAGGATAAGATCTGCCTTTTGCTCTCATCCAAAACATAGTGAAGCCAATAAAGCCTGGCATTAACTTCAAGGGTTGTTAGCTCAGATCTCTGGTCTGTAGCTGTGTAAGTTTTATCCCACTATGAGTCCTGGGCTTTTGATGGGGCCTCCTGACAGCAACTCTTTCTGCCCAGCTGTGCCAGGAGTAACTGTCCTTGCCGCTCAGTCCCAAATTCCACCTATCGGCCCAGAACCTCCTTCCCAACAGGCGGATCTTTCACACCCTTCTGCAACACAGCAGCCAAAGTGGTCGCCAGCACCCTTAGTTCTTTTCTTTGTGCCATGCTGGAGCTCATGACCATTTGCTGGTCTCCACAGCAACACTTTCTGAAGTCCTGGCAGGGAACCAGGGATAAATATGTGCAGAAATGGGATTTATTTTGATGGACGAAGACATCCCTTACAAGAAAGCAAGTAAAAATAACACAGAGAATAGCCCACAATCTGCAAACTGCTCTCTGAATTTAGGTCTGGAGTTTTAGACCCTCAGCGGACAGTTGAAAGGGTATGTCAATTTTGCATGGCTCTATGATTCTGGCAAATGCACGTGTATGTTAAATGCAAGTTAATTGTCTTCATGGAGTTTGATGGTTTCATTGCTGTTAGTTTGCTTTTGAGAGAGAAGAGTTTTCTTTTTGCGGGATTTAATGCTTTGAAGTGCGGTTCCTGACCATAGTTCCTTGTTAGATGGCTTCTAATCCAAACCTGTCTTGAACACACTGAGATTTGCATTATAAAATCAAATATGGGGCTGAGATCCAAACCACCCTCAAGTAGTAGAAAATATCCCTATGCAGCAGCAGGTGGGGCGGTTGCAGCTGGGTGTACAGGTGTTTGTAGTGCTAACATCTGAACATAATTGCTCCAGGTGCTTGGTAGATGGTAATACCACAGGATGCATGATGCAATTACGTGGTTTCAAGCAAACTTTCCTGAATGCTTTGTATGATTGTACAGATTCATGAACTGAAGCAGGAATACTTGTGCTACTATAAAGTGACTAATGCTCATTAACTGAGAAGGTAGAGTCAGCTGTTCGTGGCGCTGCGGAGCCACTCAAACATCTTGTATAAGACGATGAGTCAGGGTATCAGTAACATTGCAAAAAGATTTTTCTTAGCGAAGATGTAGGGAATGGTCTGAGATTGTCTAGCACTAGCTCTCATTGCCTTGTAAAATCCTATGGTTCAGAAGTTGTATCTGTTGTGACTAAGTCAGCAAGGTGAATTATTATCTCTGCCTAGTGTTCCACAGGCAACCCCATGCTTTTGGAAACTGTCAGCAAAACCTGACTTAATAAGCACAAAGTCCTTTTGGATAGGGGTGTGGGGAGAAGATTTCTTGCTTTTCTAGAGTCTTCCTTCTCTGTCACAACAGCTGTGAACTTTCTTTGCCTTAATACTTACTGTGCTATCAGCCCAAGGAAAAGCCCAGTCTGCTACCCTCCAGTGTAGCTAGCAGATAGCTAAATGGGAGGTCAGATCCCAGAGGCAGCCTGCTTTATAAGTCAGACCTTCCATTCCAATTTCACCTTGCAGATCTTGCCCATTGGTCCCAATTTTCATTTTTCATTTGTCCTTCTCTTTTTTTTGTCTTCTTTTGGTTTTGGTTTTTTTTTGTTGTTGCTTTGGTGGTTTTGGTTTTTTTTTTCCGAAAGAAAGTCATTCCAGTGACCAGAAGAGCTCTTGGGGTTAACCCTGGTGGAATGAAGAGCAAAGTATGGGCAGCAACTGGTTTTAGACTCTGTCCCGAGGGACTGCAACACTTTGGGAACTGCAACTTTGGCCTTACCATCTTTGTTCCATCAACATCCTCATTTCCCAAAGGCTTTATGTAGAGCAAGTTTTTCACACAGCTGTGAGGCAAATAAACTCTAGTATAAAGTGGAAGAGCCATACAAGTTGATGGCTATTGCCAATGTGCCTTGGAGTCATGTGCATTTTACCTGTCCATCTATGTTTCTAGCTAGCAGATAGTGTAGCCAGATGTGTAGTGTGTGTGAGCACCCTGAAGTCAGTGGGACAATTTATTTAGCTGGATTTAATGGTGAGTTCTCTTTCAAAGATAAATATTTCAGATGAAGGGTAGTTTGTTAGGACAAAACCCAGCCGGTTCAGGATCATTAAACATTGCCCATTGGAAAGCTGAAGGGCAACATCTATTAAACTGCATTTTTATTCCATGAAGCAGAATTGGCAATTATCTTTCAAAAACTGAACTAAATTAAATAAGAGGCAGTCTAGAAATGACTGATCTCACCAGGAGAAGATGGTCTGGAGCCCCAGGGTCTGGTATGTCTCATATATAGAGAACAAGAATGTACATGAGGAAGATAAGTAGGAAGAATTAGAAAGGAAAACGGAAAGTGAAACTGTCTTCTGAATTATATTCCACAAATGATGTTTTTATGGTTTGTAATTCCACACTGTGCCACCTCATCCTGTGCCACGTAGCAGTGCTGCCTTCTCCAGAGCTGCACAGGTGAGATTCTGCTCCAAGAACAGCATTTCAGTTGTAGTAGCTAAAATACCTCCCCCAATACTGATGCTTGAATTCATCAGCTAATTACACAGTGGCGTGGAGGTCCCTGAGATGTGATGAGGACGGTGTACGGTTGAATACATGGCAAAGGTGGGTTGATTGGCACTTTCTTCTGAAGCATCTGCGGAAGCAACTGGGTTCTGGCTAAGGAGCTCATGCTCTCTGTTCCCTTTTCTCAAGCAGTTTGCTATACAGTGTGACTGGTGTAGGGCCCTGCTGCCTCACCCGTACCCATGTGTTTTGCTGTAGTAAGGGGTAAGTAGGTTCCACATGAGAAAGCGAGTGACATTGGACAGACTCAAGCGCAAAATCCATCAGTTGCCCCAGGCATGGCTGTGGCTGCTGAGAAGCAGAAGCATAAGATAAACGTCTCTGATGACTACCCATAAGCAAAATGTAAGTGAAAAAGGAATTTGTTATTTGAAGGCATTTATGAAGGAGAGAGATGTTAAGGCAGAAAAGTGTTCTCATGTGGCTATTTGTATGAGAGACGGCAGCAACCAGGGAGTGACAATTACTTAGAGCAGAGTAATAAAGGGCCTGGAGGAAACTGCACATGGAAGATGTGTC
The DNA here is from genome assembly GCF_032191515.1 of Phaenicophaeus curvirostris. Classification (NCBI taxonomy): domain Eukaryota; kingdom Metazoa; phylum Chordata; class Aves; order Cuculiformes; family Cuculidae; genus Phaenicophaeus; species Phaenicophaeus curvirostris. The sequence continues at coordinate 10,692,600 of NC_091406.1, forward strand.
AACTGTTAAGAAAATTACTGTAAAAATGACTGCTTTGTTATTCAATAGTTCCCCTCATTTCTCCTGGGTTGACGCATTGCATGTGTTTACCAAAGTACCAGAAATGGTCAGCTGGATTTCATATCAACTTATGCACCTACAATAACTAAGTCCCAGTTACTAACTCTTTATTCCAGGGGATGATCCAAGATGTAGGAAAAATATGACTGGGTAATTTTAGAAGTTTATAGGAACCATAATTAGAATGGGCAAGGAGGACGCCCTGACCTGATGCTCTCTCTCCTGACCATCACAGCAGCCCAAAAAGGTGTTTCTGGGACCCTGCAGGATTTGTGCTCTCTTCTGTGAGCACAGCAAAGCATACCCTGCTAATTAAGAAGTTGTATTTTCAGGGTGTCATTGGTGTTGATAGGGCAGTATTGATGCTGCTCTTGGAAAACAAATCAGAGCTGTTCTGGCACGTGGCCCCCAAGAAAGAGAGGAAGTCACTCAAGCTCATATTTTTTCAGGTGGAAAGGGTTGAAATCAATGGGGGAAAAGAGTAATTGTTCTTAGTTCAGAAGAGCACGTTCCAGACGGTGAGGAGGAAAGCCCATTTTCCGAGAGAAGTGTGGCTGAGCGTTTTTCAGCTGATGGATCCTAAAAGTACACATAATTGATTATATCCACTTGGAGATGAAACCTAAGATAGCTATACTAAAAAAATCATAATGATGTAAAGGCTTTTTCTACTCAATATTTCTTTTTTTATCTGATCCCCACCTGCAGTTTGGAGTTGGCTGATTTCTATTGTGTTGAAAGATCTAGTTTGCCTGAGATCCTTCCAATAATGCTTGCAGCAAGAGTTTCCTTACAGATTATTGTCATTAGTTTTCAGATTCAGCTAGATCTGTGTGAAAATTCAGCTTTTTACCACAGGCATTCTCAGTGACCAAAATATACCATTGCTTGAAATTTTCAGGGACAAAACAAAGTAAACCAGCATGATAGCTGGCCTCGCCATAAAGCAGGCTTTAGAGAGGGTGTGTGTGTCAAAGATCATTTGTGCCCCACAGGGAGGACAGAAAATTCCAAATGTTAAGATTAGGTTGTAAAGGAAAGAAGCAGAGAATGCTTTTCAGATTTAATTTGGGATTAGCCCAAAGGATACCCATGAGAGAGGTAGAGGGAAGGAAATGTCAAAACACAGCTTTCCAGCAATGCTGATTCTTTTGCTTTTTGTAGATAATGGTTAAAAGAAGATCTTTATTTTTATGGTGCATCAGACATGTTCTTTGTGCCCACAGACATAACTTAAATGCCATGTCCTTGCCCAAAGGAGCGTTGTATTGAACTGAGTCCGTTTATTTTACAGACACGTCTGGCGATAAAGAAATTGCACTTAGATTTTCTTTCCACTCATGCAAGCAGTCATTGTACATGACATGAAATTGGGCCAACTGGTTGCATTGTCAGGTTGTCAGATTCTTCTGTCTCTGCAGATGCTGCCCACGGGGATATTACCCAGAGCACAGCTGGGCATCTCCTGAGAAGCAGCAACATCAAGTTTTAGTAGGGGAATTTAATTCCCACCATCTCTGAAGCCTTTGCATAAAGAGCTCCGGATAGCTACAAAGATTCATCCATATAACTTCTTAAATGAACTCAGAATCTCACCTGCAAGTAGAGCTAAACTCTGTTTGCAACACCCTTCAGGGAGAGAATCAGTAAGACTCAGAGAAATGGCCTACAGTGATCTGTGGCAAAGGAGAGGGAAGGGATGTTAGGTGTGCTTTGGTTATTGGTGATACAACTTTTATTTAACATTCAAACTGTAGCCACAAGGAAAATTCAGCAAGACGTGTATACCCAGGAATAAGCTTCCCGTAAAGACTCCAATATCCTGATGTGAGGGATGTCTAGAGAATATGAAACAAGACACCAAGTTCAAAGGCAGCTGCAGGGTGCCAGGGACAAGCAGGAGCACCCACCTCTCCAGAAGCTATGATACAAACTCATGCGCTCTCTTTTCTCATTGACTGGCCATATTTTATCCAGCACTGCTCGTGACATGATACCCTCAACTTCTGCTTCAGGCAATCCTTTTTTTCCAGCTTCTGAAGCAGTCATGGAAATCTGTTCCCAAGCAGATTTGAGAGCCAAGCTGTCATGAAGATGGTTTTACACCTGGTCTAGGAGACTTACTGCTCTAGAGTTGTTATTTGTCTTTCCCAGTCATGAGCACTTGTGACCATTTAAGTACAAGAAGTTTGTTTTCCTGATCATTATTTCTCCTAACACTAGCTCTACCATGCATGCAATTTCTGCTGCCTTTCTGCTAGATAACTGCTACGTTTTCTGCATTAAAGGGGGCAATAGGATACGTCTTTTTCAGTCAAATATGTTTCTCAGCACTAGCTGTATGAGAATGTCATCCCTTGCTGGGTGTTTTTCTGCTTTCTTATTTTTGTGTCACCTTGATGTGTTGGGAGCAGCCCTTGAAGCAGTGTTTGTGAAGAGCAAACCCCAAGCTCTGACCTTCCTCTTGGAGATATGGGGGAGATGTGGTTGTGTGCAGCTGCAGATCAGTGTTTGCATAAGGAGAGCAATAAATTTCAGACTGTCACGTCATTAAATTATGCAGTTTGGTCTGGGGTTCTGTCCTGATCTCAACAACTCTTTGTTAATAGTTAAGAAGGCCTTGACAGATTCTTAGCTGATTAATAAATAACTCTGGGAGGAGAAGGTTTGTTTTCTAAATTACAGGTTAGTTTGCTTTATTTTAAATCATGTTGCTCATGTATGCTGTATAAAATTTCTTGAGAGCATAAGTTGAAACAGCATTGAAACTAGTAGCATTGAAATCACTTGCACTCTTTTTTCTGTGTTAAGCCAAGGCAACTTTGTTTTAGTCACTCACCTCCTATGAAATATGTTATAGGATTAAATATGCTATTGTAATTAAAGATTGAAAAGGCCTATGGAACTTGGCCACAGAGTCTGTCCTCTTGCAAAATTGGAATGTAAATTCCAGGTGATGTCATCTCAGGTATGAAATACTTCCAGCCAGAAGATATCAGCTTAGTTTCCTAATAGCATTCCTGAGAACAACTGCCCATGAAGCTGGGATTCTGCAGCTGGTTTTGTTTCTCTGTATGTTGAAACAGCCCTGGCAAAAACTGTTCAATCTCCTATCTCCTTGAATTGTTTGGTGAACGTTTCTTTCATCTTAGATCACAGACAGACAAGCATCAGCTCACAAGGTGTCGTGTACCAGCTACTGAATATAGAGCTGTAAGAAGCAGAAAACACAAGCTCTGCTTCTTTAGTTCATATATCTGCTTTTTTAGCTGATCAGTAGTCCAAAAGCATAAGGAATATTTGGCCTAGGATACCGATAGCCGTACAGTGAGATCATCAACAATTCTTTCCAAGACTGAGGGTTAAGGAGTCCTCCTCCTAGCTCCCAAAATAGATCTCCTATTGAAAACCGAGATAGTTACTCTATTGCAGTATCACATAGCCACTTCTTGCCATTATGTGAAGAGTTGTGAACCTTGATGGTAGCTCGTAGCCTGACACAAGTGACTTCCAATAGACCCTCACCTATGGCTGAAGTTGTGATCTTTGCACTCTTGTTCTCTCAGAGCTGTGCAGATGTGTCCCTCATAAGCTGCTTTTTTTCTTTGGTTCTGATACATCTCCCAAGGGCAAAGATGGTCCAAGGGTCCATAAGATAGTTTTGTTTGCTGGTTGATGCAGAGTCTTGAAGAGTGTATGGAAAGGGTAAGATCAAAGATACTTGTATTAGCTTTTAGTATGCCTTGGAGAAGGTACGTTGGGGTTTGTTAGCTGTGGCAGATAGAAACTTCTCTGAATGTGACCAGGAAAAGTGACATGAAACAAAGACTGGTTGCTATGGGATTTTTTTTGTAGTCATTTGTTAGCTCATCTCTAGAAGGAAGTCTAAAACTCTGCAGCCAGCATGGATGTTTTTGTAAGCAGATATGGCCATGGGGAAAAAAATCTGAGACACAGAGTACATATTCTTGCCAAATATGACGTGTCTTGTTTTCAGAAACAAGAGCAATGCTCATATTTTTCACACATTTTAAGTCACCCATCCATCTTTTGAATGCCTAACCACCTTAACTTTGTACCTTTAGCAAGTCTGAAAAGCAGCTCTGCAAAATGACAAGCCATATGTGTAGAAGCACCCAGTCTCTTCTCCCAGCCAAGTTGTTCTTGTCTGGCACCAGCTCTGCTCAGAGCAGCTCTGTCTTCGCTCTCCCAGTGCAAACAGGCCTGATCATCTGAGAAAAGGCCAATATTCACCATTACCCTGATCAGTGTCAGACTTCCCAAGCTGAGTTGAACTGGCTGAGGAGATGGTCTTCTGAATTCCACTAAAAATGGATGCTTTGGGGGAAAACCCTTTTGCTGCAGGAGTTGTCACTTGTGCTTTACACAAATTCATATTTGTAGCCTCAATATGTGCAGTAAGTAGGTATATAAAGTTAACTCTGTTATCCAACTTAAGTTTGTCAGGTAGAGGAGGGCAACGCTGTTTTCTGGAAAATACCTGATCCCTTAGAAATGCCAGCTTCCCCTGCTTTCTACCCACATTAATCTGTCTTTGAGTTAGGGTTACATCCATGCTTAGTGCTCAGAAAGGGAGCAGCCAGTCTGCTTAGTTTAGTATTTGGTTAAGAACAGGATAATTACACGTGTTTAGTTTTCAATATGATAAAATCAAGATCTGGCAAGGTTGCTGATCTTGTCTCAACCCTAACAGTATGTACAGACTTAAGTTTAATATCACAGATCCATTCTGAGGTTACCTGCTAAAGGCAACAAAGCTCTGGAAGTGTGTGCCATGACCACAAACCTTTTTAGAGTGAGGCAATACATCCTCCTCTTTTGCCTCCACCTCTCCTGAACTCCAGTGGTAGGCACAGACATGTACCCTATGACAAGGGCTATTTCCAGGCCTAATTTGAAGGCAAGAACTTGGCCTCACCCTCAGCTTTCCCACTGAACTTTGTAGGAAGTAGCAGTAAATCCTGCTCTGAACTCCAGTTTTGCAGCTGGGAGCTGGACAGAAAAGAAGCATGGAGAAAGCACATGCCTGCTCCCAGGTCTGAGTGCTGCACGGATGCTTTAGGTTAAAAACAAGGACTGATGACTGTGGGTTATGTCCACATCCTGCCTACCACAGAATGATATGTTTAGTGCTCCCTTTTCCAAGTGTATCCTTTCTATCTTTAGGTTTTAGGTTGGAAATGCCTTTTTTCTTGAACTGCCCAGGAACCGTAGGGCAGATGCTCCGGTTAGAGATTTGGATTTCAAGGGTTGGTGATACCAGACTAGGACAATCTGGGCAAAGTGTCTCTCTGGCACTGGGAACATTTTCTTTAGTCCCTAATCAAATCATGCTCAGCCACTATGAGCTGCCCTGAAGATTGTATTGAAAGCAATAGATCTATATTATCAACTGTTTGGTGGAAATACCATAGGAATGGAATACCTAGTCCTGTGCCAAGACTTACTTGACTTCACCTGCACTGTGAATTTGAGTAGAAGCTTCTTTTCTGCAAGGTGAGACGGTTTTCTTTCTTTAGTTCACAGGACTCCTGGGGCAGTTTTATTGAAACAAGTTCAGAAGGGAATATAGACACATTTTGGCAGCGCACATGGGTGTGAACAAGCAGCAAGGGCTGCAGGCATCTGAATCTTGCACAGCTGCTGGACGCTTTGCATCCTGTGCCCAGGAGCCCAGACACAGGGGTGAGAGCAGAGAACTAGAGAGGGAAGCAGAGGCTGGGTGATGCCACATACCAGTGCCGCTTTTTGTCTCCAGTGCTTGCATACCAGCCGCCTCGTTGCCCCAAAAGGGGCAAACTGGAGCAAAGTTAACCCAGGCCTGGTATGCAGGCGAAAGCACATGCACGGACACACCAGTGCACCCCATAATTGTCAGGCACAGAGATACAGATCTGTACTTCGCAAGTTGTCCATACAGTACTCGGTCACACAAAGTATGGCTTGGGGAAAATGGCAAGCCTGTCCCAGGTGAGATGTTTTAACTGTCTCCAACTTTTCTTTATCCTGGGAGGAGACAAGTGGAGCGAAAGGACGCCACCTCATAATTAAAGGCATCAAAGATGAGAGGCATGTAAGACAATCATTCCTAATTAGTAGCTGTGTGGGTTAAATGCCATCTTAATTTTCCTTCTCAGTGGCAAGGTGAGCAAATGGCAAGAAAGCCCTTAGCTGGGAAAGAGAGAACAGGTTAGGCTGCAGCTTTCTCCTTCCCCATTAGGAGAGCCCTTTGATGTCACTGAGCAGTGACTCTCAGCCCATTAATTTCAGGCAGTTTTCAGTCTGAGGTGAATGGCAAGCACAAAACAAACAGATGTCAAACTTTCTGCCCTTCCCTGGAGTCATGAACAAAGGCTTGAGCACGTCTTTAGGGGTCCTTAAATACATATAAGTATTCTGTGTGTCTTGTTCCCCCCCTTTTCTGTGACTTCATCTAATGATCTTTGGAGAACAGGGGGACTATTCTTGGAGACCATCTTCATCCTAGAAATTATAAACCTGGCAGCTATCCTAGCCCTCTCTTCTTGCATGCGACCATATCTGAAATGCTCATAGCACATCAAAGGAGCCAACGACTGCTCCCAAAGAGTCTGCTCTCTATTGCAAACACAAGTGTCCTGCACTTGCACATCAAGCTGCTCACAGCTTCTGCTGTTGCTGCTCAGTTGCTTTTTACTGCACCCTCATGACCTGGGAGCTGCCAGAAGTCCTACATCTTTAAAAGGGAGTATTTGAAAAACAAAGTCAGGCTAGGATAAATCACAGGGAACAACATTAGCATGTGAATAATATGGACAGGAGAAATTAGGTTGTATAATTAATAGTTCTGTGGGTGGGATTTCAGACTCCTGCAGCCCAGAGTTCCATCTATATAAAATGACAGCTGTGCTCTCTCTCTTTTTCTATTTTTTTGGTTTATAATTTTAAGAAGAGTCTTTTTGGTTCACCTCTATTAGCATTTCCTTAATAGGGATCTTTTCTCCATACCAGCCCTTTTAAAGATTAAGCATGAGACAATGGCTGCTAGAAGAGTGACTCATCTCACGGCTTTGTCCTATCTTCTGCACCCAGATGAAAATGGGCAGAGGCAAGAGAGTCAGGACACCCACCAAAGCCTTGGGAAATGGCTCAAAACCAGCACTGTCAGGTTCGTGGCTATGTGACCTCCCACTGGAACCCCCAGTTTAGCCTCAGCCCTTTGTGCCCTTTGCTAGTGATGTCTGCTGCAAGGTGGGCAGCTGCTGTGCTGCAAAGGCAGGATTTGAAGCACTGTGGGCAGGGTGGGCTGGGGTAGCTGCAGACTGTGTCCTGCTCCAGCTTATGCCACTGGAAACCTAGAGACACTGTGTAGCTATGGCCTTGACCCCAGCCACGCACTTCACATGGGTCAGAGGAGAAGGAAAATGTGGTGTGGTCACTTCAGGGGCATCACTCTGGATCTACTGGAGCACATTTATTGAGCTTGTCCTGACTGAAAGTAAGTAAATAAATAAATAAATAAAATGTTAATTTTTAAAATTTATATTTATTTTCACACAATCCAAACCTATGCGGGGTAAAACCCACACAGAGAAGAAGCAGTGTGGTAGCAGTAATTATTTTTCACTCTTTCCCTGCTTGCACTAGATGGCACAGAAAATACCTAAAGGCAAGGTTTTACCTTCACTTTGAGGGGCAAAGGCACCACTTCTATAGGAAGATGCAATCCTGATGATCATCTTGCCCTTACAAGGGCTCCTCCCATGTGTGTAAGTGCATGAACTGATTAGATAAGTGACCTAGGTTACAGCTAACCTGAAGGTAAAGGTAGGTAAGATTAAAAGAACAATGAATTCATTTCACTAGTGTTGTTGGGTTAGACCAGCTATGAACGTTCACAAGGGCTGCACCCCATAAGACCTTGGCTTTGCAGCAGTGTTCACAGCAGGACTTACAAGAGGGTTAGCCACTGAGTGATACATGTACGTCAAAGGTCTCTAATTAAAGGGGTTTGTGTAGTTCTCCTTGTGTATTGGTTTTTTGTTTGTTTGTTTGTTTTTTAAAATTGTCCTAATTAATTAAGCAGCTGATGGAATGGCAGGGCAAGAACATAGTGCAAATGCTCAAAGCTGCACAAATTTTCAGCGTGGACCTGATGAAATAATTTCTTTATGTACCCTGGTGTCTCACTAGCATAATTAACTCTGCTCTGAGCCAAATGAAACAGCAGCAGGTTGACCATTTTCAAAGCAAAAGCTATTTTATGGGAGCAAAGTTATATCGGAGCACATGAAAAGCTGATGAAACACCTTTCCTTTCCACAATGATTCTGAGTTTTTGAAGAAAAGCTTTGTTATTGTTGTGGGATGTATTTTTTTTTTATTGTAGTTGAACATTTTGACTGAGAATTCACCTCATTTTCATTAATTTTTTTAGCAGGGGAAAGGTCAGCGTTTTCATAGTAAGAACTCACCGAAGCAGAGAAGCAGGGCTAGGTAAAGAAGCATGCCAAACTCTAGCATAATTATTGAGAAAAACCAAGTTCCTCTCTAGTTAAGTGGTTTAACAAATTATCAATATAAGCCTGAGTTATTCCTGAGATTTTATTTCACTTCAGTTAGTTTAATTCCACACTGACCTCCAGGCACAAGCTCTGCTGAGGATCTTGCTTGAATAAGGAGACAAGCGTAGAACAGATTTGGCAGCCCACTGTTACAGGCTTTGCTCAGTGACTTGATTCATGTAAGTAATGTCATTCCAATGTGTCTTTGTTAAGGGTTCGGCGTTGTAGATTCAGAGCCTCTGAGCAGCAGATACTGGCTCTATGCTAGATTGTTTTGGGTGATAGCGTTTGAAGGACAGGCAGTTTGAATTTAGTATTTGGAAAATCTGCATAGCAAAGGGTGGATGCTTTGCTCCATTGCATGACATTTTCTTCCTGCAGCTGAGCTTCAGGATGGGCAGGAACTCAGAAGCTGTTATCAGAACAGACTCCAGAGATATGGGTGCTGTGTTCAGGTCAATCACCCAAAGTTACAGTCCAAGTTCCTTTCTTGGTCTTTCCTACCCTCCTGCAAATAACCTGAGACCTGCTGCAGTGTGTATAAGATTTGGAACAGCTTTTGTCTTGGATCTATTTGGCCTCCTGAAAACCTACCTTTAATGAAGGGATCACTGTCCCACATCTGTGGGGAAGTTGTTGGGGTGGATCGCTCTGATAATGGCCAATCTCCACAGCGCAGAAATGACCCTCTAGCAGTTTGACCCTAGCAGTCAACTGTCAACACAGATAACAAATGGGTTGGGGAAGCTCAGGTGTCTTTGGAAACCATCCTTCAAGGCATGATGCTGGGTAGATGTAAGTTGTCCTTGAACTCTTAACCTCCTGGAGCCCTGGAGGGAGAAGGTGGTGCTCCTAGGTAACTGATGGAGCATGACCCTGGCTAGTGCTTTTTCCTCGTTCTCCCAATCCCCACCTCATGGCTGCAATGAGCATAGCACAGCTGTAAAACCATAATCTTTTCATCTCTAAAGAAAAAAACTTTCTGAAAACATCTCCATGTACACTGGAAGGGCCTGTGCCAGAGCAGCAGGGAAAGTTTTCTCCCCCAGTGTTTGGCAGGCGCAGTGGCTGCAGTGGCCACGATACAGTAAGCTGATAGCGTGCTCATGAGTCACTTCTCAAACACATAACTGGCAAAACAGGCTGCACGGGACTTTATCGTGCTCAGGATATTGTAATTACTGTGGTCTAGCTTACTGAGGGAGGGCAAATACATGATTAAGGCAACATTAGTGCATTCATATTCTCCTGGGGAAACCCATGACTGCTGTCAGGACACGATCACAGCCTCATTGGGGAAGTGAAAATGAGCCTTTGTTGTCCTTGCTTTATTTGCCCCAGCAGAAATTCTGTTCAGTAGGAACTTTTGTGGTTGAGGTGTTCTCTTGATGATTTTCCTTTACGTTTCAATGACCTGCTTACACTTCAGCAAACCTGTTCTCCCCTCTGCTAAATAATCTCTTCAATGAAGATTTGTGGTAAAGTTCTACTTGCTATATCAACTTGATTTTACCTTAAGAGTGACCAGTTGTCCCCTGTGTCAGACAGATGGGGTTTTGTGTTGGCCCAGAGCAGTAGTTTATCTGCCAGGACCAGTGTCTTTGCCCAAGCCTGTGCTGTACAAACTCTGGCTCCAGTAAAGGTCTAAGCAGTGTCTTCTACGCAGCCCGTTGTTCAGGTTGGTGTACATTCCTGGGAGCAGCAACTCACCCTTTTATAGCTCTTGCTTCAGCTGCAGTCTACCGTGGTGGCACTTTCCCCAGTGATTCTCAAGAACAAATCTTTCCACACAGATTAAAAGATGATAAAAGAAAGGGGTCTGAGTTGGGACAAGAGGAAGCTAGAGTCACATGCAAGGCATGAGCCTGCTGAGAGCTCCTGCATGGCTTGGGAACAGTGACTGTTGAGGATGACAGATGAGCTCTGGAGATGGCAGCTGCAACTAAAGGCAATTGCTGCACCTGTGCAGGTCTGGGTGAGTGCACACAGGCAGCAGCACCACGGGCCATCATACACAGTCTTCATCAGCTCCTGTAGATGTCGGCCGTGTTCTCCAAGGCTCAGCTTGTTTCTGGCAGGTGCTTAGATGCACTCAGTTGGCCTGAGCTGATTCTGTGTGCAGGGGTGGAGGGCTGTGGGGCAGGAAGGGCTGTGCCGCAGCCCCTGTGTGCTTGGCCAGGTCTGAACACGCCAGGAGGCATGGTCATCAGCAGCAAGCCGGACCACAGCGCCAATCCATCATATACCTGTGCTCTCTGTGTGTGTGACACTACAGTGGTGTTTCATGCCCCAGAAAAGAAGGGTTTGAGATACCTATTTTCTTCCTACATGATGAAAGATGCGTGGGGAAAATAGGAAGGATTTCTTTCTTCCCTGTGGATTTTTTAAAAGCATCCTCCGTGAAAAAAAGAGGCCTCTGAGTTTAGACTCGCATCAGCCTGGGCTATTATACATGTGTATCTAATGCCTGCAGCTCTCAAGGAATCTCTCTTAGCCTCATATCTTTACTTTTCTGATAGTCACACGTGTGTGAAGGTGTGTGGTTTTTTTACACCTCCAGATCTAGGTGATACTGCCTTTAAAACTAGCAAATCCACAAGCTGGACTGAATCCCCATTGACTCCCACTGGACAAGAAGCATGTCTTGCTCAGCATCGCATGCGTTATTTCAAAAGGAAAGGAGGGTCAGCACAGTGCTTGGGTCAATCCCTTATTGCCAGAATATCCACATGTAGCTGTTTTTGTCTTTGGAGGCCTAAGTCTGTTCTGTGTCTCAGGACAGCTCTGTGAAATGAGTAGCTACTTTCTCATCCCCTAACATCCTTCCTACTCATAGAAATGGATGAAGAAGGAGCCAAAAAGCATCTTTTTGCCTTATGTGACATTACAGCACCCACACAACAGGGCTGTGGCACTTGACCTGGTCCTCAGTGCTGCCACACTGCAAAGAGTAACCAATTGCTCCCAAGTGACCAGCCCTGCCTTTCCATTTTAAGCCTATTTGTGAAAGAAGGGAGTATTTTAATTCTTTTTTAATTTCTTCTTTTGATACCAGTCTCTATTGTTTGAAGAAACTTTTTTCTGGGAAAGCGGAACTGGGGAAAAGGAAACTCAAAGACACAGCAGCCTAACCCTTTGCAGGAATCTGCTCTCTTCTGAAGGTTAAAGCTTGTCATTTTATGATTTACTGGAAATGATTGGTGTTTCCTTTGTTCTCCTTTGTGCTGGCTGCTCTGATAAGCCCTGAGGGATGCTTTCCTTGGATAGGTCTGGAACAATTACAGCAAAAGAAATAAGGAAAGTAAACCCTTGTCCTGTTTTTCCTTATTCCATTTCTTGTTCATCAGCAATTTGCCTTGTTTCAGAGAGGAACTCTGGCCTCTGCCTCTCTAACTGCCAGGGACTTTAAATGGGTGCAGAACCAGAAATACCATCCACTACAGACTGCTGTGATGAGAGTGTTGCTGAATGCACTGTGTGGTCTCACCTTCTGATTTTTGGAGAGCTGGCTTCTGGGACTGACACAGGTCAGAGATGAGAGTCCTTTCAGAGCCCAGTCTGAAGATCGCCAGCAGTGCAGAGCCCTTTCCATAGACAGTGCAACCCTGAGTCCTTCCAGGATCTGGGTAGGACAATGCTGCAGGTCCAGGCTGAGCAGGGCTATGTGTGGCCCAGAAACATGCGAGATGCTATAGGTTGGAGTCCACTGACAAAATGCCACCAAATCTACAGATAAAAATCTTCTGTCAGGCTTGGTGCAGACAGTGAATGGATGGGGACTTAGCCAACCCTCTCCTGCATGTTATGTGAAGTGATGCTGCTGTGGGATGCTAGCTCCAGGCCTGTTCCCCCCTAACATGGGGTCTTCTTGCATCTCAGGAGAACTATTTGATAGGGTGCCATTTCCCCTGTTTGTGTACCAGCAAGCTTGGTTTAGCTGTGCCAGGGGCTTCCCCATCTGGAGAAGGCTGGAGGCCCCAGCCCACGTTCACAATGAGGCACTAGGAGACTTTCCCAGTGACTTCAGTGGGCTGCAACCAGCTTCGTGACATATCTGTACCTTGTTTTTCCATGCAGAAATGCAATACGACAGCCACCACCTCCTCGGAGTGCTCTAAGGCTCGTTTGTATTTTATGGAGCGCTGAGAAAAAATGTGTCATGAAAACCCCTCCTGAGAAGGCACAGCCTGAGCACTTGTGACTGCTGTTTCTTTGAGCGGCAGGGACAAGCCTGGCATATGATGTTGTAGGTAGCTTTGCTTGGAAGCAAGAAAAGGAGGGGATCTCTGTTTTGCTATTTGGATAGAGCTCAGATCAACGTGAACTTTGTTGGGGTGACAATAGCCGTGACCCACTTGTCCAGTCCTCCTCCATCCCTCCCTACAGCTTCATGGCCCAGGCCCAGCCATGGTGAGTTGTTCCATACTGCGCTGGCTGCTGCTGCACTAATACAACCCACTGAGTATGAGGGAACATGAGGAGCCAGCAGCTGGTCTAGTTACCACCCTTGTGCCTTTCTTCCTCTACCAGCCTTTAATGCCAAGCTGTTCCAGATGCCCCAGAAACCTTCCCTGTATTTTTTTTCAGCTGGCACACAGCTGACAGCTAGGTAGTGAGAGCAGCTGGAAGGAAATACCCAGCAGCACTGTTCATAAAAGTCGAGATGAAGGATTGAAACACCTGCTAGCACCAGGAAAAATGTTTGCTATGGGACGTTAGGAATTACACCCTGTGGTGCACATGGCTGCTCACATGCATAATTTCCTCATCATTGCCAGTTAAAAGGTAGGTGATGGATGGGCTAGTGCAAGCCAAGAGCATGGTGAAGGCAGCAGGCTCAGTCCTTGCCAGGCAGTGGAGATGATGTCTTGCAAACTGTTGTCTTCAATACCTGAATGTAACACAAGAAATGTGAGACATTGCCTCCTTTTCACTGCATGGAGATATGTAACAGATGCTGATTCCACTTCTCTTTAACTAACACCCTTCAGTAACAAGAATGCGTTCTTCTGTTCACAATAGATGTGGTTCTAAAGTACATGGATTGAATGCATGGCCACAAGAAAATCAATGGCAGTTTTTCTGTTGATTTAACTTCAAAATTCAGTGTGGTCCAGGTCAAAGGATCCTGCCAGTGAGATGAGCTAGAATAGGTGCATGATGAAGAAAGCTGTCTGCCACAGCCAAGGGACTTGGAACTACACATCTGCTTGCCAATGTGAAACTAGTCCAAGGAGAAAAAGCTGGGCTAGCTGGAAGATACAGGGACTGAATTCCTTTCTCATGCTATGCCCATCAACTCAGCTTCACTCCAAGAAGCTGCTGAAGTTGATAGCTGCAGAGCTTCTACCACAACCGGTCAAGATATTCCAGACAGCCCCATGCAGCCCTCTGTCAGCATGCAGTTCAGTTCACTTGCATGCACATCCCCATTCGTTAGTACATCCCGGGGCAGCAGCAGCTCTCCTGGATCCATCCTGGCTCATATGCAAACAGCTGAGGTGTTCCAGCATCACCTCACAGCTCAGCCCAGGAAGCTGTGCCTTGAGCCTGCATCCCTTCCTGGCCAATGTCACCATCCTCCGTGGGAAGCTGCGGATAACTTCACTGCTCTAGATGTGCTGTCTGGGCACGGAAATGGAAAACGTATAAAAAAAGCTTAGAGCAATGTTTTGTAGATATTGCTGCTTGGAGAGGCCTCGTTTTTCCCATAAGTCTGTGTGAGGTGCTTTGGAAATTTTCCAGACATCGCTAAGCCCTTTTCCTGGGAAAGTCAGCTGCCAGGAGTGAACATCAGCTTGGGCACATGTTGGTGCTGGCTGCTTTGGAAAAGCCTGACCACTACCTTACCTCTCACCCCTTTGCTGGCATTGGTGTTTGCCTCACAAGGTGTGGATACACTGAGTAACTTGCCAGTGTCGTGATCCTCATTTGTGACCAGGCAAAGCCAAGGATGGACTCATTTATTTCAAAGGGAAGGGCTGAAGGTGAAGCCAGAAGGCTGGTTCTCTGGCACTGCAAAAGAATGGCTTTAATGTCCTACTAAGCTTTGTAACATTCTTGTTATCTGAAGTTTCTATGAGCCCAAACCCAATTTGGGGGCGTAATGAATTCAGTGTTCTCTCTTTATTAGACAGCTCTGATTTCTGAAATTTTGTAAACATCCCCGAATCCACGTGGTGCCGTAGTAGTTGTCTTTAAGCTGCCTATCTCAAAGGAAGAGAGAAAGCCTGTATCCCGCCCCAAGCCACAGAGGAAAAGACATCAAGATTCAGATCTCAACCTTTTATGTGGGAGAAAAACTGACCAGATATAGGTGGAGGGTTTTAGATGCTGCAGACTGACTGTCTTGAATGCCTGCTGGGACAGAGCCCTCTGAGTGAGGTGCAGGTGAGCAGATGGTCCTCCCAATGGTACGAGCAGGGAACCTGAACTCTGACAGACAGGTCCCTTTCTGCACACACCCACACAGATGTGGCTGTATGCGTTGCCATCAGAAACTGGCTCTAGGGAACTTCCCTGCTCTCACAGTTAGTCTCAGGCCTGGGATTCATTACTAGGAACCATTAAAAATTAATATATAGGTAAATAGCCATAAATCAGGTTGCCAGGCATTTGTTCAGGAACAGAAAAACAAATGCCAGGCTTATCATACAGCTACTCCAACATTATTACTGATCTTTGGGAGGATTGGTGCTGCTCTGATGTCTGTGCTATGAGATGAGCTGGGAGGATGCAATTACTACCTGTGCTGGGTGCCCTGTGGCAGGAGCTGCAGTGACCCACGTGGACGCAGAGCAGAAAGATGGGCAATGCAGATCATAGAATCATAGAATCACCAGGTTGGAAGAGACCCACCGGATCATCGAGTCCAACCATTCCTATCAAACACTAAACCATGCCCCTCAGCACTTCATCCACCCGTGCCTTAAACATCTCCAGGGAAGGTGAATCAACCACCTCCCTGGGCAGCCTGTTCCAGTGCCCAATGACCATTTTCTGTGAAAAATTTTTTCCTAATGTCCAGCCTAAATCTCCCCTGGCGGAGCTTGAGGCCATTCCCTCTTGTCCTGTCCCCTGTCACTTGGGAGAAGAGGCCATCACCTTCCTCTCTACAACCTCCTTTCAGGTAGTTATAGAGAGCAATGAGGTCTCCCCTCAGCCTCCTCTTCTCCAGGTTAAACACCCCCAGCTCTCTCAGCCGTTCCTCATAAGGCCTGTTCTCCAGCCCCTTCACCAGCTTTGTTGCTCTTCTCTGGACTCGCTCCAGAGCCTCAACATCCTTCTTGTGGTGAGGGGCCCAGAACTGAACACAAGATTCGAGGAGCGGTCTCACCAGTGCCGAGTACAGAGGGAGAAGAACCTCCCTGGACCTGCTGGTCACGCCGTTTCTGATCCAAGCCAAGATGCCATTGGCCTTCTTGGCCACCTGGGCCACTGCTGGCTCATGTTCAGTCGCTGTCAACCAACACCCCCAGGTCCCTCTCCTCCAGGCAGCTTTCCAGCCAGACTTCTAGTCTGTAGCACTGCACAGGGTTGTTGTGCCCCAAGTGCAGGACCCGGCATTTGGCCTTGTTAAACCTCATGCCGTTGGACTCTGCCCAGCAGTCCAGCCTGTTCAGATCCCTTTGCAGAGCCTCCCTACCCTCCAGCAGATCCACACTTCCACCCAGCTTAGTGTTGTCCACAAACTTGCTCAGGGTGCACTCGATGCCTTCATCCAGGTCACTGATAAAGACATTGAAGAGGGCTGGGCCCAGCACTGAGCCCTGGGGAACCCCACTTGTCGCTGGCCTCCAGCTGGATTTCACACCATTTCCCACCACTCTCTGGGCCCTCCAGCCAACCAGTTTTCCACCCAGGAGAGTGTGCGCCTGTCCAGGCCAGAGGTGACAGTTTCCGAAGCAGAATGCTGTGAGAAACTGTGTCAAAGGCTTTACTGAAGTCCAGGAAGATCCATCCACAGCCTTTCCCTCATCCAGCAGCCGAGTCACTTTGTCATAGAAGGCAATCAGGTTAGTTTGGCAAGACCTGCCTTTTGTGAAGCCGTGTTGACTGGGCCTGATCACCCGGTTCTCTTGCATGTGCTTCATGATCGCACTCAAGATCACCTGCTCCATGACTTTCCCTGGCACTGAGGTCAGACTGACAGGCCTGTAGTTCCCTGGATCCTCCCTGCGACCCTTCTTGTAGATGGGCACAACATCAGCCTCCAGTCCAGTGAGACTTCCCCAGTCTTCCAGGACTGTTGGAAGATGATGGAAAGGGGTTTGGCCAGCACATCCGCCAGCTCCTTCAATACCCTTGGATGAATCCCATCCGGCCCCATAGACTTGTGGGTGTCTAGTCGGGCAAGCAAGGCTCTGACCACTTCCTCTTGGATGATGGGAGCCTCATTTTGCTCCTCTAGCTCCTGGGTTTGTACACAGACGGAACAACTTTCTTTACAATTAAAGACTGAGGCAAAGAAGGCATTAAGTACCTCAGCCTTTTCCTCATGCCCTGTCACTGTTGTTCCTTCTGCGTCCAATAGGGACTGTATGGTCTCCCTAGTCCTCCTTTTATTATTTATATATTTATAGAAAGATTTTTTGTTATCTTTCTATAAATATATAAATAATAAATGTGCGTTGATTAAAGATGTGTGTGTTGATTAAAAGGATAGATTTCAGTAGCTGTCTGGTGGAAAAGGGCTTCCCCATGATTCGAAAATTAAGAGTTTGTCTAGTATATGCAACACAGAGGCAAGATTTAGTTACTGGAGTTATTTATTGAAGTATCTTTAAAACCATTTTTCATGGCTGCAGGGCTGTTATCTTCAGTCTAAGTTGTTGAGTCTCATGGAGGTGTTTTGTTGGTTTTGTTTGTTTGGGTTTTTTTAAAATAAAATATCCTGTCTCTTTACTTAATAACCGAGATAGCAGGTCTAGGCCAGTATCTCCCCGGAAGTCTGTGAAATTCACAGCTAAAAAAATTCACTAGATCTTTAAGAATTATTTATGTTTATTGAACATGGACGTGCATTTAATTTGGAGACAATTCTGCAGATGTAGAGCATCTTGGTAATTATTTTTTGTGCTTTATTTTACTAATAAGAATGCATAGAAATAGGAACATCATTCATTAGGAACCTTTCTGGTTTATTCCTTTTGCCTGTTCCTTACTGGTCTCCTAACCCTTTCCCAGCGGTGTGTGGAAGTCTCCACATGTCTGTGTTCCTGCAGTCTAAGTGCACAAACAGTTGCCAGCTCTTCACACTGGTCATTCTGCAGTGGTTTATCACTGGTTACAGTGTAATCACCCTTGTTTCTTATAGTGTCTTCATCCAAGTTCCAATACCTTTTCCTTATATTGGGGATGCATAGGAAAGGCTTGACTGGACAGTTGCTTGGGCCATCGCAGCCATCAGTGGCATCAGACAACAGGGAAGGATTGAAACTTGTTCTGCTGGCCATTTGTCCTCCTGCCAGCTCTGCAAGGATAATAATGAATGAAGCCCTTAGGCTTGAATGTGTATAGAAATTTTCATCTGTTGTCACCCATGTTATATCCAAGGGAGCTACACTTGGTCTCAAAGTCCTTACGAGAGATGAATCAGGTGTTTATCAGAACAGTTATTATTTCTGCTATCATTATAGGCAAGTGCACAACAGCCCCAGTCATGTTCTGGGAATCTGAGGATTGTGTTTGGTGCTTGATTGTAGAGAATGAGACGTGCCATGCCTCAGATAGCTGTCGTTTAGGTTGCTGTCAAGGTATAATTTGCTTTTTATTACAAGAAAGCACTGGAAAGATTTCTACAAATTTCTGTACTGAGCCTTTTTGACAAAAGGTCTAACCTGAAGCCTCTTGCAGAATTTTTTTTTAATTAAACAGCTACTATGATTTTTTTCATGGCAGGTGAAGTGGCTCTCTAGGCTACCTGCTGTAGAAGAAAAATCAGACACCATCTGCAACGTAACTATTGCTCGCTCTCTCTATCTCAAAAATGCCGAACTATGGGATAGAATTCATCCCACCAAACGCCCACTAAGCACATTTTTTAAATCTGGTTTCTCAGTCTTTCAGGAAAGGAGAAGCAAAATCTAGCTATGTTCTTCTTGCCTGCTGGAACTGGGCCCTGTTTCATGAAATTAAATGGGTAAGGAGGAAAAAAACTATATCCAAGGCAAAGATGCTATTCTCAACAAAGGGAACAGTATATGTAACAGCTTCTGCAGCATTCCTGCAACATGATGTCTTTCCCTGCAGACTCTCAGTTAGGGATTGATTGTCTAAGCAGAGAATTGCCCGATTCAGAAAGGCTTAAGGCACACTTCATGAACTGTTTGCTAAGAGGATGAATAGATGAGCATGTGTGTATATAGATCTATAAATCCAGTCTTGTTCTGCCTCAATGAGGACAGCTGAGATTGGATTCTTTGTCATTTGATTTCATGTTCTCGGGGACAGGGATAAAGCAGCAGTGTTTCACACATGGGGTCAGGATTCAATGCCTCAGCTCTGGAAGGACTGTCTGTGGAAAACAGGAGATAATATTTATTGTGAATACTAGACCTAGATCTTGCAAAGGGAATGAAAACATTCATCCTGCTCTAATGTGTTCACAGTTAAGAGAAAGTCCAGTAAGTTTGTCTCATTTGGGTTCTTCTCTATACTAATGGACCTTTTTATATGAGTAATGCGTGGGTTCTGGTTTGCAACTATGGGTTATTTGGTGGCAACCCTGCCATAAGCTATTGCTGTCCATCCGGGTCCTTCCCCCACCATGCCCACTGCTGCCTCATCCTGCCCTTCTGCTCCAAGATGCTCTGTTGTGTTTGTACTGACTTGACAGGACTTTTTGATAGGCTTTGCCTGTAGTGGTGCATTTTGGAGGAGAACTAAAATGGGTGTTGCAGAAGGGCCCTGCGAGTGCAGGGTGCACCTGACTGTGCAGGGAGTGCCTATACCATGCCCAGGTGTGCTCTGGGAGATGCTCTGAGCAGGGAGGGGAGGCTGAAGCCCGAGGAGGGAGGGTTCAGTAGCTGGCTGCCCTGGGGAGCTAGCATGTTTGTCCTCCAGAAAGCCCTCCTTCTGCCCAAGTCAGTGGCCTTCATACAGCACTGGGGTACCAGCAGAAATGATGCTCTGCTTGGCCTCCTCCTTAGGGCGAGCTAAGAGGACAAGCCCACAGAAGGGTTTGAATCCCTCAGCCAAAGACATATTTTCTGCTAGCTGAGGCTGCTACCTGGGGGTCTCCCCTGCTAGGAAAGCCTCTGGAAGAGAGCTGTTAGACCACACGGAAATCCTTAGGGTGTCTATGTGAGCAAATGTGAACCCCAGGCCAAGAGCAGTGCTGCAGCAGTCCTGAGCCTGCTGTCACGCTGGTTTAGGTTTTCTCCAGAAATCCTCATGCAATCCCAGGCAAACATCGTGGTGACTCCGTCTCCTTGGCAGCTCCAGGTGAAGCAGGCACGGGTGGTGGGATGTGGGCTCCTTTGCTGTGCTCGGTGCGCAGGCAGTGGGGGTGAGGCAGGTGCTGATGGCACCCTAACCAGGAGCACGGCGGCTGAGCCCTTGAAGAGGTCCATCCAGCGTAAGAGCTTTGACTCATCTTGCCTCGCCTGTGCTGGGTGCACTGAATGAAACTCAGGACCTGTGCAAAACAAAAGGCTTTGCTCATTTCTACATAGATACTCTGTCCGCCTCACTGGCCCTTGAGTGTGTTTTTCCTCTGAGATGACACGCTGGTGGACAGCCACGCGGCCCTGGCACAGCAGGTCCAGCTGGGCAGAGGTGTGGGGTTTCGGTGGGCTACACTTTGCCTCTGGTCTGTGCTGAGCCTGGATCGCTGGTACAGCAGCATGAGCATCCCCGGGGCATAAGAGCTTTCTGCTTACAAATTAACTATGAGCCATTAAGGGTCAACTTCTTTTTGCTACAATGTGTGTGAAAAGATTGGTAAGGTCAAGCAAGAAGTGAAAAATGTTTTTTTCCTTAATAGTTTTCCCCCACTATCCAGTATTCCTTTGCCCTTTGGTCCCTCTTCCTCTTTCATTTCAAGAGAATTACTCCCAAGTAAAGATTGAAGAAGTTGGTCCCATATTTAGAAGGTTTAGAGTTGGTATAGATGGGGTTTGATTTGGTTTGTTTTTTTTTTCCCCATGAACTACTAAGATGTAAAATATTACCAGCTACTGCATTTAAAGTGGCCTTTCAGTCGTTGCCCTGTCTGGGGAAGAGGAGTACCAGGTGACAGAGCTCAGAGCATGGGCAGCAGTCCTGTGTTTGTGTTTCTTACTTGTCATCTCTTCCCCAAAATGCTCCCAGAGGCCAACCATGCTGTCTGCCTGCTTCGTCTGTCACGGCAACCTCTCTTCCTTTACTAGGAAATAGTTGATTTTCAGTCAGCCCCAGGAAAGGCTGGTTACCTACCCCAGATGCATCCCAATTCTGATGGATTCACCTTGGCAGCAGCATGCTCCTTTTCAAAGAGCTCAGAAGAAATCGTGCTGCCAGCAAATGTAGATCAGGTTTTTTTCTCGTTTCTTCCAGATGAGTTTCTTTTTCTCTCTAGGGAGGATTTCTCAGTCTCCCAAAATCCTTCACATGGTATTTGTGTCTCATAAAATGCATCCTCCTTGCCTGTAGAGATACTGCTCCCTGCTAATGCCAGATCAGGGACTGTGTGAATGTGCAGACAAAGCCAGATTTCATGGACTCAGAAGGCCGCTAGCTGAAGGGAATGGCATAGCTTTGGAAATGGGTACCCTGTCTCCTCCCTGCCTGGTGACCCTTTGCTAAATATGGGCCAGTTTATATTTACCAAAAGCAGAGGAAATGGAAAGCTTAGGGGGGGTCAGGAGTAATAGTTGCAGATGTTTGTTTGTTTGGATCTCCAGAGCACACTCTGATTCCAAACTTTTCTGCTCTGATGGGTGGAACTGGGTAAATGGACTCTGGTACATATCGTCTAGCCTGAAGCAGATGAATGTCCACAGCTCTTGATTTGCATGTGCTCCCATTTTCCCCAGGGTGACTGCACAATCATCCTAATTGCTCATCACCCTACCTGCCAAGTGCAGCCTCTGCCCCTGGAGGTGGCAAGTCCTTCTTCACCTGCCCCTGCCTGGGCTTCTCTGTCAGCAAATGATAGCTGAGCTCACTTCCAGGCTGCTGAGCCAATGTTGCTTGTTGAGACTACATTACCATGCAGTACCTGGGGGGTGGGAGAGGAGCTTCCCCAAAGGTTCTTATTTTCTGCATATGAATGTTTATCAGAAATTATGCTGATTTCCTTAATAGTCCCAGTGTGCAAATCTCTAGGTTCCCTGTTAGCACTTCCTATTCTTCACGTTCCTGAAAATAATTCATTATCTCCAATTAGCTTGTGACTGGTATACTGTACCCAGAGTCTGTGTCCTGGTACTTCTAATAAGTACTTCCCAAGATCAGCCTGTTGCATCTGGAACAAAGTCCTTATTAAAATCATAAAAATTTGTGCTTATGTAATGTTCTTCAGATCTGTGCAAACATTAGCTAGCTTTCTGTAAGACACAAGCATGTTTCTGCTTTGCAAATGAAGAAAGTAAGGCACAAGGAGGATAACTAATTTGAGAAGGTCACACAGCAAAGCAGGAGCAGAGCTAGGACTGTAATTCAGATAACCTGCTCTTTCCCTCCAGCTCCAGTCACTGCTGCATAGCACTAACAGCCCAAATGAAGAGATTATAATGCATAATCCATACTGGTGTGCCAAGAATTCTCTAAATCATATTACACTGTCACATAAAATGATGACTCATTTGATAACACAGCCCACAACCAGTTCCTTTATGTTAAAATTACGTGGACAAGACTGGATTTAAGAAGAAAATGAGAGCTTGTTATGTGTGTAGTGCATGCTGAGTTATAGATGCTTTCATGGATTTTATTTTGGCTGATGCTGAAAGAGCATTTGTGAGTCTGTTAGTTGACAGTGGTGCTTCGGTCCAGAGATGCTGACATTCCACTGACAATAATAGGAACTGCCTCTGTTTCAGAGCTGGAAATTCTTCCTTACAAGGGCCCAACCCACCCTCCGCCTCCACTGAAGGAAAGGGCATTTGTCTGGGACTTGCAGTTGGAGCATCTTCCAGCAGTGCTGGTGCCTCTGGGGCTGCACGATCAGATCCGTGTTTGGTCCTTGACAGAAACCGCTCTTCTCCCCATACCCGATGGAAAGGAAGGGGAACAGCCCAAGGTGGTGCTTTCAGGTTCTCTGGAGAGAAAGTGCTGTTTATCTAAAGCAATTAACAACATGGCAGAATAGTCTGCCCAGTCATGCTGTTCCCAGAAAGATGCTTTCACCAAGTCTCCCTGTTGGTGTGCCCTCTCTGCTGGCTCCTCTCTCCTTGCTCCTCCCCACAGCCTTGCTGCAACCCTGGCTTCTGCCCTTCCTGACTGCCTCTGCTGCTATATGGGGACTCTGTTATTACACTTACCAAAGCCATTTGAAATGTGACTTGTGCAAATTACACTGAACCGCATTTTGCCGCACTGTGGTTTCACCGTTTCCTTTTCCTTTTTTCTGCTTGGGCTGTAATCCCTGTGGCTGAGGAACCCATCATGGAGTCATTTTTGCCAGGAATGCGCACATGTTGTCCATCTCAGAGCTGCTCTGGTATCTCGTCAGAGATTACTTTTCCATACACACCATTGCTGGCACGTCTCATAGCCATTTGCTGCACTTTGAAGATAGAAGTGTGGTCAGGGCAGATGGTCACTGCCGTTTTTGAAGCCAAAAAGGGCTTGTTTGACCATGGGACAGGTCCAGCTTTGCAAGCTGCATTTCCGTATCTGTGTGAGATCCCATGGGTCACCTCTGGCCCAACACCGGTCTGCCTTATCTTCCAGAAAATGTGGTTTAATTTCCCTACCTTTGGGTAAATAAGCCTCATGGCAGCTAAATCTCCAGAAGGCAGCAAGGACTCAGATCAGGAAACAGCTTCAATTGCTAAGCAGTCAAGGCCAGTTCAAGAAGCTTTTTGGAAGATTTTTGTAGTGTTGTGCTGGAAGCTTCTGCTTCCCTTGATTTCTTACAGAAAAAAAACAGAAAGTAAAACCCAGTTTCTGTGCGTGACCTTTGGAGACCTGGTGCATCCTGTGCTAGGGCTGAGAGCAGGGGAGGAAAGTAATTGCTTTCAGCATTTGGAAGGCGTGGGTGGCAGGATGGCTTTGCATGGTGCTGGAAGACGCTCCGTACATGCATCCCTCCTAAACAAATACCTCTTTAAATGTGTAGTATGGGAATTCGGGGAACAGCTTTTTTTTCTTTTTTTTCCCCCCCTCCCCCTTTTTCCCTTTCTAAGTAGGTTTATTAGTACTCTCCTTCCACAGATGAGGTTCAAAGGCTGGGAAGTTGTGAGACAAGTAACATTTGCTTTTATCAGTCAAATCTGTTCTCTCCTGAACAGTTGCTTGAGCCAGTAGGGTGAGGAAAGGAAACACTAGGTGCTGGGGGGAGCATGACTTCTACAGGCAGAAGCATGTAGCACCATTCAGCTACAGAAATGAGCTCTTTGCTGTGCATGTGTCCGCAGGAATTACTTCTGTGATACTGCTTGGTGGATCCATGCTGGATGTGTATTTGTTGAAGATGATGTATTCTATGTCACTGATGCGCATGTCAGAATAACTGTACTCTCCTAGACATGCTGGTATTTGCATGCTGGAAGAGCACTGTAGGCTCACACAGTCAACTCACGTATTTTTTCCAGGGTATCTTTTGTCTGCAGTCTCTGAGAATTCCCAGGGAGCTCCTGCTAAGTAGGGGAGGGAAAGCGAGGTTTCAAGGTGAGATGTGAGGGAAGTGGAAGTGGTTTGAACAATCTCAGAGCTTCAGATACGTGGAGGTGAAAGAGAAAAGGATGCTCCAAGTGTCTACTTAGATTCAGAGTCATAGGGAAAAGAGAAAAAAAGAAGAACGGAAGGTGTAGGGGTATGGAACAGGAGTGAGAGCCAACAGCCCCCAGGCTGTGGAGCAGGGTTATACACAGTTCTGGAGGGAAATGTGTACAAGCAGCCATCTGGCCTTTGGTAAATCACAGGGATTTAGGGAGGCCCACAGTTTTTCAGTGGAGCTCAGCTGTGAACAAGCCAGAATTGGCTAGTTTGAGAGAGGAGGAGTAAAACTGGGGCTGACGGGGAAGGTGTGCCCTCAGTGCAGCTGTAATGGGGATCAGAGGAGGTTGTTCCACACAAGCGCAGGAGGGCTTGCTGCCCTGGAGGGGAAAGACAGACAGATTTTTCAGTGTTTCATCTCACTGTTGCTGAAAGAGAAGAGTCTGTCATTATTTACTGCCATCTGTTAGATAGACAAGAATGGCAGCTGCTAGCGGTGGTACCTTACGTCTCGTAACATCTTTCATCCCCCAAAACCTGAGCCCCCAAGGGATTTACACAGACAATGCAGACCATTTGATGCCATAAGAAGAGTTACACCTCAGGCTGGTATAAATCAGTGGAAATTTAGCTGTTCTTTGTAAGCCATGTGCATCTTTGGAAACATTACATTTATAGGAGTGTGTTTATGTGACTGGTAGTTTAGTACAGCCCATAATGTCTCATCAGAGGTCTGGCCTGTGGACATGGGTATATGAGGGTTTGCATTGCATCCTTCTCTGTGACAAACCTCAGACAGAAGTCATATCAATTTTGATTCAGAAAGATATTTATCTATTTCTTTTTTTTTTTGTCATCTCGTGTTTTAAAAGCCTGGATACACATCCACACACAGTAATATTTAGAGGTGATTAAAGTGAGCTGGGAAGCAGATGTCTGATATCATGTAATATGCCTTTCAGAGACTTTGTCCCTTGTATGGTATTACCCCAATCTTACTCCACTGATCCCACTGCGATGAATTTGTGGAAGGAGGGCAGGATGAGGGAGCACACATGAAAATGCAGAGGGAGAAGCAGCAGTAGACTGTTATTCACTAAAAGCGTCCAGTCCTGTGAGCTGGATCCAACACACCAAGTGTTTTGTGGCTTCTCTGTTCCTAAGTCTGCCAGTAGTCAGTGGGGTGACCTTGTATATGTCTCCTGGGTTCCTTGTGCCTCAGTTTCATCACCTGTAAAAATGAAGATAATGTTACTCTACTTGTCTGCCAAATGGCTTAATATATCCACTAATGAAAAATACTAGGAAAGTGCTTAAGTGATATTACTCTGTTGTGGCTGTAAGTGGAAATGCAGAAACCAAAGGAAATTACAGGCGATGCAGGTCATCCTGTCCCTTGATCAAAATTGGGGTAAGAAAGGGAAGGGGATTTCTTCAGAGGAGCAGCCATCTGTCAGGCTTACAGAAGAAATTACTGAAGTGTGTTATCAATAGTTATCAAAACGTGCTGGAGCGGAAAGGATTTTAACTTGCTAATGAGTTTTCACTTGTGGTTCCTTGCTTAGGACTGTTGGTTTCCTTTCTGCATTTCTTCAGGCTGAGCAGTGACTTCGCATTGCCTCTCCGTCCCTGCTCATTGTGGTTTTCTGGTTCTCTTGTACTTTCTCAGTGTGGTTTCTGGGGAGGGTGAAGTCATCCTTGCTGAACTATTTCTCAAGCTTATTGTTTTGCATCGTGTGAAGCGGGTTATTTTAACAAACTCTACATTTTTACAATGCCAAGAAGTAGGAGCATTGATTGCATTCCTGGAGGGTGCCTCTGTGTCCTAAGGATATGCATTTCCATTTTATTGTCTTCTATTTTTATCTCATTTTTGGGGAGAAGGAAGGGCTGGAACACCCTTGGAAAAGGCAGTGACTGTCTCTGGGCTGCTGTGGTCAGGGTGTGGAAGGAGGGATGCGGTGCATCTCCCAGGCAGCCCCCAGGGAGGTGGCACTGAGCCCACACATGGCACGCATAGCAGCTGCCCTGGCAACCCCAAGCAGCCACAGAGACCCAGCTGCTGAGAAACCCTCGGCTGCCTCAAACTTTTTAAGCCTTATTTAAGCCCTAAAATAACAACTACCACTCCCTGCTGAGGGAAACCAGCCCAAATTAGCCATAGTCTTCCATTCCCCGCTCTCTAGTGAAAACAAGGACTTTCCTCTCTCTGTAAAGAGGATGATCTCCCCTACCCTTCTCCCTGAAGAGCAGCAACATGCTTCAGTGTGCTCTGTCCTGCCCTCTGACAGTTCCCACTTGTGGTTTACAGCTGAGGGCACTGAAAACAGTGGGAGATACACCAAATGGGAGCAAACACTTTTAAGAACAGCTGCTGGTGTCTCATTTGATAACCCCATTTTTAACAAATCCACATGATGGCACAGAATACTGGAAATCAGGTTTTTCTTTCCCCTCTCATCTCTTGAGCCATACTTGACCTGTTCAATGCTATCTAGGGATTAAAGGCTTGTTATTTTAACTTCCTTACAATAGATCAGCGGCCGTTCTCTGCCAGGCCATTGAGCATTTGGTGCTTGGCTCTCTCCCTCTTTCCACTTCCTTAGTCCCAGGACATGGGATAGTCCACAGGTGTGTCTTGAGCCAAGGGACACGGTGGCCTTTTCCAAGCACTATGCGCTGCCGCATCATCCCAGTATGTTGGTTGTAGCACATTTTGCAGCTCTGATCCTCCTGTTTCTCCATTCTTTAAGCAAACAGCCTCAGAGAAGAAAGGCTCAGCAGCATCACCCATCTCGGCAGCAGAAGTGTTACCAGGAAGAAAAAGAAAGCTCCTGCTCTTCTCTAATGGGTCTATAAACATGCTCTTACATCTGAGATCGGAAAAGAGAAAAATTGTGAGGCAAATCTTGTCAATACTACACTTGAGGCTGTTGGCTGAGGTGTCCTTCGTCACCATGGTATCAGTGTGCTTCAAACTAATAACAAATTTGCCAACACAACACTCCCGCTAATACCCTCAATTCCCAGATGGGGAAGCCGTGTCACTGAGATGCACAGTGGCTTTATCCAAGGTCACCCTGGGAGTAAACGGCATGGAGGAGAAAGGAGCTCAGGTTTATCCACTCCCAGTGTTTCCCAGTGCCGCTTGCACCCTTTGGGAAGGTTCTGGCGACAGAAAGGGCTGTTACGAGGATAAAGCTGGAATTGCCAGCCATCCACTCCTGCTCTCCAAACCTTATGCTTTTTTTTGTTGTTGTTGAAGGGGGAAAGAATTTTTTTTTTCCTATGGGAGAGAAACAAAAAATAGTTTCCTGTGGTTGGTGCACCCTCTTGGAAAGAGATAAAAATGAGTGTCCTGGGGTTGGTGGACCCTCTTGGAAAGAGATGAGTGTCCTGGAGTTGGTGGACCCTCTTGGAAACAGGCAAAAACTAGGTTTTTTGGATGTTTTCCTCTCACAAAGAGGCAAACCCGAGTTTCCTGGGGTTTTTTCCTCTCAGAAAGAGGCAGAAATTAGTTTCCTGGTGTCTTTTCCTCTCGGAAAGAGGCAACCCCGAGTTTCCTGGGGTGCTTTCCTCTTGGGATGAGGCAACCCCGAGTGTTTCCTGGGGTGCTTTCCTCTTGGGATGAGGCAACCCCGAGTTTCCTGGGATGCTTTCCTCTCGGGAAGAGGCAAACCCGACTTTCCTGGGGTGTCTTCCACTTGGAAAGCGGCAACCCCGAGTTTCCTGGGGTCTTTTCCTCTCAGAAAAAAGGCAAACCCGAGTTTCCTGGGGTGCTTTCCTCTCAGAAAGAGGCAAAAATTAGTTTGCCTGGGGTCTTTTCCTCTCAGGATGAGGCAAACCCGAGTCTTCTGGGGCATTTTCCTCTCGGGATGAGACAAACCCGTGTTTCCCGGGGTCTTTTCCTCTCAGGAAGAGGCAAAATATATTTTCCTAGGGTCTTTTCCTCTCAGGAAGAGGCAAAATATATTCTCCTAGGGTCTTTTCCTCTCGGGAAGAGGCAAACCCGACTTTCCTGGGGTGTCTTCCACTTGGAAAGCGGCAACCTCGAGTTTCCTGGGGTCTTTTCCTCTCAGAAAAAGGCAAACCCGAGTCTTCTGGGGTGCTTTCCTCTCAGAAAGAGGCAAAAATTAGTTTGCCTGGGGTCTTTTCCTCTCAGAAAGAGGCAAACCCGTGTTTCCCAGGGTCTTCTCCTCTCACAAAGAGGCAAAATATAGTTTCCTAGGGTCTTTTCCTCTCGGGAAGAGGCAAACCCGACTTTCCTGGGGTGTCTTCCACTTGGAAAGCAGCAACCCCGAGTTTCCTGGGGTCTTTTCCTCTCAGAAAGAGGCAACCCCGTATTTCCTGGGGTGCTTTCCTCTCAGAAAGAGGCAAAAAATAGTTTCCTGGGGTGTTTTTCTCTCAGCCAGAGCCACCCCCGCGCGGCGGGCAGGGCCGGGGGGCGGCGCGGGCCGCGCGGGGCGGGGCGGGGCGGGCGCTGCCCGGGGCCCTGCGAGCGGCGCGCCGGGCGCCGCCGAGCGGAGCGATGGGCAACACGGTGCACAAGACCCTGGCAGGTACCGGGACCCGAGCCGGGCTGCGGGGAGGGGGACGGAGCCGGGAGGGACCCGGGGCCGGGCGGGCTGAGCCGCCCCCGGCTGTCAGGCGGCTCCGTAGGGATGGATGTCTCCGTTCTGAAGGGTGATGCCGGTTCTCGTCGGTGGCCGCCGCGGCGGGGATGCTGTTCTCGCAGAGATCTCCTGCCCCTCGGCCGAACCCTCGCAGGGGGTTTCTTTTTGCGTTTCCCCTGCCTGTTGTTGTACCTGTTTCTTTTTATAAAACGCAACTTTTTAACGCTGGTTGTTTCGGAGATGCCAGGAGAAAAGTATTTGAGAGCAGGTCTGGAGCGTTTCGTGTGCTGCCCTGCTTTTAAACTGCTTTTTTAGCGAGTTCTGCCGTTATGCAAGAGAATCTTTTCGAGTTCGTAATTGTGGGGCTTTTCCCTCCTCGGAGAATCGATAAATAATAAAAGCGGTTGGTCTCTATAGAATAAATAGTATTGAATTACTGAGCCCTTGCCAGACTGTGTCTTAGACGACTTTCCCTTTCTTTTCTGCTCTCGCAGAGCTCCTGCACTGCATCCTTTGTACTTTGGGCTCCCATAAATAAAAAGGGTATTATTAAACTTATTTAAAGAAGCAGGAGGACCTATTGAACGCACACACATGCCTCCCTGTAATCAGCCAGGGAGCTGAATTTAGAAATAAAGAGAGGAATAGATTTGCATTTGGATGTGCCGTATATTGTCTTTGCAAAGAGAGGGTGCTTGGGACCTTGGATGCACAAAAGAAAGCTGCTAGGCTTGTGGTTTAGCTGTGAACCTGTGATTAGATTTCTAGTTGCATCTCCTCTCCTTCTTTATTACATTTAAATGGGAAATGAGCTCCTTTCACAATAAGGAAGTTTTCATTTTTATTAAATACCTCACCGACGGGCAAATAAAGTAACTGTAAGTGTATGACCTTGGTGAAAATTCATTTCGTGTGTTGGGTTTTCAGCTAGAGGCAACATCAAAGGGCGCATGCAAAAGCCCTTGGAGAGCCAAATACATATCCTTGGGTCAGGGGAGATTACCTCAGCAAGGTAACTTCCCAAAGAAAGAATATCTGTACCTGCTGGGACATGGGATCTAGCTGTGAGCTCTGTTCCAAAAGGCTGGGAGTTGTATCAGCCGTTCTCCCGATTGCTAGAACAGTCTCTCCTGAGCAGCCTTCATATGCTCAGCCTTACACACGTGAATTTTAAAAAAAGGGATGACATCAGTGGTACCGCAGTTCTGTGATTTAAAGAGTTCCTAGCAGTGCTTTCAAAAGAAGTCATTAGGAAAGAGGAAAAGTTTGATGGAGAAAAATGAAGACTTGATTTATGTAGACCTCCCAACTCTTAACCTTGTTCTAGTGGCCTAGAAAAATCTCTCTCCTGTCCTGCCAGGTGGAGACCGTCTGTACAGATTGCTTTGCTGGGGATAGTCCATTTGCAAACGTTTGTCAAATTGCGCAAGGCAAAAACAAGCAGGACACTTGAACGCTATTTGCTGATGTGCTGGAAGATGCTAAAAATGTGTCTTTTCCCCAAATTCAGCTTTATTAATTTTTTTGTGAGAAATGACAGTGAAAAGAATCTGTTAACCTGTGGCTGCAGAAGAGATTCTGCATGTTTGCAGTTTGGGATTTTATAAACATATATTGTCAAGTTGGACAGAATTCAGCAATTTTTCATATTGATGTGCTCGGATACACTGTTTGTCTTTCATTATCTAAATGGCATTTCATGGGGAAGCAGGTTTTTATTTTCAAAAAACTTTTGAAAATTATAAAGTTTTTCTGGAAGACTGACTTGTTGGATGAAATCCTGTTTATAAATGCTATGGCTGTTTAGAATTACTGAAAGATAATCAATCAGCATTAAGTCTTTCCTCTTCTTTGTCCAAAGTGCATCTCTTTCTTCACCCTGGCAGACCAAGCAATGCACTTTCACTCTCATTTTAGCTTTCCCCTGTCCCATGAACTGAAGTAATTTATTACTAAAAAAACAAAGGGAACACACTTAAGCTAAAATTTGCCTACCTTTGTTGTTAAATTGATTAACTGTAGAAACCTGCAGGTGATGTTCCCCTTTGTCGTTCTGTTTGATTAGTGAAGGTGGAAAATATCTTTCCATTCTGATCAAATGTAAGAGAAATGTTGGGGGGACCTTCATCGTTTGGCTCCTGGAAAAGCCGAACAATCAACAGTTGAGATTTTACAAAGAAATGGAAAAACTCTCCTGAAATAGTGGAATTCAATTTAAAATCCTGTTGAATGCAGTGCAACTCATTTTTCTGCCTAAGTTTGTTTGAATATGTTTTCTGTGCTTGTTGCATCTTTAAATCCTTGCACAGCCTCCCCCTTTCTCTCCATATTTCCATGCAATGATACAAGAACACATGCTATCGGTGCCGGCGAAATTTGTATCAGGGAGCTCGGGGAGCTTGTGTTTGCCAAGTCTCTGATGGTTAGTACACAATGGGTGAAGGCTTTGTCAAATTAACAGCGAGGTTTCTAACCAGAGTGGTATTGAAATGAGTAATAGGTTAGGGCTAATGAAAGGCAGCTTCTATATTTGAACCGGTTGAGGAGGCATTTGAATGGAAAAGAGCTGAGATGTGTCAGATATGTTTAACAACGGTCCTGAGGTGGTGGTGGAAATTGCACTTACCTAGATGACAGCTAAATGGTACACGACACGTTCCTCCTGCAGGACAGTCGCCTCCTGCGGCTGGCCTGATCCCGGAGGGGTGAGTGGGACCTCCTTGCCTTTGGGCTCCTTCATGGTGCCAGCTGCCGCTGTTGGGCACTAGCCCACTGCCAACCTTTCCTGCATCTCTAGTGCAGTGTGGGAATTTATGCTTGGATGTCAATATTTTCTTGCCTCCTTCCCCTCACCTCTGCCCATTGTTCGAGACGATTTGCAGGTAGGTGGTTAGGCAAGAGTGAATTCTTTATTATTAGGGCACGCCACTTTTCTGTCTCCTACAGGTGATAAACTAGGTGTGCAGCATTGCAGCCGATGGGTGGAACTTGTCCTGACCTGCAAAGCGGACTGAGAGGCCATGCGGCTGGTGGTGGTGGATAGGTTGCATACCAACACTGGGCTTTATGGCTTTGTGCCTCCTCCTAACTTGCGGTGCTCTGCAGAGGAGTTACTCTCTTAACTCGTTGTGAGTGAGGCAGCAGGCAGCACACTCGAAAGCTGTGGATGGTGCTGAGTTCTCCATGCTAATTGCTCTCCTTGGCAGACACTTTGAACAGGGCTTAGAAAACAGTAGCCAGATGGAAGCATGAAGCCCCCCCCCCCCAAAAAATGCACAGAGCTCAGCAGTACTTGAGGATTGGCAGGCCGGGAGAGGTGAAAATTCCCCTGACCTAGTGAAGCCCTTACATGGAGCAACAAGGCACAGGAGATAGTGAGGAACAAGATTTAGGAGAGTCAGCAAGTGTTCTTGTGGTGCTCAGCAGCCCATCGTGGAGGGGTGATCGCAAGCAGCTGCCGCCACGGGTGGGCAGGGTGGCAGGAGGCACTTGCTGGCCAAAGCACAAGGGAAGGGCTTTCCAGTTGGGATCCAGTTGTTGATCCTGGCCCAAATAGGGTCATTGGTATTTAACAAAGGAGCCAAACTCCCTTTTAAGAATCCGGCTGGGGTCTGATTGCTTCTCCCACAGCCTTCCTCACAACTGTGAGGAATACCAAGTATGAGTGGCATTTGTGTCTGGTAAACACAAGGAAGAATAGGGCTTGTTCTGGCAGAAGTGACTTCAGTTTTTTATTTTTAAGAAATTATTTCTTAAGAAAAATGCTTTTAATAATTAACTATTTCTCGGCAAGTCAGAAATCCCAAGTTTAGACCTTCACCTGAGCAATGCTCCTATCTGTCAGTCTGTTCCAAAATGGTAATGGTTACTGTTACAGTAGAGAAGCAGAAATTTGTAGCTTGTGGGTAAAAGATGATGCTTCTGTGTATCCTTTTAACCATTCTATGATTCTATAAATAAGCTGCCTGTTATAATATACACACACTTCATTTGTAAGAAATGAGTGGCAAAGACCAAGTAGCAGGAAAAATCTCTGTTTTTTCCAGGGGCTAACATGTCAGGTTCAAGGAGTGTTTTTGTTTAGATTTGCTGCTCCCTTCTCCCCATTTAGCTGCTAGTGATAACAGCACAGGAGTTCTCAGTACTGTGCATAGGGAATTAGTTCAGTAAATTGTTTGGTTTGGTTCCAGTCTGACCCCAACAAAACTACAAAGTAACACTTCAGGTTGTTCTGGTTTAAGTGAAAAAGGTATCTGTTCAGACCCGGTTTTGGTTTGGTTCAACCTCGTGATTACAGGTGTTAATCGTACCTCAGTAACAGCCCTCTGTCACCTGTTTTTCTGCCTCTTTTACTCTGGGAGTTGAGGTTTCTAGAGCCTGTTAGTGATTTAGCTGCTGACTCCCTGTGTGACCTTTGAGGAAGAGGCTTTATCATAGGCTTGCTTTCTATGTAAGTGAGGTAGCAAACACCGTTTGGCTTACATGGGTGTGTGAGAGTTAATTAATTAACATGCAAGCATGAAGCATCTCCAGGAAGAAGGTCACAGAAGTGCGAAAAAATAGATTAATTCGCTGCTTCTTTTGTAGCTTTCTGGTTTTCCCCTCTTCAAAAGGAAACCTGTGAAACTGCTCAGCTTTCACTGTGATTTAGAGCTGGAACAGGTTGATCGTATACTGAGGACTATCTTTAACCAGCCTCGCACAGTACATACCCAAAAATGTGCTGCAGCCAACTGGCATGATTAATTCAGTGCTACCATTGGCATCTTGGCTGGTGAGACTGGGGAAACAACTGTACTTGCATCCAGGAAGGCATTGCCTATCAAGACAGTGCTAAGTGGAGCTGCATGTCATGCCCCGTGGCTGGTGTAGTGTCAGACACACACAGCACGTTGCCAAGTGTGCCATTAAAGCGAGAGCTTTTTGTTACTCTCCACTCTTACGCAGGATGGTGCTTCTATTTTATTGTTTATGCTCTAGAGGGGAATGGCTTTACTAAGAGGTAGGATATCTGGCAAACAGCACTTTTTCCCTTTTATTTCTCTAGGTAATTGCCGCAGGTCAGAAGGACCTATGTGTCACCATCTGACCCCACTGCAGTTGCTTAAAATCATACCCCTAAGTCTGTGAGTGTAGGCAAAACTCTTAGAGAGCCTTTACCGCAGGCAAAGGAAATTGCATCTTCCCAGCACGTTATAATTTGACAGCCTATGGAAGTGCTTAAGTATGTTTAAGGTGCTTAACTTTAAGCAGTCAAGTTTGAATGTGCAGACATTAATGTTTACTTGACATGAAAAGGATGAGTCACCTTGAAGCTTATGCTCTGCTTCTCTTCCTATTCTAGTAAGGATCCTCCTTGCCTATCACATTCACTGGCTTTTCAATTAGGAATGCAAATAAAGCACCTTAGTCCTCGTTAGCTCCAGTAGATTCAGCATTCAAGCTCATTGGGTTTTAGAGTTGCACTTGTGGACAGTCAGTGTCCTGCTGCACAGTTTGCCTTGAAAGGAAACATTTTCTTTCTCATCAGCATCCCGCTGTTTACAGAGCCTATCTGTGTGGGTTGGTAGCTAAACTAAGAGCAGGCTTTCCTAAGGTGGAGTGTGCATGTCACCATGATGGATGTGTGGTGGGTTCAGGAGAGAAGCAGGGAAATAAACCTGCTAATCCAGGCAGGGGAGAACTAGTGAAAACCCAGGGGCAGTGGCTTCATGAGCTGTGAAATGGGATGAGGCCAGGTACAATCCTCTGAAACACGTGTCAAATCCCGTCTGCATTTCCTTATGGGGAAGTTGTGTGCAATCTCCTCCATCTCTTCTTTTTGTTTTTCCATCAGTCTTATCTACTTTGTTTGTCTCCTTTCTTGTGCCCGGAGCAGTTTGGCATCATGTTCCTGCTGCTGCCTCTTGCCACAGCAGCCAAACCAGTGCTGACTCATGGCATGCACCTTCCCTGCTCTTAATGAGCGCTTCAGCCTCAAGCTCACTTGGGGTTTCCTGGCCTTTTGAGCCACAAAGCTTGGCCAGTAAACCGTTCTCCAGACTTTACTCAGAGGGCCGATGTGGACTCATGTACCAACAAGCACAGAAAGAGGTGGGAGGCCAAAGGGCTGTTGGAAGGGACCTGTCTCCGTGGCACATCCTAAGGAGGCTTTTCTGTCTGCGACAGCTGGAGGAAGTTTTGTTATAGAACCATTTCCATACTTTCTTCTATCTTGTTATTTAGGCAGATAAATAACACCTCCACCCTTTCCTTCGACAACAGTAACCTGCTGTGTCTTGGAGGGTACTGACCCTGAGTCATGCTCTATGTCTGTTTGATGGCCCCAGTGTCCTTAGGTTGTGAGGTCCTGCCACCTCTCCATCCCACCTCTTTGCAAGCTGTGAGTACAGCAGGACTGCCCAGAGGCATTAGCTGGAGCAACCACTTCCTGAGGGTCCCTTAGATAAGATGTATGCCCATGTCCGAGGGCATGCTTGGTGGGAAGGAGATGCTGTTTACTTGTGTTGTTCCATATCTTGATGATGACTGTATTTTTTTCCCCTCTATATGTTAAAAAGCATGAATCACTGGGACTGAGATGTCTGCTTGAAAGCTTTATCTCAGCATACCTGTGCCAGCTTTTCCCTTCAGACCTGGATGCCCTGTTGTCTCAGTTACTGAGTGCTGGAACATTAAATTCTTCATGTCTGAACAGTTGAAGCAGGGCTTTGGGGAGGAGTGAGGGAGGGGAAAGTGATTTCTTGCTTGTTAATTTGTTTTTCCCTCTGTGTCCAGGGGGATATCTTCCTCTGCTTTGTGTAAGCAGGGCTTGCTTTCACTCCGGAGTTTCTTCTCTCGATTCTTCCAGACCTCTGGCATCGGAGCAGCTCAGAGATCCCCTACTGGGAGGATCAGAACCCATCCCTCCAGCAAAAAAAACATGTCTTTTTTCCCTTTCTACACCAGCAGGACTGGTGTAAAGAAATAAAATCAGAAGATAAGAAATTACTTCTTGCTTGCTGCTGGAATTACACAGGAAGATTCTTTAAAGAAGACCCATTTAACTGTATTTCAAAGCTTTTCAGTGCAGCAGGAAAATCACATTTACATTTTTTTAAGAGCTACTGGTGCTTTGAAGGGAGAAAAATTGATGCAGTTGTGTTTGTAAGGTTGTTGGCCAGCTAGTTGCATATAACAGGTTTCCTTTTCCCAGTTCTCTTGTTTCATTGTGGATATTTACATAATAATGAGACTTTTGTACTTTAGGAATTCTCCTATTTTAGCCATTATTTATTTGTGGTTCCAGGTTTCTTGTGATTGCACTCCTGATGGCATAGTGTCTTATGGCTATGTGGGAGAAATAAATAAACCAACTACATAAAAACAAAGCTCTGTGTTTTCATAGCCTTTGTAGAAACACAGGGAAGATGCTCAGTCAAAGAGAGAATTTCCCTGAGCAAAAGTTTTCTGTCAGGTTTCCAAATGCCAGAGAAAAAGTTGTTTGATTCTTGCCCTTCTACATAACTCAAATGTTAAATCTGCCAAGCCCTGCCTTGACAAGCCAAAGATAAAAGATAGAATATCCCATTTGGCAGCAGAAATGAAATAATTTCATTCAGGTTTATCTCTCTTTCCTGAGCGATAACTAGCACTGTGGCAACAGCTTTTCTCAGCCTGTTATCTGTTTTGGTCTCATCAGGACACCAGCTTCTCAGCTTAATATGCTCTCTAATTTATGGAGTGGAGTTCAAAAGTTATCTTCTTGTTATGATGCTGAGGTTGGAGGTGTAATTCCTAATGAGGGGAAATTACTATTTTTTTGGGTCTTGAACTTGACACGGTTGGATGGAGTTGTTTTGGGTTTTTTTTTGGTAACAGAAAACACTTGGCACCTGAGATCCATCTGGGCTAATGTCCTGATGGTGACCAAAATTGTGGTAAGAGGAGCAGTTAACAGGCTGCAATGAATTAAAGGGTGATTTTTGAGGAGACAGGACCAGGACATGTGAGCATGTGCTCTCCAGAAGGCAGCTGAGCAAGTTAACACCAAAATCTTG
This sequence comes from Phaenicophaeus curvirostris, assembly GCF_032191515.1. Lineage (NCBI taxonomy): Eukaryota > Metazoa > Chordata > Aves > Cuculiformes > Cuculidae > Phaenicophaeus > Phaenicophaeus curvirostris. The sequence continues at coordinate 10,729,739 of NC_091406.1, forward strand.
GTGGAGTACAGTAAATTGGAATATCTGTATCACTGTAGGTCTATTCACAGGAGAATTCTTCATCAGTTAGGAATGATATTGGTATAGGTAGTCCCTTCAGAGGCTAAAGATGGACTAGATAATCCCTGCGGGCTCCTGCCAGAGAGGTGTTCCTCCAAGAAATGCCTCTTTAAAGGGCTGTTCTTCGGTGGTACGTTCCTTGAAGTGCCATCAAAAACTCTTGATTACTTTGTCCTGCAAAGCGGAAGTTTTTCTAAGTATGAAAAGTAGAATAATTTACTAACTGCCTCTTACTTCACTTCTAGTGATAAAGAACTTTAGCTGTATATTGTGCAGTGGCCATTGTGCTGGCTTATAGAACAGAGGTAACTTTCATACGATGGTTCACGGGGACAAACTACACAACAGAAAGAGTGTTTCAGTGGCTCAACTTTTATCTGAGAGTCAGTGTTGGATTTTCTCTGGGGCACGGTGGCCCTTGGGAATCTGTGGCTGGCTGGCTGTGTGGGCTGGGGACGAGCCTGCGGGGATACGGCGCAGTGTCTGCACAAGAGCCTTGTCAGCAGAGAGGGCTGAAAAATAGAAGCTGAACATTGAGACCGTGTGTTCAGGGCAGGAAAGCATGATGCCAGTGGAGCTTCCCTGCAGTTGTATCGAAGAAGGCTTGAAGATGTTTCAGTATGCGAGGCATTTTGGTTGATCTGTCCTGGAAAGGAGGTGTCCTCTAAAGAGAGCTACGCTGGCATCTGATTTGTGAGTCTTAAATAGCAATTACTGGGTGATTTGCCAGCAGCAGAGCAGTACTGCTTGTGCTGTCGATGTGATCAAAGGGAGAGGGTGAGAAGGACAGATGTTTCACAAGTTAGAATTTCAAGGAAATCCATCTCAGTTAAAGTTTATAAAAACTGATCTTAGCCAACAGACCCTACAGCGTATCTTTAAATACCACAGCCTTGAACAGCAATGTGTACCGAGTCATGCCTGGGGATTGCTGTTATTAGGGGACATTGTGAGGGTTAGGAAAAGAAAGAGCAAGATACAATCACACACGTACACACACGTGGAGGATAGTTGAGTCACCTTTCCTGGAGGTGTTTAAGGCACTGGTGGACGAGGTGCTAAGGGGCATGGTTTAGTGTTTGATAGGAATGGTTGGACTCGATGATCTGGTGGGTCTCTTCCAACCTGGTGATTCTATGATTCACACACAAAAAGACCAAATGCTGTTACATATCCAAAATCACTCTTCTGAGTTTGGGTGTTGTTTCCAAAAATGTCTAAGTGGCTCAGGGCAGCCTTAGTCTGACTGCAGTTTGTTTGCCCATCAGCCGCGGCTATGGATCTGATCTCATCTAGACTGGCTTGGCAGCCACCACCCAACATAGGAAAACTTATCTCTCACCTCACCTTGTAGGTTGAGAGATCTGGCCACAAGTGCTTTTATGAGACCTTTTGTGCAGGAAGAAAGGTTTTTTCTGAAATACGAATGCCTTCTTCCACATTAGCTTAGTCTACTGCTTATGTTTTCCACTTTGAAAAGGCATGTGAGCATGCCAAATGCCCGTGTCTGCACATAGCTACTGGCAATAATGAATCTGCTGTCCATTTGCACCCTGCCTTGTTCCAAAATAACTTCCGTGTCTGAACAAAGGATGCATCTCACCTGCAATGCTCAGCTGTCCCCTCTGTTTGTTTTGCTATTGCATGGTAATTAAGATATTGGTTTATTTTAGAGTTCCAAGAATTGCCTCTGCAACCCCAATGTTTATGTAAAAGAGAAAGAGAAATTCATAATTTATTTAATTTGTGTGTGTTCTGCTGGGATTATTCATTGGAGGAACGTACTAAGTGATTTTCTGTATCCTAGTAACCAACTGTGGTTGCTTTTCCATGAATAATCTTTATGGTTTAACTTGACCAGCCAAATCTGGAAGGGAAAACTCAAGTAAATTGAATTTATCAAGGCAAATAATTACAAGACACAGATAGGTTGTTTTTTATTTTTCAGGTGAGAGAGAACAATTTTTTTTTCTCCTTCCTTTGACTACATAATAATCAGATTGACAGATGCTGTCTGGAGAGTTTGATTTTACCAAGAAGAACAATAGCAGAAGTTTGAGTCATTATGAACTGAACTTCAAAACTTGATTTGTTTGCTATTCATAATTAATGAATTGGTTAAACCAGTCCTTTCCTCCCTCAAACAACCAATGTGATGGTTTCCAGTACTTACAAATAGCAGTGCAAATTATTTCCCTTCTGTGGATACCAGAGTTGGGAGCCTGGGGTTGGGGTTCCTGGCTCTGCTGCTGGCTCATCTGCCTGACGAGGACAGTGCGAGGCTTAATTAGTAAAAATGTTTTGCAAAGCCTTTTCTCCCTGAAATGCCAGCACCACGTGGAACAGCTGGAGTTTATCACTTAATAGAAGTGTTCGCATTCTTCTCCTTTAAAATTTATTTTGATTAAAAATTAGCCCCCTTTCAAAACTGAGTTTCAAGGGATCCTGTTTCTTTTGAAATCTCTCTTGCTTTTAGAAATATTAAAAGCTAGTTTTAGAAGAAAAACAAAAATAAAAATATGCTTCCCATCTTCCTGAAAATGTTTACTATTTCTCCCACCCTCTTCAAGCATTCAGCTGACCATCTCTAAGCAGAGGGCAGAGATACATTCCTCCCAGAGAGGTCAAAAACACTTCTCATTTTAAAACAAACTATTTTCAAACCATCTTTTTGTATGCATTCTTGTTTAGTAAATGCTTATAGATCCATCAAAAAAAAAACCCCTGCACTCCAATAAATACTGTAGTCTGTGAGCATGCTAGTAGAATCAATTACCAAACCACATCAAGTAGCCCTCAGCAAGTTGCTCAGATTTTCCTTGAGATGAGATTAATGGTACAACCTCATGAAGCAGTCCCAGAAGGAGGGAGAAGCTTTCTTTGTGTGCCTCTGGGTATTGACCGTATTTTTCCTCTGCCTGATTTGCTCCCTGCCTCTTGCATCTTGAACACAGCTCTGCACTGAGCAGTCCTCATTTCTTTCTCTCGAATGGACTACAGGTGATGGGCAGAAACATTAAGTAGATCAGTGCTGAGGACTTTTCTGTGCTTACATACCTATCTTTTCCCTTTTTGTGCTTTCCCTATATTCCTGTAGTGAGCCAGGACGTCACTTTGGAGTGGTTGCTGTTGTGCATCTCCAGGCATCATTCATCACCAGAGACTCATCGCCTCAGGTCTCTGCCCTGCCAAGTCAACACTCTTCCAGTGCTCTCCCTGTCTTTTTCATCTTTTTTCCCAGGGCTAACACCAGTGCTGGGAGCACTAGTTGTGGCTTGTCTCTGTGGCAATGAAAGAGTAGCTGAAGGGAGTGATACTGCCTCGTAGCGTACCACGCTGCTGCCTTGGAAGTGGTTTAGGGACTTGAAATGCTTTTTCTCCTTTCCCCAGAGAAGTGTGGCAGGTGGAAAAAGAAGTGTTTGGGGTATAGACACAGCACCGTCTGGGATCCACACTGGGGACCAACCCCGGGACTGTGGTGGTGGGGACTGACTGAGGCAGATGTACCAGCTCAGCTCCATCCTTCTGATGGCCCCGTGCAACCCTGGCAGCACATGTTGCACTGGGGCTTTGCCCAGTGTGGACATACAGATGTGACAAAGAGAGGGACCCGCCCTGCTCTCACAAGATGGGGAGCTGCAAAATAAAAAAAAATAATCTAATTGAGCGGCTACTGCTGTGAGAAATGAGGCGTCAGTGCAAGGCAGATTATAAAGATGGGGGCAAAGGGTCAGGCTTTTAGGCACAGAGGGGTGTTTGGGGCATGGTGTACATCCCAGGGTGACGCTGAGGACAGGCTGTGCTGTTTCCTGACCCCGTTCCCTCATAGTATCTGCCATAAGCAGCTCTTGCAAGTGGCAGGCTGGTTTGTCCAGCGAAGGGTCATGATCTTTGGTGGGTGCTCTGGTCCACCTGTCCATCGGGAAAAGCTCAGACACACACCACAGGGCATGCACACCTTGCTGTGGCACATTCAGCATGTCGGTGCTGGAAGTCCTCCATGGACCTGAGCTGACAGAGCTGTGCCAGGGTGGACAGTAGCCACTGCCATTCAGATGATTGTCAGTGTTATTTATAGACATCTTGAGTGCAGTTCACTTCAGCTGAGACCAATTCCTTGATTTGCTGGTAGAGGAGGGTTTGGGCAGACAGGAGCGTGCCTGCTTGGGGAGAACATGCCTTTCTGTAGGGTGCGAGTAGGTTTTGGGGAAGCTGAGCCTCTCCCTTCTGCCAGCAGCAGATCCTTGCAATGAATGAGTTGCTTAGGAGCAGGCTTTCCTGCAGCTCTTCAAGTGCCTGTTCAAATTCAGTATTTTAAGAGGCACTCGGAGAGTGGTGGGACCTGTAAAGCTCAGTGTCCTGTGCATTCAGAGCCAAGGGAAAGCAACTGTGTGGGTCTGTTTTGATGAATTCAGGCTTTCTGTGCATGTGGCATCCCTTTTTCAGCACGTTTCCAGATTTAGTTCCTGGGCGATGATGCGAGTGGCATATGCAGCATGGGAAACACTGGATGTCATCTAGTTTGAACAAGAAGAGGGACAGTGTGTAGTCGTGCTGTTGCCTGTCTTTTATGTGGCCAGAACCACCAGAGGCTCTAAGATGTCAACACAGCTGTAATTGTATATTTTTTGTTTGGTAATAAAATTTTGTTCTACCATAAAAAAAAAGGGAAAAGAACCAAAAGAACCACCCAAAGAGAAATAAATTCTTTCTCTCCGTAGTTTTTTATATGTGATTTATAGGTGTGCTTTTCCAAGTAAATCCAAATGAGGCCAGTGACTGACTCTGTGTTAAAAGTTTGATTCAGTTAATTGAAACAAGAGCCATCTGGGTGGAAATGGGAGGTTTTAGACAGCTGTTTATATTGTTTCATGTGGGATTTCTAAAATTCCCAATTCCGTAGTCACTAAGGAGGGTGCTGTTTGACTATGCACTGGGGTTTTGTAGGTGTAAATAATCTATTAAGAATACACAAAAAAAATGAAACACAACTATAAAAGTAACAACAGGTTGTAGCTCCACACTAAAAAGATGTGAAACACGATGAAACCAAATGCTTTATGTTGCCTGGACCTCCCCGGGGCCGGCAGGCATCCAGGGTGATCCCTGTTGAGGTTGCAGTGCTGTTTGTGTGCTATGTAATTCACACTTTCACCCCATCTCTTGGGAGCGATTCCTTCCTCCAGCAGAGGGGGTGAAAAATGTCTTCAGCCTTTTTCTGGCCAGAAAAAGCTGGCGTTTATTTTAAGAAATGCCAGGAATTGTCTCTCTTCTCCAGGTTTCTTTGGTTCACCAGGCTTTATCATCTTGGCTGTGGTACCACAAAGGGAGAAAAATGCTCATGTTGACTTTAGGTGTGCTGGGATCAAATCCCACTGGAATTAAGAAGATTGACATGGGGGCTTAAAAATAAACCTCTCTTGCTCAAATCCTTCTTGTGTTGAATTAATCGAAGATGTTTGAGATAAAGAAAGGGGCTGAGGTCATCGTGTGTCCAGTAATGGCATGACTATTTTCTTTTGTTTACTGTCTTGAAGTGTCTCTTGTTTCCTCTTATTAATCCCTGTAAATATCATGGAAAGGGATCTCACAGCTCAGCCATGCAGCAGCCAAGTGTTGCACAACCACCTGCTTCTCAAACTGGATTCATGGAATAGTAGAAAATTAAGCATTTAAAAAAAATTCAAACAAGGAAAAAAAAGGATGCATCTCTTCTTTTCAGTGGAACATTTCCCTCTGTTTCTTGACCAGCAAAGAACTCTCCTCTTCTGTTTTTGTTTTTTCCTTATTTTAAATATTTTTGACTTTGTTTCTGAAGATGTACTGTATTTAGAAAAAGCTATAGCTTATTTGTCAGAACATTAACTAAAACAGCCAACAAAATATTTGATACTATTGTACAGGCTGGACTGTACTTGAGCTGAGTGAAGTCACCAGCCTTCCGGATCACTTGGAAAGAGCTTTTGGCCAGTATTAAACCTATTTAAAAGCTCTCTGCTGGGAGAGTGTTGGTTTCAGGTACCAGCCCACCTGATGCAGGCTGGACTCGGTCTCTGTGCAGTTACCTATAACCCATTAGGGTTCCCACCACCACAAATCCCTTTGTGTTTTATGATGCCTCCAGGGAAACTAACCTGGCAGAGTGGAAGAGCTTTGCTCCCACTCCAATTTAATTATAATCAGTCATTCCTATTCCTTTGCCCTATTTTGGATTCTTTACATATTGTTTCGGAAAAGCTTAGTGGAATCATAGGCTTTGTATATATAAAATATAGGATGATTGAAGACCTGGCCACTTCTTTATTTAACTTCCCCAGCCATGCATTCCTCCCAAAGCATTTTCCCCTCTCGCTGCCAGATCACTGTTTAAACTGTGTGCAAATATAAAAGGAACTGTGGACAATGCTTAAAAATGCTGCACCATGTTGGGAGCAAGGCTTGCTGGTAAGAACATCTTCCTAGAGAGGCCTTTTTTCCCATTTTCCTGTGGTTTTGTGGTTCCCTTAGGACAGATCAAAAGCCCTGTATGGGTGCACCGTTAAGTATAATGGCTCTCTGGTTATCCATTCCTGTTTGGACAGAAATAGCTCCACCATTTTTTTTGCTTTTAAACTGAATTCTTTCCTGTCCTTTGAGTGTAGAGAAGTTGTAATTAGGAGGGGGAAAAAAAGAGACCCTTAGAACCACTATGAAGAGCGGAGATAAAGGCGAAAGAGGCTTCTGTGACAAATTTGGACCAAAGAAAAATAGCTGGTTTGTTCCTTTTATCATAAGGTTTACTTGGAAAAGTTGAAGGCAGAAATGAAAGGCAAGGCTCTCCTTTCTGTGCCTGTAGCATCACTCCGAGTGCTGATCTCGTCCTTCATCTGCAGCTTTTCTTCTTCTATGTAGCCCTGTCTCTGAACAATTCTTGTGCTTACAGGAAAGTTTTATTGTGTTTTTACTGAGTGTAGAAAACATGCTCAGCTCGGAACATGCTTGGCTTGAGTGTCACGCACCCCACCTGAGTTGCCTGCGGCATAGCTCAGCTGTAACGTGGTACGGCTCTGACCGCACATCTTATGTACTGGGCTTTCTCCAAACATGCTTTTTTGGAGGTCGGAAGGGCACAAGTATAAATTGTATACAGGCTGAATTCAGAGAGATGAAGATAACCTAAACACTGACTTTTAGGGTGTTTTTAGTGAACAGTGCACCGAAAGTGAAGCTAAATCTCCGTTACTGCTTTTCAAATCATTTTTTTCTCCCTGTTTCACAAGCTGCGGTGTGGTGACGCTGCCTGTCTGTAGGGGATGGGTGGGTTTCCTGCATCAGGGAGACAACAAAATTCTTTCCCTCTTTTTGTTCCTGTCTGTGCTGGAAGCGACACATTGACAGGCTGTGGGAAGGATTGCCAAGCTCCAGCACTCTTTCCATGAGCCCTGTATTGAAACCATGGGATGGAATAAAATTTCTGCTCTCAGGATATTAAAAGGGGATGCATTTCATCCTCCAATTTCATTAAAAGCCATTAACATTGGAATGACATGGTCACTATTTATAAACCCCTAGAGCAGATGACTTGGTACAACTGGTCAGAAGAAAAGAGGGTCGATGGAAACAGGGAGTTAATTTGCATTAATGGTCGTTATGTGCTTCTCTGGTGGGGAGGGGAGAGGGTGAGAGCACGGACCGTTTCAGTGTTGGTGATTATGCCACTCAACGTGTCCCTGTAACTCTTCAACAAATCACAGCCGTGACTGGAAAAGGAAAACACCAGTTCAGAACAATGCTTTTTAAACATAAAGCATTGCTCTGAAAAATAATCCTGAGCTGTTTATACATTCTGGAGGGGCAAAGTTGTCTTGGAAGTTAAGAATTAATTAATGGGAAGGAACTGGAGCAAGGAGACGGCAGATTCATTTCTTAAGCTGTGAAAAATACTTTTAACTAGGATCTTTTCTGTGATTAATGGGGAACATGTGATGGGTCTCCCCTACCCACCTCCAAGCAAGAGCCACACGGTGCCCTTGAGGGACCAGCAGCACTCACTAACACAGCAGGGTTTGGGGTACCTTGGTAGAGCACTGATGAACACAAAGTCCTCTCCAATGAGCTTAGGAGCAGTCATTATAGAAAAAGGTGCCTTGACACAAGACTATCCTTGAGTCAGGCTGTGGAAAAAGGGAATGCACAGGGAAAATGATATTTGACATAACAGCAAAGCCACTGTTGAAATGGGATCCTTGGATGTTGAACTTCTAAGCTCAGTTTAACTTGCACTTGATTGAACAAAATTAATGCATCAGAAAGTGGTAGTGGGCTTCAGACCTGCCCAAAGTAACAGCCATTGGAAAAAAGAAATTGCTTAGGATTGTAAATCCATAGAAATTGGACTCCATTTCAGTATGAGTTTAGTAAATCAAAGAAGAACCCAACCACCCCAGAGAACAGGAGGGTTTTCACAGAGTCACAGAATCGTTTAGGTTGGAAGAGACCTTTAAGATCATGGACTCCAACTGTAAACCTAACACTGCCAAGTCCACCACTAAACCATGTCCCTAACCACCACTTTTACATTTCTTTTAAATACCTCCAGGGATGATGACCCCACCACTTCCCTGGCAGGCTGTTCCAATGCTTGACAACACTTTTGAGAAGGGAATATTTCCAAATATCTCATATTAATCTTCCCTGGCATAATATTGTCCGCTTCTCTGCCCCTCTTCTCCCTTTTTGGATCTCCAGCTGCATTCATTCCTCCAGACCAGTCTTTCTAGCTTAAAGTGCTACATCTTTAAGTGCCCTCTGCTTTATGGTGTACTTTATTGTCTGCTTTTAGAAAACAGTAAAAATAATAAATCACAAATACACATACATGAATCACTGACTGAGAGGCTGAGCATCTAGATTTGGAAGATATTTAGTATCTCAACCTAGCAGTCCTCAGAAACCATTTGTGGAGTTACTTAAATGGACATCATCTGCTTACTTCTCATTGCTTTTGATCACTTCTCAAAACTGTGCTATGGACTCATAGTTTAGGACTAGAAGATAGAGTGAGCTGAGCAGCCCTCTGCTCTCCCCAAGCTAAACTTAACCTTGTAAAGATGTATGTTTTGCAAAAACATACATCAAGTAAGAGGCGCAGGTTTGCTGTCCTGCTTTGTGAAATCATGTGTTTCATATGCAGCATATTAGTGAGAACGTGGTCCAAAAATTCCTGCTAAGAACTATAGTAAGAGTGGCTGGATGATTATTTTTTATGAGATGTTTTATCAGTAGCCAAAAGTTTCATATAGTTTTGAATCCCATATTTTATGACTTTCAAATCCCTACCATCTTTCAAAGCTCTTTGGCTTGTGATCATGGCCTTCTTGACTGACACGAGCCAGTGGACTTGAGTGTCAAGGCCACATAATGGGTTACAATAAGCTGTACCATTTCCAAGGCTGCTCATCTATCATGTAGCTGCTTTCATCGCTCACACCAAAATACTTAAGCAGGGATTATGGCATGAACCCTGCCTTTTCTCCATGCCTCTGCCGCTCACATTCACTCTGTCTCTCATTAACCAAGTCTAAGAATTTGTTACTAGAGTTGCAGACTCATTGACCCAGATTTGCTAATACAGGGGAGAGGAGATTTTTTTGCTTTGCTTAATCGCTGGCTTCTGTGTATTCTTAGTGCTATTTATATGCAGGAGAGCTAAAAGCCTGTAATAAAGATGGGGCCAACTTTGCAGCAAAATTCATGCATGCACACAGTGAGAGGCACAACAGGAGGAAAACGGGGGAACAGGAAGACGGAGACGAGCGTAGGTGGACTTACCTATATACTTGCAGACCTAGCAGTAAATTTTTTGATAGCAGACCCTGCTTCTACAGCCTTATCCCTGATTTAGCTCAGGGTGCTGCATTTTTCTCTGAACGTGCCACACCATCAAAGCCATGCACTGGCTTCCTTTGTGTCAAGTTTGATTTCCTCTACCACCAAAAAGCAAAGTCAAGCAGAAGGTCGGGAAGTGGGCTGGGGTAATATTCCTGCTTGATCTGGGAGAGCAGTGGCTCTCCCCAGTCTTTGGGGCGCTGTGATCGCTTCTAGGTTATGAAAGATTTGCTATCAGCACTTTTCATCCTTGGAGCAGGCCTTCTGTCATGGTTTATTTTCTGCTCCAAGCCAGCTGGTGGATCTTGGAGAGAGACATTGGTGTTTCAGCTGCATTTGCTGTCTTTTGGCTCTGATGCTGGTGTCGTGATGTGACATTTGGTTAACCAGGAGAGCTAAGGCCTTGCGTTGGCTTTCCTGTCAAGGCAACCATTCTTTTAAATGATGTGGTTGAGCTTTGTGTTCATATGAGCTCCCCTTTGCAAGGAAATGGCTTAATTTGAAAGAAGCAGTGATGCAGGAACTCGTTTCCTGAGGACATGGTGGGAGATGGGGGCTGAAGCAGCCTGGAAGGTGCTGCAAGGTCCTGCTGGGATTGCTACTATTCGCTGGTTTGAGAAAAAGGATCAAACCAAAAGGATTTTGTCCAATGCTACTGGCAAATACCTCTCCACTGTCTTGGAAGACCAGAATAAATGTGTCATTAGCCTCTGCCTAGAAAAAAGAACGGCTTTTAGCTTTTTTTAATATCCCCCCTAAAACATTTGGTTTCAAGCATTAGCCACAGAAGCAGAAGGGTTTTCTTACTTGAAAATCCTTGGTGAGATAGACACAACTTGATTTTGTGAGCTAAAAATCATTCCCTGTTCTCTGCCAGGGATTTTCCTGGACTGCTGCACCATGAAAAATGTTCTATGTCCGTTAGATATTTGCATCGAGAGTTGCCTCAATGCCACAACACACCTTCTTTTTATGAAAAAAGAACTTCTGTCTTTCCTTTTCCCTTCCTTCCCAAAGTAGCCTCTTAAAAAAATGTCACATTTCCTGCAATTCTCCACAGGCTCTTCATTCTCCCTTTAACGCCTCAATTTCTGTATCTCTATATTGCAGGTGAACCATGGGGGAGGTCTTTATCTCCCTCAAAATTTGCCTTAGGTTAGAGGACTGGGCAGGGAGACCTTTACATCAAAGCAGGGATCTGGGCTGGTCAAGCAAAGCACAGTATTTTAAATGGTGGATCTTTATCAATTCTCAAGTTGAGTTTTCTGATGTTTGAGCAAGCAGGGTGTTTGGAAATAAGGGCAATTTTTTTTGTAGCAGGCTTATAGTGGATTTGGTAGCCTAACTTTACAAATTCCTACTGGTGTGCGTGAAATAGGTGACACTGGTGCTTCCCGCAGAGCTCCCTGACACATTTTCAGTACTTAAAGAAAAATTAAATTAAATGTCTAGGTAGTGCACTAAAATTATATGTGAACAGATTTTTATCTCTTGTTCTCAGAAGATAAGATCACGTTGGAGCAGAATCCTGTTTTGTGTTACTGTTAACGTTTGTTATCTGCAGTAACAGCCTAGCCTGCTTCTTCCAGCCTCCGGCAAAGCTCCAGCCCGCACGCCCGCAGGTGGCTGTGTCGTTTCCAGCAGTAAAGATGTGGTGGGATGAGTGTGGCGAGAACCATATTTTCACTGGACTGCACTGTGACAGACTTTCAGCCAGCAAGGGTTGTTCCTACAAGCTTGCGATCATGTAGTAAACTTGACCTCATTGTCCCCACCTGTTGGGATTTTCCTGTTTCAAAGCAAAAGCTACCTGTCCCCTATCTTCAGACCCCTTGTTTAATGTTCAACAGGACTGTTGCAGCAGAAGCGACCTGCCTATCTACTGTAATAGGAAAAAGTTCTAATGTTACAGATAAAGCAGTAGCCATAAAGATAAGATGTGGGTGTGTTGGGTGGATTCCCCTTTGCCTGTGCAGTGAACGTTCGTAGATGGATTTCAGGCTGCATGCTGCTACCTTTCAGCTTTTTCTCTGAATGACATGGAGAGACTGCACTCCAGCTGCATGCTGATAAGCTCTGTCTCCTGTGAGCTGTTCACCCACTGGGTGGTGGTCCCAGTAATTTCTGTTCCTTTTACATCCCTGCTTTATGCAGTATATACCCCTGCTTTGTCTAGCATGTGTCCCTGTTAGGCACTTTACTGCCCCATAATTTGCTTGCCTTATGATCCTGCACGTCTTTTGTCATGGACTTACTTCGAGAGGGTCCTCAGGAAAGGGTTGTGGGAGCCAGGGAACGTCTTCTGATGTGGCGGTTGCAGAGTTAATACAGACTTGACAGGATTTACTGTCATCCACTTGGAAAACAGTGCCCTCCTCCTCCTCTTCCAACTGTCAAGCTGCCCTCGTAGCTCTCTGCTGTGGACATCTCCTTGGACATTACTCTCCTCTGTCATTTTAGGGTTTTCCATGGTAGTATTCCTGCCTGGCTTGTCTGGGCAAGTAAAGACGAGATCAGTCTGGCTTAAGGTCAGTTCCCCAGATAAGCAGCCTCCTCCATCCCACACCCCAGTGAGCAGCAGCCTCGGAGAGACCTCTTGTTCTGAATTTTGTCTGCTGCTGTTGGTGGGATTACAGTGCCCAATGCTGTGAACAAATGGATGAAAAAAATATTTATTTTTAGAACTGGAACCATGATAGATATGTGGAATTTGTCCAGCGCCTGCCTGCTGTACCTTTTTGAAATGCAAAGTGCATGTTTGTTAAAATGCCTCTCCAAAGGTCAGCATAACCTAAGAAATAAATGTGCTGGCCTTTTGGAAAGCAGGTGATGTTTCAGATGTGCGATATCTGCTTGCAGTTGAGAGCACAGGTCTGCATAACCCAAATCAATTCCAGTGCACCCCATGTGGATGGAAATGCTGCCTTCCAGCCAGGGTTTCTTTTGCAGGTTTCACTGAGGAGTCCCACACCATTCGTAATGCTTCAGTGCAGCTTTTCTTTCCATTTTCCTGACTGACTTCATGTTTGCTGAAGGCCTGCTCATACATTTGAGGGACTTCTGCTGTAAGCATTGTGTTTACAGTTGGTGAGAGTAAGCATGAAAAATGGAAAACTCTGGAATGAAAAGAAGCAAAATGCTAGATGGGACTTCAGGGGGACCCAGTGGGTTTATGTCCCTTTTGAGGATCTAGCCAGCCTGCTGACATGCTTACAGGGCTCAGGGATTGAAGTATTTGGGAGCCTTACAGTTTTTAATCATTTTAGCTTCCTGCAAGGTGGAAGAATACTGCTGCTCTCTCTCTTAGGCAGGGAAGTGAGGCATAAAGAGAAGAAATTACTTGCTTGAAGCATTGTAGGAATCTTGTAGCTGATAAAATGAGTTGGCGCAGCTCTTAGCTGCGTGTCACAGCATCAGACACCCTTGGGTAAGATGGCATTTCTGCCACAACCTTGGCTGTTGCTATCCCACTGATGGTCTTTTAGGTGGGAAAGCACAGACAGGAGAGGAGAGGGTTTGAAGAAATAGCTGAGGGACTGAAATGTGATCCAAACTGTGGAAACCGAGCTGCAAATTAGGGCAATTCAAAGGCACAAACATCCTGTTGAGCTTGCCTAGTCCCCTTCGGTACATAATGAGAAACACACATGCCCAAGTTCAGCTTCAGGCATGTTTCAATGGGAAAGCTCTGCCTCCCCTGCCTTGGGTTGTGTCAGGCTTTATTCCTGGTGGCAGCCGGCAGGTGTTCATGTGAGGGGGGAACAGCGTTCTAAATAAATTATCCATTCATTTCCTTATGGAGACTTTCCTATTGTTTAGCCACAATATGCTTTCCTGTTTTTTTAAAGAAATCCCAAAACAAAAGCCAAACCCTGTCCCCAAGTTCCTCTCTGGCAGAGAGACCCAAAGCTGCGTTTGAAGTGGGTGCCCATGTCATCACTTTTCCGTCCGCCGTGCTACTGTCACTCCCACCTCAGTCCTCTCTGCTTTCTGAAAGCAACATGAGATGTACCTGCTCAGGAGCCGTACCAGAGGGCATCATGTCCTGCCGTGCTTGGTCTTTACGTGTGTCTTTTCTCTGGCAGGTCAGTGTAGGAAGAAGGCTGGTGCTGCGCAGGGTGTGGAAGACAGGGGATTCTTGTGATAGCAGAGAGAGAACAAAAACTCTCTTCCCTTCTTCTTCCTCCTGGCAGGCATGGGGACATTGAGGCCAGGGCACTCGCTTTCACAGGGGAGTTATTTTTAACCATTTGAAAAAAAAAAAAAATTGCAGCTCAATGGATTATAAAATGAGGACTTCTCTACATGGGGAGGTTGTTGCCCAGCAAGGCAGGGAGTGATGAGAGAGAGCAGCATTGAGCCCACTAGGTCCTGTGGGAGCCCCTTGGAGGCTGCTGGCAGCACCTATCCATGCCTTTGCTTAACCCCCATCCCAGCTGAATGGCATAAAGGGTCTGTGAATCCAGGTGAAAAATGGTATGGAAAAGCGTAGCCAGGAGAGGATTCACCCATTGTTGATCAGGGCCACTTGCCCAGCACTGCGTACTGACTGGGTTTATGCCACCATGCCTCTCTCTGCAAAGGAAACCCCAAATCATATTTCCTCTGCAGCAGCATCATTTGTCAGGAACATCTGCAGGCAGACACATGGACCGGTACCCACATGAGCAGCCGGAGGGGGTCTTCTGCATTTTAGCTTTTTGGGAGGCAAGAAACAAGATTTCTCCTGGGAATATCCAAGAATATTGTTCAGCCTGGAGAAGAGAAGGCTCTGAGGAGACCTTATAGCAGCCTTCCAGTTCATGAAGGAGGCTGACAAGAAAGCTGGGGAGGGACTGTTTACCAGAACATGTAGTGATAGGACAAGGGGGAATGGCTTTAAATTGGAAGGGGGGAGATTTACATTAGACTTAAGGAAAAAATTCTTCACAATGAGGGTGGTGACACTGGAACAGGTTGACCATCGAAGTTGTAGGTGCCCCCTGCCTGGAAATAGTCAAGGCCAGGTTGGATGGGGCTTTGAGCAGCCTGGTCTGGTGGGAAGTGTCCCTGCCTATGGTAGGGGGGGTGGAATTAGATGATCTTTAAGGTCCCTTCCAACCTAAACATTCTATGATTCATGGCCCTGGCATGGAAATGGCAACCCCTCAACTGGTGTAAGGGCAAGGATGTATTTATTTACATTAGCATACAACAGCATTAACCATTACCTTATGCTGTGCAGCAATTGTCACATGCTGTACAACTGAAGAGATACAAAAGTGGCTTTTATTAAGCCACTGTGTTTGACTGTCATAATTTAGGACTGAACATTTCTCTTGATGCAAACCTTACTAGCTCTTTGACTCCTGTAACGCATGCCTGATTGCAAGGGCTAATCCGGTGTTCATATCTTGCCTGCAACACCTCTCACATTAACAAAGGCAGTGGTTGCTTAGAGCCTCTCTTAGTTCAGGCACGTATGCAAGTCCCAGCCTTTTGCTGGCCAACCTGGTAGGGTTTTACTTGCGAAAAAGATGCCACAACTGCAGCTCTCCTGACAGGTTTCCCAGCTGAGCTGCCAGCATCTTCTGGTGTTTCTTTCCAAGAGAGGAAAGCATCAGAAAATCCTTCCTTTGCCATGAAGCAAAGCCGGGGGGTTACACACAGGGAGGAAGCAGTTTGAAGGAAGGGCCAGGCAGGCAGCTTCTAAAGCTTCAAACGTGGCAAAATATTTCAAAATAGATGTGTGCATGTGACACAGTTTTATATTTAACTGAATGACTTTGAGCATCCGGGATACCATCCATTTTTCCTTTAAAAGTCTACAAAGCCAGATACAAAGAGGAGGAGAGGTTGAGCCGGCACTGAGGAGGTCAAAGTGCCTGTAATTCTGGTGGTGGTGATGGGAGCTGTGGTCCTGAAGCAGGACCCCATGTGTTCAGGGATATGCGAAAGATTGGCTCCGCCTCAGAAAATTTGGAGCTAAGGCTTGAGATTAAAAGTTAGGCTTTTTTTTTTATTATTTCTTCTTCATGCCTTTGTGAACTTCACTTTAGGCCTCAAATCTGCTTTTCTTGAAATTGGTCTGGAAATTGCTATTGCCTTAAAATGCTGCAAGATCTCACCCATAAATTCTCCTTCTCCCATCTGTAAAAAGAGGATGGCAGGATTTCTGTGCCATCTGTGGTGCTGTGAGGCTGAAAACAATCATCATTTATAAAGCGCTTTGAGCTCAAATGGGAGGTTCTGTGTAAAGGCGAGGCTCTGTGGGATGAAATGTTCCTTAGTGTGCCAGTTGCATCTGATATCTAAACCAGGGGCTGTGTTGAAATTTTAGAAGAACATTCTGGTATTACAGAGGTAGTGCTCCAGCTGCAAAATGTCTTGATTTATTTGTGTTGTTCAGAAGCTCCCATTGTTCATTACAAAATTAAGGGACAGAGAAGCCAGTGGCTTCAAGTCCCACAGAAAATCAGTATCCTATGTCTGAATTAATCTTGAGTACTTCTAATCTTAACAGTCACGAATCCCAGAGATGGTGTGCCTCTGGCCACAGCTGATGGTATAACAACAGCACACGCAATGTAAATAAGAAACTTGGAGCCACTGTCACAAGTGTTAGGCCTTTCCGAGTGCAATATGGTGCATCTGAGGGGAACAAAAGGATGTTAATTTTCATCCAGCTTTGCAAGGCGTAGGAGAGAAGCAACCTAACCTTTGCCCCAGGAGCCACATTTGCTTTTTATTTCCATAAAGCTGAGGGATGCATTGGTGCAACAAAGAGCAGGTTGTGGCTGAGCACAGGATTTTGAGATTAAATAGTGCGGGTCCCAGTGAGAAATGCAAAGCCAGTTTCAGTTGCCCAGTCTGAGATAATGCAGGGCTCAGGTCCAGCACTTCTGAGCCACTGGTTTCTTCTTTTGCAGACACAAGCCACCAGGCCCGCTCTGTTTCCAGCCGCCCCTATTACAGCTTGCCCAACAGCAGCCATGAGAGGCGCTCAGTCCTCGCTATCACGGAGCCACCGCGCTTCCACTCCCAAGCCAAAGGCAAGAACGTGCGTCTGGACGCTCACTCCCGCAAGGCCACACGGAGGAACAGTTTCTGCAACGGGGTCACCTTCACCAACCGGCCCATCCACCTCTATGAAAAAGTCAGGCTGAAGCTGGTGGCTGTGCACCATGGCTGGAGCGGGGCCCTACGCTTTGGCTTCACCATTCACGACCCATCGCAGATGAGCTCTGATGACATACCAAAGTACGCCTGTCCCGACCTAGTGACCCGACCTGGATACTGGGCCAAAGCCTTGCCAGAGAGGTTTGCTGTGAGAGACAATATCCTGGCTTTCTGGGTTGACCGTCATGGGAGAGTCTTCTACAGCATCAATGATGAGGAGCCAATATTGTTTCACTGTGGTATTAAAGTTTCTGGTCCTCTCTGGGCGCTCATAGACGTCTATGGAATCACCCATGAAGTGCAAATACTAGGTAAGTGTGTGTTTTGGCCTGTGGCTTACTCTTCTAATTGTTCTTTCCACAAAGGCGTGGTCATGGAGAAAAGATGCATCTGGTGGATGAATTTGTTCCCATTAGCAAACCAAGCCGATTGCCATGGAATGTCTTTCCTTTCGTAACTTTTATGGCACTGAAATTTCAAATGAACTCAGTGTGTTGGATGGAGTGTTTTGAACTAGTCTACACCGCAGGGAATCCTTTTAAAATGCAAGAGTGTTGCCCTTTCCCAGAGGCTCCTAGGAGCTGATTTACTTATAACAGCCAAGCTAAGCTGCACCCTGCTTGAGGGGATGGTGCCTCCATCCTCACAGCGAACAGACACCAATGTTAAGCTGTGAAATGGTTCGTCCAGTGGAGTAGGCAGCTCCATCACATATTCTTCTGAACAGCACCACTTATTTTACAGGTGAGAAAGCTACATACAAACAGCACTTTGCTCTGCCTGATCTGCCTCAAATATGTAATTAAACCTTACCAGCTTATCCTGTAATTGCAATTATGATGCACTCCAGCCTCTGGTGCTCATCACAGAGGTGAAGGAACATTTGCTGTATGGGTCAGTGCAGCTGCTTCACCAGAGCAGTCCTTCCTCCTCATTAGATTACAGTTAGAAAAAAAAATAAAACACAGCTTATTTTTGCCCCCATCCACCAGTCCTTCTGGCAGCATCTAAGTGTACAGAGTGAAAGAGTTGGCCTGAGGGAACCTGTACTCTGATTATTTTTTTTTAAACGAAGTACCAAGCCCCAGAAACACCCCAGGAATCAGGGTGATGCTCAAGCAATCTGAGGCACCACGGGACCCAGCCTCTTTGCTACAAGTGCAGTCGCGTCAGCAGATGTGTGCTCTGTGAACACCCCTGAGATACGAGTCCTGAAATCTAGTAAAATGACCTCTCTTGAACATACCACTGCCTAGACACCTCACAGCTGTAAGGCAATGACAAAGAGTGTGAAAGGAGTGTCTGTTCATGCTTGTACTCCTTTGCCCATCACTGTATTGCAGCTCTGGCTTGCATGAGACCTTTGGACAACAAGATATTGAGACGTTTCCTTCTTTTACGGAGCACCCTCAAAGCTATTAGACCCTTCTGCTGAGAAAGCTGTAGGACCACACTAGTTTACAGCTTTTCCCAGTTCATCAGTGCAAGGAGTTCCCAGATTACATGGGTACTTCATAACACTTGTTTTTCCTCAGCTAATGACAAGATGTAGCCATTTCTCTTCCTGGTCCACATGAGACTCTCCACTACTTGCCTGTCGTTTGTGGTTGACCTCTGGCTAATTTTTCCATTGTTTTTCCATTCAGAGTAACAAAATCTGTAGGCTGAAAGAATAACAATTATAATCATAAAAGCAGGCAATTGTATCTTGACTCTAATGTCCCTTATCACTGGGTTTATTTCACAGATAGCATGTTTGCAGAGACCATGAGCACTGCCCGGCTCAGCACTGCCCGGCTCAGCACTTGCCTTCCACAGAGCAACCATGATTCGGCCAACTTCAATAACAACGAACTGGAGAATAACCAAGTGGTGGCCAAAATTGCAAACCTAAACCTAAGTCGGGTACCAGGTCTTGCAACAGACAACCACATCATCCCCTGTTGCCCAAACCGACGGCAGCGCGCCCAGGGAGTCCCAGCCTTCCTGGACACAGATCTGCGATTCCACCCCACCCGTGGACCTGACATCACCTTTTCTCAGGACCGGATGGTTGCGTGCACCAACTGGCAAGAAAGCAATAGAACTTTGGTGTTTTCTGACCGACCTTTGCACATTGGTGAAAGCCTCTTTGTGGAAGTAGGACATCTTGGGTTGCCATACTACGGGGCCCTTTCTTTTGGCATCACTTCTTGTGATCCGAGTACTTTACGGACAAATGAGCTCCCAGCAGATCCGGACTTCCTCTTGGACCGCAAGGAGTACTGGGTGGTTTACCGAGCATTCCCAGTTCTCAACAGCGGTGACGTTCTCAGTTTCATGGTCTTGCCAAATGGAGAGGTGCACCATGGGGTGAATGGAGTCAGCCGAGGAATGCTAATGTGCGTGGACACCTCGCAGTCTCTCTGGGTGTTTTTTACAATCCACGGTGTAATCAACCAGCTCAAAATATTGGGTAAGTGCAGCCAAAAGAAATTATAATGGAGAGCACCTAACTGGTGATATTTTGTGGTCCAGAACAGGAGCTACATGTTTGCATTCGCAGTGTTGCCTTGAACAGGTGGTCACCAATGTGAGTAAGCAACTCCTGATCTCACCTTGAGTTTGCAAACAAGAGTGAGTGGGACATGGTAGCTATCTCTCAGATGTAGGCCGCCTCCAGAAAAAAAGATGAGACTTAAGATAAAATAAGCATCAGGTAGGGAGGCAGGGATTGCTGGGTGGGTGGGGGCAGCTGGTTTTCAGAGGGCTTGATTTTGAAAAGGGTTCGTTATAAACCCACCATTCCAGCTAACAGGTATTAACTCCTGCATTGGTAAGGCCAGTGATTTTTGTGAGCACAGTTCTAGTTTAAGCCCATGTGTTTCTGGTGGACAGTAGTCACTTGGGAATCAGATGTCACTTTTCATTTATCGCTGGTGACCAGCCTCACAGTGCTTCTTTCTTTTTGTTAAGGATTCTGTGAGAAAAGCAGATGTTGATGACTTCGTAATGCAGATTTTTCTCATTTAAAGCAATGCCCTTTCCCAGCCACCCTTGACCTGACAGTGAGACAGCGTTAGCTTGAGGCCATTGCTGCTGGAGAGGTGGGGATCGCAGGGAAGTGACTTTACACTCCAAATGGTGGCCGTCAGATAACCTGCTTCACTGAAGATCTGAATGGAAATTGTATAATGCAAAGTAAGGTCCAGGCCCTGAAGGTCACATCCAAAATCATGCACCTATGTTGTTACTAAGGGGCAGCGTTTAACTTGGCAGCTGAACTTTCTCCTGAAGCACCCTGTGCACATGGGGTGGGAGCGACTCACTGGGATGAGGGGCATTTAGGTGGGTTTGGTGTGTCCATCAGGCTCAGGTCTTTCCTGTGTTTGCAGGCACTGTGCAGTCCAGCCCAGTGACCGTCTCTCCTTCAGGATCCCCTGGCGGCTCGCAGTACGACAGCGACTCGGACATGGCCTTCAGTGTCAACAGGTCATCGTCTGCTTCAGAGTCATCGCTCGGTAAGGAGAGCTGGGCTGACTGCGCTGAGACGTGAATCTGGGGTGATAGATGATGCTGTGCAAGACAAGCAGGGCAATGCTAGTAGGGAGATGTTCCTACGAGACCAACAGGAATAATTGGAAGAAAACACAAAGTGGTGGGAAGCTTTTCACAGCTTCAGGAAGGGCTGTGTGTCATTTCCCACGCTGTCAGTCTGTCTTATGGAAGTGGTCCTTGCAGGGCTGCCCTTGCTGCAGCAGCAGCAATGCTGCAATAGAGAGGGGTGCAGTATTGTTTGGAGGGGGCTTACATCATCCAAACTCCAAATTGCTGCATTCTGTACTGCCAAGGCTCTGCAGCTGGAGGGATGCCCATGTGAACACTCGCATGCTGATGTTTGGGTCTCGGTGGGTCTTTTCCAACCTGGTGATTCTATGATTCTAAGGAAGGAGGGGCCTTAAAAGTATTGACTTGATGGGGGAAGGGAGGGTGTTGGGCACTGTCAAGTCTGCACCATCCTGGTGACTGAATGGCCTTGTTCCTTCCTCCTTCTTTGCAGTGACTGCTCCCAGCTCCCCTCTGAGCCCCCCCATCTCTCCCGTCTTCTCCCCTCCGGAGCCATCAAGCAGCAAGAATGGGGAATGCACCGTCTGCTTTGACAGCGAGGTGGACACGGTGATCTACACTTGCGGACACATGTGCCTCTGCAACACCTGCGGTCTTAAGCTGAAGAAGCAGCTCAACGCCTGCTGCCCAATCTGCCGACGGGTCATCAAAGATGTTATTAAAATATACCGCCCTTAGTGCCCGGCTCGGGCTGTAGGAAGGGGGAACACCGCTAGCAGTAACCATGCCTTTCCGTCCCTGCTTATGGGTTATCGTGCTGGTCAGTCGTTATCAAGTGGCTCGTTATCTATGTTTCCTTATTTGACTGGTAGGGCACAATTCAGGGATAAAATTGAGCTGAGGATCAGGTAGGGCCCAAAGGCACAGCTGCTGTGCTGGCCACGCTTATGTGCCCATGGGTGAATCTGGGGAATCACAGTCTGGACCTGACCCAGCTGTAAATGAGAAATTTCCTGTGCAAAGGCTCTTTTTTTCCTCTCTCGGCCTCCAGAGGTTTGCTGTGCTGCGGGTCAGGAAGGGGAAGCGGCCACTTGGTCAGTGCTGGGTGACACTGGACTTCTGAACCTCAAAACCCCAACAGTTCTGAGCTGCTGCCAGGTGTGTGAGCCGTGGTGTAACAAAATTGGGACAAGACTGAGTGGAAGGGTACAAAGTAAACAAAACTAATCTGGAAATGTCACACTCATCCATGTAAGGGAAACTAGCTAAGGCCAAAACAGTAGCATAGCCAGATTCTCACTTTTTTGGACTTTGCTCCCCTGAACAGGCTTTAGGGGCGTGTGGAGTAGCTGGTGTGGACTTAGATAAAGCAGCTTCTGCTTTCCATGGCAGAGCAGGGACTTCTGGCTGGGGAGGCCGAGACCTGGGTAGCATTGAGGAGCACAAGCCTGCTAAGAGCCCAAGCCAACCCCAAGTGCTGCTTACAGCAGTGGTGGAGGAGCGGGAAGCAGCAATGGGCTGTTCAGGCACTGCCTGTATGTCTGGCTGCTGAAGCCATAAATTGCAGCCTGTGTGTGAGAGGGGCATTTGGATGAGCACACTGCAATCCTGGCTTAGAAAAAGCACAGGTCTAGCGCTGTCTGCATGGATGGTGTTTGTAACCTCCAGGCACACACACTTGCATTTTGCTCTGCTTCTCTTTCCAGGTAGCATAGCTGCCATCTCACCATCCTGCCTGGCTCACCTCCCCTAGCCCTTTCTCTGCAGCCAGCGCTGTGGCAGGGCTCACCCTTTCTCCTGCCCCACCACAGAGACATTTTGGAGCCTGTGGTGACAAATTAATTTTTGACTCTGTCTCAGCAGGCTCACCCTTTTTTCTGGGAACTCTGCGTGTGTATGTGCGCTGCCTTTCCAGATTTCCCAGCTCAGCTCCCAGCTACCAAGATGCTGGGTCCCTACAGTAGATGAGAACTTGCTGAGATGAACAGGGTTCTATCTCACTTGGTTTTCCTTGGGAGGAGGAAAGAAGGTGTCTCTGGAGTTATTATTAGATGTTGGGACTTAAAAGGGTTTCAGCTGTGACATTAGACAGCCAGGAGGCAGCTTTACACCTGTTTTGCAATGGCCTGAAAGCAGCAGCCATGGGAAGTAGTTGAGTCACCATCCCTGGAGGTACTTAAAAGACATGTAGATGTGGCACTTAGGGCCATGGTTTAGCGGTGGACTTGGCAGTGTTAGGTTTACAGTTGGACTTGATGATCTTAAAGGTCTTTTCCAACTTAAATGATTCTGTGATTCTGTAGCCATGGGTGATGGGCTGGCGGTGCCAACCCTGCCCTGCAACCAGGGAGAACAGACCCAGGGGAGCAGCTCATTCTCTTCCTGCAGCAGGCTCTGGCTGCCAGCTCACAGGGCACAGAGAAAACCTTTTCTTTTTCTTGAGCTAATTATGATTTTAATTAAGTGTATAAATGAGAGGCTGCTGTAGAGCGAGTTCTCTCACCCCTTGCCCTGCTGCATTGGCATGAGAGCTTACTGGCTTTGCAGAGCCCTTTTTGGAAACTCAGCCCATGCCACCAGCTGTGCCGCCGCTACCAGTGCTCAGCCTGGCACTGGACTGTGGCACGAGTTCACTTCCACCTTTGTAAAAGGAGGCAGCAGGGGCAGCTTTCCAGCAGCTGGAGCCTTGCCCAGACCACCGGGCTGCCCCCTCCCCAGTCCTGCAGACGTTTCCCTTGCAGAGACCTCCCTGGCTTGCCTGTTTGCAGACCAGGGACTGGCTGTGGTCTGTGGGCGCAGCACAAAATGCTGCCAAAGTATGAGAGCATGGGATGGACGGCTGGAGGGTTAGCACCTGCCGGCTGACTGGGCTGCAGCGAGAAGCCTTTGAGTAATGAGGAATTCAAGGAAAGTTATCCGAATCCACAGCGAGCAATGTTAGCTTGGCTCAACTCTGGGGCAGCAAACGCCAGCAGCATCCCTGGGGCTGCTCTCCTGGTTTCGGGGGTGCCCAGTGGCTGCACTGAGCTTCGTGCAGGAGCAGCGCCTGTTGGCTTGGCTGACACCTCAGGTCCTCCATAAGCAGAGCTCATTGCTTATCTGGCGTGGGGTTTTTTTTTGGTGTAGTTCTCTTTTTTTTTCTTTAAGCCAGCAAGGAGAAATACCAGCTCCACCCCAGGCTCTGCCTGAGCTGTTCAGGACACATTGCACAGGTTGAATTTTTGCTGTAGCAGCCGAGACCGGTTTCCAGAAGGGCAGCACCCAGCGGGGCCAGCGAGGAGCCAGTGCACACAGGGGAATAACAGAGTCGGGGTCCAGAGTGCGGCCGTGCACAGAGCGGGATGTGAGAGCAGTGGACTTGTTGCCCTGCCTATCCAAGAGCAACAGGAATTTTCCAAAGTAGGCCTCTTATAAAATATATTTCCAGGAAAAGGTAGCCTCTTACAGATTTAATTGTTAGTACTCGTATTGCTATTTTTTTTAAACAGTCCAATGATATATGATTTGTACAGAAGATCTTGTTTGTGCCTTATAAGGGTGTCTGTGCACTTTTTATCCTTTTTAAAGCAACTTGTAAAAAGAAAAAAAAAATGGAGAAAACACACAGATTAATGGTAGTTTTATAGACTTTTGTGTTCACTGAGAATCCTGCTTTTTTTATATATATATACTGAAGTGAAAAAGTGTTTATTTCCATGGATTTTCCCCCCTTTCCTCCTTACCTATTTGTTTAAAAATTTAAAAAAGGAAGGAAGAAAAGAAGAGAGTGGGGAACTTTTTGACCTTCCCACTTTCTGAGACAGTTCCTCTCTTATCGTTAGCTTTATGATACAATACTGTCACCTATACATCATGTTTAAGCTGAATCAGATTTTGGACCTCTGTACTAGGCTTTTCAAGCAAATCATTTGGGGGGCCGGGGCAGGGAGGGCATCGCACGAGGGAGGGAACTGCAATTGTACATGTCAGTGCTCTATAGCGTTGTGTTCAGTGCTGTGTGTTTTACTTTTGTCCATTTACCTGTTTTACATTAATATAATTTTACTTGTTTATGAAACAAATAAAACTTTGGCTTGTAAAGAATGCTCCCGGATGTTTAAAAGCGTTTGACCTGGAAGGTGAGCAAATCCCTCATTTCCAAAGCCTGGCAATACTAACACATAGAGGCAGGGCACCTCTGTTCAGCTCGGGCACCTCTGCTTCAAAAGAAAAAATGTTAGCAACTTTAAATACCTTGCCTGAGCTTTGCTTTGCTCCTTAGAGGTCACTGCACAGTGGCTGCTCAATGGGGTGGGGAGGGGGGGGTTGTTCCTGCCTCATTTAACCTTGTAAACCCTGGAAGGTTTGGCCGGCCACTGCAGGGGTGTATTTTAGGATACAGAGACAGGGAGGTGCTGTGGCAGATGCCCTGTCCAAGTGCCCCAAATTCCTCGCCCAGCCTGCACTGTCTCAAGCAAGGCAGCTGCGAGCCTGGCCGTGCTCCTGTGCCTGCATGGGGCCGAGGCAGCGTGGGGGAGTGATGCTCACAGGGCAGAAGCTGCCGCTTTTTTAGTTTGTTCCTCTCTTGTTTTACCGTCTCCCCTCCACTTTTTTTTTTTGTAGCAATGCTCGGCTCTTTATTTCACAAGCAGAAGCCAATAGAAGGCTGCTCTGTAAACTGTTTATATCCCAGAATGTGGCCCACTGAAGCCACACAGCAGTCAAGCAGCCTCAGATGTGGTTTAAAGCAGAGTGGAACAATTCATTCATAACTCTGCCCTGGCAAGAACACAGTCATAGTTGAGTGTTTGTATGAAAATCCTCGTAAGCCACAGGTGGTGGAGGAGCCCAACAATGGCCATTTATGCCAAAATGCCTTTTTATAAACTCTTGTCGCCCCACTTCATCCAGAGAGTCGATCCTTGTGAGCTGCCAACAGACTAATGCTGCCAGCCTCAGGCCACGGAGCGACTTGCACCACGCTTGGCATTAGGGCGATGCACCTACTGCAGGGGCTGCTGCCCTGAGCCCTGGGGAGACCCTGGAGCACCACTGCCTGCTCCCACCACAGCACCTGCAGCCCCTGAGCTGCTCTCCTCCTCTCTGCCAGCTCGGGTGCTGTGACGCACGCACCAGCCCAAACTGAGCCTCCCATGGCTGAAGCCCAATGTTCATTAGCACGCTGCCAGCTCCGCTTGCAGCACGGACACATGGATGCTTGGGATCCAGGCAGCAGCTGGCATTGCTCAGTGCCAGGAGCAGCATTCCCGCAGGGACACGTGCTGGCTGCAAGGAGCTGCGCAAGGTGGGACGGGCCCCATATAGCCCTGCTGGTGCAATATCCATGTTATGTCACAGGTCTTGAATTTCTCCCTGGTGCATTCACCTGCTGCCAGGTGGCAAGGGGCACGTTGCAGGCAGGTGAGCAAACACTGCCTGTAAAGGGAATATCAAGACAAGCCCTGATGCTACATACAACGTAGGCACCGGGCTGTTACCTGCTACCTGCACGGCCAGGTGAATGGTCCTTGCAGCCCTGTGGCAGTGAGATGGGTTATGGCCACCTGAAAGCCAGAGGTGAGTGCAGGCAAGGCTTGCGTGTTGCAGGCTGGCAGGTGGTGAGCCAGGCCAGTGGAAGATGCTCTTGAACATCTTTTTCCCTGCTTCTCACCCATCCTTTACGAGGCACTGTGTGTACTACAGCACAGCCCTCAGCTAGAAGGCAACCTGGGGTCTGGGGTCCAATGACTATGCTCCTCAAAGCCTTTTTAATTAATGTGGTCGCATACCTGGGCCAACCTGAACCCCCAAGACCCCCAAAATCACCAGGCTCTGCCTGCTGGCTTGAGCTTGAAGTAACACAATTGCTACGCTTGCACTGCCCCCATTGCTTGGAACCCATCTGGGCTTGGACCCAAAGGTGATACCCAAGGAGCTGTTGGGGTCCCCATGACCTTTGCTGCTGCCACGCACCGCTGTGCATAGTCAAGACGGCCTGGATGGATCGCACATCCCACCGACCGGGAAGTCTGGAGAAAAAGCAAAGCTTTGCTGAGTTCTGTTTAACCTAGCAATGACATTTCTCCTCCTGAGTGCTGGGGTGCACCCAGGACCTACAAAATGGGGACCAGGCTAACACTCCATGTGGAGACACAGAGAACACACAGGGAGACACCCCCACCCCAACCCTCCCTCCCCAGCCACAGCTGCGCAGGAAGAACATTGCCATCAATGCCAGAGCTGTGCAGAGACACTACCCATGTACCCATGCCTGAACTGTGCTTCTCCAGTCTCTTGGAGCACAGCAACAATGAAAAAGTGGGGTCATTTGTGTCCTGGGACCGTAAGTCCAAAGTCCGAGAATCATGACCTGCCCTTGCCCCGTTGCAAGGGATGTCACAGCCAGAAGATCTTCCCACAAGCCCCCACAAAGCCAGGCAAACACAGCACTGCCACGTTTGTCCTGTGGCAAACAAAAGGAGCAGAGGACAGGGAAACACTTCACCTAGGAATGGCTCTTGTGCAACAGGAGGGAGTGCAGCTTAATGGAGATGCACTTACAGCTCCTCGCCGGTACAGTTGCAGTGACGAGCAGCATGTGCCAGAGCCCAAACCAACTCCTTCATCATCTGGCTGGGAGAAGAGCAAACCTCCCAAGGCTGCCACCATGCTGCAACCCAGACACAAGACAGCCAGACACAGGTTCACAAGGGTGCTTGAAACCAGTCAAGCAGTATCTTTTTTATTTCTTAAAAAAAAGAAAACAACAGAAAAAAATCCCATTAAAAAAAAAACCAACCAAACAAACAAAAAAAAAACCCCAAAAGCCAGTCCCCTAATGGTGAAAGTATAGATATGGCATTTACACAGCTACATCTATCTTCCGCTGACCCCACCCCCACCCACCCACAGTAATGTAGATTTATATGCACTTACATAATATAGTGAGACGTGGACAGGTGGCCTTTGAGAGCTTGTGAGAAGGAGCAGGGTGCAGCGGGGCTTCCAGCCTGCCAGGGATGTGCCGAGCCACAGGCCCCCTGGCTCTTCCACCCCAAGCCATGGTGATCCCCTCCTCCGCCTAGCTGCACGCCCCGGCCTCAGGTGTGCACAGGTGGTGGGCAAGGAGGGAGGTTGGTCTTTGGCTGATGCGTCTCACAGCCAAGCTCAGGGAACTAGACCTCCCAGCTGCTCTCTTCCTCCTCACGAGGTAGTCGGGGAGCTTGGCTGCATGTGATGTGCAGTGCACAGAGAGGAGGTGCAGGCTGGCAGAGGGCACGCGTGGCTGCCGAGCTGGGGGCACGTGTTGGACAGAGGAGGGCAAAGCCCTGCTAGCCCAGACGCTCTCAGCATCTTTCCAAGGGGAGCTGTTGTCCAGCCTGGGGTCCCTTCACGGATGGAAGCGGAAAGGCTGCAGGTGCTGGCACCCTACGGAGGGTGAACCCTCACTTCGAGCATTCACCTTGCCTTCTTGGAAGCTCTTTGGGAACAAGGGAGCGATCCTGTCACACGCTCAATGAGCCAAATACAGTACTTTTGTCAGCAAAATTAAGCACTACCAGTTCTGAGGTTCAGTCTGGGAGGAAAGCGGAAACAGCCTTCATTTAGTATGAGGGCACTAGAAATAGCATTGTCCCCTCTGAGGAAAACCAGGGGCAGTGAGGTCTCTGAGACAGAGAAAGGAGAGATACTTCTGAGATTAAAAGGCCATTCAACAAACAGAAAGCAAGGACACAGAGCCACAGGGAAAGGGCACAGAGCCCTTCTGCCCTTGCGTGAAACTGCCTGAGTGGCCATGGGAAACAGATACAACCCCCTTCCCTGATATGGTGGGGGTTGGATTTAGCCGCCAGGCAATTCTGGCTTAACTCATCCCGATCCTATTCCATTCCAAAGCAAAAGGGATTTACTGGTGGAAGAGACATGCAGAGACAAGGCAGCCTTGTTCCCCCAGCCCACCCTGCAACTCTCCTGGGAGCACAGCAACACCTTGCAATGTGCCACACAAGGAACTTGAACTGGGTTGTAGATGTGTTGCATACTGGCAGCTCAGGTGAGTCAGCCTGATCAGAGGCTGATGTGCTACCAGAGAAAATTGTAGATGGGAGGGAGATAAACCAGCCAGAGAGCAAGGTATATGCATTCCCATGGCTAAAAATGAACCTTGGGGCTTCTGGATAGGAGGCTGGACTGGGATGGTCAGGCCTTCTCTATCCGATAAAACCAGGGCTGGGACAAAATGCCTGGGGCACCACCATTTTCATTCTGTACACAGACAGTTACCTTCAACTCCATGTTTCCAGGGTAGAAAATACTTGACAGAGAAAGAATTGAGTGCTTGCAGGGGTGGAGAACACTCCTTCAATTCTGCCAGCCTCAAATTAGAGCGAAAATTATAATTACATTCCACAGCAAAACAACGCGGCTGTGGAGCTGTGGCTGCAGCACTTACACGTGCAATTAGACTAGAAAGGACAAAGGGGTTTGGTCAATAATAAACCCACAGAACTGCTGGGTTTAAAGCTCCTCTAGCAAGAGAAATGTGTCTCTGACTCTGCAAGGAGACAAGTACAGAAGGGAAGAAAGCAGCACTGAGGAACAACAGCTCATCCATGCTCATCCTCCTGATGGGCTAAGCAACACTTTGGGCAAGATTAGGCTTGGCAGACAGGAATGTCAGCATGAAAAAACCCCAGGCTCTGCTTGACCTGAAGCCCCTCAAACAGCCCGCCACGCAGGATGAAATGAAAGCACCCAGAAGACAGGCAGGTGGGGTGATAAACAAGGCAGGGAGCCCCTGAGCACCAGACATGCCTCACAACTGGTTGTGATGAGGAGCTGAACTCCCACATCCTGGATTGCACTTGGTAATATCAGCACCGACTGAAGGACCCACCTCCTGGCTGCTGCCCGCCAGCCCGGGGAAGCTCTGTGGGTCACGGGAACGTGTGGTCCCCTATTAGTCAAACAAGCAGGGCAGTCTTTGTGGGAAGGAAAGCAAAGCATCCTATTTCCAGGGCCTTTGGGGTCATTTCGGTTCTCCGTGTCTTGCATAGCATTCTTCAGCTACCTAAGCAAAACACCTCTTGTAGTTCAATACTTCAAGGGAGAAGCCTGCATACTGCCCTGGATCAGCACAGCGAGGACCTCTTATTTGTGTGTGCATTTTCCTATTTTTTTTTCCACCAGGAGGATGTTGAAGTTAACACTTGTCGTAGAGTAGGGAAGGACCAGGGGATCATCCCATGGCACGTGCCAAGGAGGAGCAAAGCACAGTCCTTAACCAGAGCAGAACACCTCTGCCTGCACATGCATGCAGAGATACAGGGACCCTGCTCTCAGCAATCGTTCCTCCTTTTTTGCCACATTCCCTATATCTCTGCTACACACCTGGACTAAGCAAGTGACCTGCAACATTTGACCATGATCCTGAGCCTCAGGGCCAGAATTCCTTTGTTGGTACCATGCCACAATTTGCTGCTCTCCTTGGTTACTGCCAAATATTTTTTAATCCCCCATACAGGTGGCAAAAATGTCTATCAGGGTTCATCTCCCCAGCACGGAGAACCGTCATAGCCACCATGTGCCATGAAGCTTGGTCAGAGCATCCCTGGCTGCACAGCTGGGCTACCAGCGCAGTCACGGGAGTGAAGTGCTCAGGGAGATGTGGGGAGAAGTGGGGGTAGGAGCACATGAGTGGGGAGTGGAGGCCAAGCTGCTTCTTCCATGCTGCTGCCAACAAGCTGGAAGGTGCGGGATCTCAACTATCATCTTTTGGTGTTTTAAGCCAGCCTCATGGAAAACTATAAATTAATCTGCTAATTTAAATACTCAGGTGAGAGACCGGGAAACCTCTAGCTGTGCAAGCAGAGGAGCGGCTATGGCTTCTTCCGTAGGTAATTGGAAGGGATCCAGCCCTCCCAGCATGGCCCCCCAGTCAGGACTTTGCAAAACCACCAGCCACTGCTGTTCTTCTCGCGAACTTCAAACAAAGTCCCTTCTTTAAAACTGTTGGTCTCCTCATCACCTTCAAAATCCGCTACTGCCACATATAGAGCTTCCCTGGAGATGTCTGGGCTGGAGAACAGGACTGAGGTCCTCTCCTTGGTTTCCCCTCTCTCCACTGGCTTGGATATCACCTTTGGGCTTACGCTGCTTTTCACTTTGGCTTCTTCTTGGATGGAGGCAGAGAGGAACGGCTTGGCTTTCGGAGGAACCAGCATGGGCCTTCCTGGTACCGGGGATGATCTGATTTCAGGTGCTTCCCGTGCTGGGGCCCTGGTCTCCACGGCGGGGCAGGAGGCAGGACCTCCTGTTTTCTTTGGAGGGGGTGGTCTGCGGGGAGGCACAACGGGGCGCTGCGGCGGAGGCTCCCTGGCACACGGGGTGTTAGGTGGGCCCAGGGGAGATTTGGGCAGTGCCTCTTTCACAGCAAGGCTGTCTGGCTTGGGAAGGGGTTTGCTCTCCATACTCGGTCGCTCCTGAAACCTCCCAGAAGCCTCTGAAGAGACCGTGGCATTACTGAGGGAGCTTTCACTGGCAGTGGTGTCCTGCTCAGAGGGCTTATCTGGGCACTTTGCAGGTCTAAGCTTGCTCCGCAAGCTGCAAATGTCCAGTTTATCATCAGGCGGAGGTGGATCAGTCCGGGGGACTGCAGCAGGTTTTGGCCTGATCTGAGGTCTTGACTTCAAGAATGGATTCTGGGTGATGGGCTCAGGCTTGTCTTCCACGGGCTCAGCTTTTGGCTTGGTTGGCTTGACAATGGGCCGGAGGTTTGGCTTCTTCACTTCCTTGACTGACACCTTGTGTCCACATTCCAGTCCCATTTCATTTTTCAGTTGGAAGAGTTTGCCCTTCTCTGGTTTCAGCTCAGGCTTCTTGCTGTCCTTCGGGGCTGCTGACTGCTTGGGTGGGATCATGGGCAAAATCATACCTGGGGGCTTGGGGGGAGGCCTCTGCCTCTCCAGTAACTCGCCTTCTGATTTAATGATGGACTCCTTCCTGGGTGGCAGGCTGGGCTTCTCCTCTGTGTCACGGTCCAAGATCTCCTCATAGCTACCGGCAAAGGCTGGGTCCCCACTCTCGGGAGCCTCTTTTCCCTTCCAGTCCTTGGCCCACTTCCCACCACAGTCTGTACCATTAGGAGGAGCCTCTGGCAGAGGACGGCACGGTCCTGTCGCTTCCTCGCCAGTGCTGCTGTTGGCTGTGGCATCGCTGAGCCGGAGCTGGGCCATCTCGCTGGGTAGTGGAGCCAGGAAATTTGGCCTGGATGCATTGCTGGTTTTCTTATACTTATCAATGAAAGTGGCAGGGGCCCAGCCTTCCTTCTCCTCAATCTGAATGTACCACCAGCCGCTCAGGTTCTTCTCAATAACCTGCCAAGGGGAAAGAAAACCTCAGATCCACGCAGTCTGCACGGGAGGGGATGCCGGGTGAAGTGATGTCAGGGTGGTTTATGGCCTCAGTGCCTTCCTGTCCTGGTAACCAAAAGCCATAGAATCACAGGACTGGTATCCTAACAGGAGGGGAACCTGCTAACGACCTCTGCCAGGGAAGGGGACCTGCATGCCATGGCACTGAAAAATGATATAGCCGTGTCAAGGAGCTGCAGCTGAGCTGTTACCATCCTGGGCGACAGCAGTGGGACGCCAGGAACTGGTGGTGGCCACTATGCGGCACTGTTGGAGCGATCAACGGGCAGCGATACGGACCGTCCAGCCTGTGTGTGCTCCAGAAGTGGGGCTGGGACCAGGGAGGAGATGACTGGGGCAGCCATCAATGAAAAATACTCTTAGAGAAACATAGCACACATTTTGAAAAGCCAAATCATACCTGCAAGAGGAATTCTGCCAGTAAAAGCGAATGTGCTAGGAAAGCAGCTCTGGAAGGACTTTTAATTTTACACCTGGTCTAAGTAAGGAAAAAAAACCCATCCCTACCCCTGTTTGTGATGTGACTTGAATTTCCACTAGCTCAGACAGCAGAGCACACACACGCTAGGAGGACAGGAGGCCACTAAGAGCACCAGGGACTCCAAAGACTCATGAGCTCATACAGGTTTCTCTGCGACTCTAGGAGAGCCCTTGGATGTTAACAGCCCACAGAGGCAATCACACGTACCGCCACGCCTTGTTTCCAATCAGAACCCCGTGGTGAGCACATCTTCCCTGCCTGGAAAAGGAACTCCTGCCTGAAACAGATACCCAGGCAATGGGAATCTGGAGCACTGCACTGACGTGAAAATGTGAGAAAGGAATATGACGATCTCACCTCTACTTTCATTCCTGCCTGGAAGCTGATGCCATCAGGGATGGTGGTCTGGAAGTCAGCAATGGTGTAATATTCCTCTTCCACTTGAGGAGGGACAGGAGGTTTAGGCAGGTTCAAACCGCGTGGCTAAGACAAGAAAAAAGAAAACCCATCAGTGTGTTTTTATAGAAGCTGCGACACAAAATTCACACAGACCACTGCCCTGCAGAGACACAATTCAGCACGGCTAGGTCAGGAAGATCAGCTGTGCCCATACAGCACCCTCACCAACACAAACCAGCATTCCAGGCTGAGCAGAAAATTGCTTAGTGCCAGAGCTCTTGCTGACAACAGTCACCCTCTCAAGAAGGAGGGAGCCAGTCTGCAGCCTCCCTGTGGCAAGCCAGCCTTACAAGAAAGACTGGCCAGAAGTTCATTTAAAGACCACATGCAAACGGAAGAGTCTTAAGACAGCAGGGAGGCAGCATGCATACTCTAGGCTTGACTATAAGTAGAACCCTTGGTACAATAGCAAGATCCCAGGCAAGGAATAACCAGTAACCAGAGCTTCTTTTCAGTGCTCCTCTCCAAATCCCTTTGCCATTGCTGCTTTCCTACATCAGCTGACACTTACTATGGTGAGATCTCGGCGAGGAGGGGGCCTCTGCCTCATCTTTGGTGACTCTGTGAAGGAAGAATTTCAGATACTGTTGAGTTTCTGGCTTTTGGTCACATGTGTCCACAAAAGACAAGTGAAAGAGAAGACAGAAAGGCAAGCACCAAATCTGCTCCATGGGCAAGGAAGCTGAAGGAGGAACCTGTCTCCCAGTGCCCTGAGTGGTATGGGTCACTGAAGAGGAACAGGCTTTGCACCATCAGGTGCTGCAGGGATATGCATCTGAGGTCACCACATGAAATTGCTTTTTCACCAGAGGCCTGATCCAGAAGACCTGGCCTGCAGAAGGGTTAAAATGCCTCGGAAGAGAGGACAGCATCTCCAGTCTGGGAGGGGGAGGCTTTTATCCCCATCATATTTGCTGATCCTCAGCAGGTCTCTGGGCAGCACTGCTCATGGCCCACCTGCCTGTGCAATGTCACCTCCAGACCTCGCTGCAGAGCTCAGAGGGCCTGCAAGCTTTATGCCTCCCTCACACCACATTATGTCAGCCAAGATCCTGCAGGAGAGGCTGTGCTGACACGCCAGCCACCACCAGCCTCCTCCTGACGGGTCACTTACTGCGGCGCATGTCAGCATTGGGCAGGGGACGGCTGTCAAATCTCCCATCCCTTTGGCCAGTGAGTCCATCCTTCTCTCGGCTTGCTATGACCTGCTGCCGGGAGATGCCATCCAGATCCAAGGCACACGAATGAGCAGAGGAGCCTCCCAGCTTCTGCGAAAACATCTCTCCATTCCCCTTTTTTAGGTAGGAGGCAGGGGCCCAGCCTTCTTGGCCCTGGTACCTGCAGAAGCAACAATGGCAAGTGTCAATGCCTCTGCACTACATTGGGGCCACAAACCCTTCCTGGAGGAGCTGTGCTTGAGCGGTGTTGAGCCAATGGACACCCCTGGGGCCAGGAGCTCAGAACATTCATTGTCTGAATGTACCGCACCATCCGGACAATATGAGCTTGCCCAGTGTCATGCCCATGGCACCTGGGCACCTGGAGAGCTCCAGCCACAACTGATGTTCCCATGCAGAGCAACCCCAGCCAGTGGACGGAGGGTTGGGAACAACGCAAAGCCTGATTTCCCTTTCACCTTGGCAATGGCACCAGTTCAGGAATGAAGTGCACTGGCAGGAGAAGCAGAGGGGGAAACCAGAGCACTGCTGCTAGGATTGATGTACCTGGACTTTGAAGGAAGCACAAGTTCAGCAGCCTGAATCCCTTCCCTGCTCTAAATCTGCCCTGTTTAGGAGAGAAACCAGCCCTATGATCTGATTAAGAAACCACTTCTATGGAGTCTCCCTGCTGCGTTGGAGAGACCCAGGCCAGTGTCAGAGAAGCTCCCCACTGTCTGGGCTGCAGCCACTATGTTCAGATGGTAGCAGCGACTGAGCTTGTAATTGCCTTTAGAGCTCTCATGGAAGCTCTCTGCTTAAAAAGTCAATGGACGTTTTCCTGGGGCTTTGCTGCTGCCAAGACCAAAGGTTCAATGTAAGGTTAAGAAAATTGCAGCATGTGTTCTCTCTCAGCTCAAGTCCAGCCATTTTCTAGACCACAGACAAGAGAGAATGAGCTTCCAGGAGAAAAAAAGCATCAGCTTGGGACAGTCTGCAGTCTTTGCTGTCAGCACATCCTGCACACAGCAGACCTGGCCCGGACAACAGCCTTTCTCTGCAGAAGCCTCCTAACACAGCCAGAGGATACAGCCTGCTTCCAAGGACACTCACTGGTTTTTCTATCAGCCGTCCATGACGTAACACTAACGCTTTCACGCTGGTTCCCTTTGCACTACACGGGCATGTGATGCCGTGATACAATCCACCTCCCAGCACAGGAAACTGGGGGATCTGAAAGATATTTAGCCACAGCTATGATTAGCTGAAGCCCTGAATGTTGGCTACCCTTAGTCTGAGGGAATGGAGAGAAATGAATTCTGGTACTCTGCCCTTCCTCATACTCTAGACTTTCCTTTGGACTGTACATGCCATGCACATCAGGTCTCTGCTTTGCACAGCCCCAGCTGCAGTGCCAGGGAAAAGGAAGAGAGAGGAATGGTACCTGATTTTCCACCAGCCCTCCAGGTTCTTCTGGATCACCTCCACCACAGCCCCTTTGTCCAGGTTCATTTCATCCTGGTCTCTTGCGGTATATGGGTAAATAACAGTGTACTTCTCGTCTGTTGGAAAGAAAGTGCAGTTTCACAGAGGTATTGTTTTACAGAAACCTGGACTTGGTCAATCAATGGTCAAATGTTTATATAATGATAATTCCTGTCATAATACAAGTGCAAGCACACAGAGATAAACAACCATTCACAAAAGAAATGCCAGTGAAACGTATTTCAAAACAAATCCAGCTGCATTTTGAAATGTAAGCTTTGGTGAGCTGGTCTGGTCCAAGAAGAAGTTGTCTAAACCAGTTCTTACTCTCCCTCAGGACTAAAGATTATCCTATGACAGTTCTCCTTTCACCTGCTCTTCACAGGAGCCCTTCAATGCACCCATTTCAGCTCAAATTTCTTTCTCAGAGACTTTGAAGATCTGTCCTCCATAAAGGGAAAGACATGCTGTCATGCACAGCTTTCAAATTGCTTTACAACAGCAGGGCTACATGAGCTTCCCCGTTCAACAGTTGCATCCTTCAAGACATTGGTCAAAGCCACATGGTGAACCTGGAGAAGAATCTGATGTCCTGTCCACTAGATCAAACAACAGTGAGCAGGGATATGGATGCTCTTCTCTTCAAGAGGAAGGGGAAACATCCTAACAGCCATGCAGACAACATCGGGCAAACAGGTCCATTTATCCATCCCTCTCCATAAACTTGTCCTGTCCCTCCTGTAGGAAACCCAGGAAAACAACTGCCTGTGCTTAAGCAGTGCCATAATAGGGTAAAGGTCATTTTTGGGAAAAGTCTGGCTCCAAAACCCACACCTCTGGACACTTGTACACCCCTGCTGTGCACATTTCCTGGCTTTGTCTTCTTGGAGGAGCATAGCCCATGAAGGGCCTGATTTCCCATATCCTTCAGGCAAATAAGTCAAAGCAGAAAATGTCCTGTCAGGTCTAGCAAAATCAGGCTGGTTCTTCTCCTGTTTCCATTTAAGCCACCAACCCCAGGGCCATGGTTCAGAGGAGTTACTCTCCCAGGAACTAAAGCAGCAGTTGCAAGAAGCCTGTGTTGAGGGAAAGCAGAAACTTCAGTCTCTCAACAAAAAACAGGCCTCAAAATTTAGAAGGAATAGCTGACATAGGAAAGAGAGGTGGACATGAGTGGGCCTAACGGAAGGCTGAGGGGCATGTATGGCATGCACTGAGGACTGACACAAGCAGGGTCCATCACATGCAAAGCGAACAACCATGCAAACAACACAAACAAAACACGGGCAGGCGAACAAGTCTCTATGAAGTCCACCTTGACCCCATCCACTGTTGTACAAGTCCCCAAGAGTCCGACGGCGGCCAACGTGCCTGGGCAGAGACCAGTATCTCCACGGGACTGGGAAAAGCATGTTGGGGAAGCAGGAGAAGTATAAGAGAGAACATAACGAGGTGGTGCTTCAGGTCCAAGAGAAGATGGGGCAGACACCATGGAGTAGGACAGAGATTGGAGCCCTCTGAGGGCCCTCCCTGGTTTGAGCTCCCCCTCCCACCCCCACGTCCCCAAGCAAGGAGCTGAGCTAGCCTCAGCACTGCTTTGAGCATACAGTGGTCAATGGGAAGGATGCGTTCTCCAGAAGCATTTCAGATCTGCTTTAGTCAAAGGTTGCAACCTTGCTGTTCTCGTAACATAAGCTCATGCATGCTCTTCGTTCTGCGTGGGTTTAGAAGGCAAGGGTCCTAGGACCTGAGCTTTGTTCCTCCTCCAGCACAGGTAAAACAGCTTCCTAAGGCTTAAAGGAGGTATTGGGATGGCAGAACTGTGTGTTCCTTGGAGGTGGCACCTTCAGCCCCTCTGAGAGGGAGCAGAAGGGGCCAGCAGTTATACTGCCAGTATCCAGCTGTCCCATTCCTGTTGCAGCACTGGAGCAGAGTGCTGGGCAGGTAGGACTGTTAAGGGCAGACATGACTGAACAGCACGTGTGGGTCTGTCCTTCCATGGGGTCCTGCCCTGCCTAACTAAGGGAGGGCTAAGCAGTCCTGTAGCTTAGTGCAGTTCAGCACGAAGAAGCAGGGGCAGATGTCTCCAGCAGGCTCTTACCTCCATCAGGGTGCATTGAGAACTCATCCTGGACACCATCCTGAGCCTCCAGGCAGGTTGCTGGCACCCAGCCTTGCTCCTCCGAAGTGCTCACAAACCACCATCCTGAGAAGAAAAAAGCAGGCAGCTCAGTCAATGGCTCCCACCAGCCAAAATTCCCTCCTCCCCTCCAAACCATGAGCCTGGGGAGCTTTGCCCTCTCCTTGCTGCCTGCACAGGACGCTGGGGTGACTCCAAAGCAACAGAGTAAAGCGTTATCTGAAAGGGAGCACAGGCAGCAGCATGGGAGAATTGCAGCTGAATGCTATCTAAATGTATGGTTCCCTCCCCACAAAACATGGGAGAGACTGAGAACTGAATGGCTCCAACCACCGTGTTTGCTTTACTTTTTTTTCCCCTTCATGGTTCATTTTCCCTCAGTCTGGGTCAGCAAGCCCAGGCCAATTAGTAGAGATGAATACACTGTCTGCAAATCGATAGCCGACTCCTGCTGTGCTTTTGCCTTCTTTACATTTGTGGAAACAGCAAATTTTAAAAGCTCAGAGCTAATGCAGGAGGATTAAAACATGAGCTCTCCCAGTGGAAACCAAGCCAGCTCCATAGCGGCCACAAACAATTCTGGGCCACCCCGGGTGTCCAATCAAAATAAACGTGTGCTCTTCAGTTATTAAAAGCACAAGGTATTTGTGTATTTACGTGAGGGGAAATAAAGACCAAGCATTATCCTCAGAATCTCACCAGTGAGTCATTTAGAAAGACAAATAGATTGTCGGGGAGGGAATCGGCAGCTACCTGCATGGAAGGGAAAATCAGGGCTGGCATTTGATAAATAAATTATTCGACATATCTTTTGAATTGGTTGTACTAATAGGTTTCACTTGCTTCGGGGTTGCTTTTATTTTCTCTTTCTCAAACACAGCTGCTGGTGCATCTAATCCTCCGGGGACTGGGTTTCCAGAATTTTAAAATCTATTTCCACCATTTATCTTGCCCCTAAGCAAATTCAATTAACTTCAGGGAATAAATTCCGCTTTTCAACAAACTCCAGAAGCTGGGCCCACAACATGACTCAATCCCTTTACAGAGGTTAAGAGCAAGCTTAAGTTTAGAAGCAAGTGAATGGTTTGGCTGCCTGCCCCCGCTCCACGGCAGGGTGCTTCATTGCGAATGCACAATGGGAGCTTTCATGGGCACTGTGAGAGTGTCTCCTGCTGTCAATAAAGCAAGCCTGCAAACTCTGGGAATGGCTTTTGTCCTCAGGACCCTTCATCCAAGTTTTTCATCATGAAGAAGCAGAGAGTACAGAATGTAAAAGACAGATGGCGCCTGGCACTCAGCACATGGGTAATCAGACCCTTCCTTTAGAGACACTCACAAAGTCTTGTCGATGCTCACACAGACAGCCTACAGAATGACGCTGTTCCCTCCGCATCCCTCCTCAACTGACCATCCAAGGACATTCCCATGAGGTGCCTGGGGCTGTTTTGTT
The DNA here is from genome assembly GCF_032191515.1 of Phaenicophaeus curvirostris. NCBI lineage: Eukaryota > Metazoa > Chordata > Aves > Cuculiformes > Cuculidae > Phaenicophaeus > Phaenicophaeus curvirostris. The sequence continues at coordinate 10,768,953 of NC_091406.1, forward strand.
TAAGGTCCTATTAGGAAAACACTGACAATACACAATTGCTACTCCTGCCCCTGCTCTGTGACACAGTGGACTCGAAACACTCTGCCAAGTCAAACTCGCTGTACCTGATTCATTCTTCTCAATGATATCCACCAACTGGCCCACGCACAAGCTGATCTCGGAGCTCTCCTGCTTCTGGTAGTCTGCCACCACGACATACTGCTCCAGCACCAAGGGGTCGACCGACGCAGAGTCAGCTCCTGCACAGAGGGGACAAGAACCAGCCTGTGTGCCGGGGTCAGCACCCGCTCCTGAGAGAACAGGCCACCACTCCCGAGCACCTGCTGGTCTGTGATCAGCGCCAGGACACCCTGGGGACCCCAGCGTGAGAGACGTGAGCCAGAAACTTAGGCAGAGTGAGGAGAAGAGAGACCAAACCAGCAGCCAGGTGAGATGGGTACAGCCAGGTGAGACCTTTCACTTTCTACCCACTTTCCTGCTTGCAGACAGAGCTGGCCAAGCAACTCCACCACCACCATGGATGCACACAGCAAACTGGTCCCTGCTCTCGGAGGCCAAGGGGGGCTTGGGACAGTCTCCTGTGCACTGGCATCAGCTGCCCCAATGCATGGTCCAGCTCAGATCCTAACTCAATACACAATCTGTAGGAAGTTTTGCTGGTCCTGGCTAAAGAGCCTGGGCACCCAGGCAGAGGAAGGTCTGTACGACAGAGCAACATCCCTCTGTCATCATTGTCACCTTCTCACTACTCGTCAGCACAATTTTCTCTCCCTCTGCTATTTGCTCCACTAACCCTGCTCAGCTCCTCCTGCAGCAAATCCCAATTTAATGTCAGAAAAAAACCCAAACATCCCCAGGAAGAGCAAATGGGCAGGATTCACCGGGAGCAAGGCTTTCCTTTGGCCAGAATGGGGTTTGGCAGCTGGAGAGAGCCTGGTGCAGTGGCAGCGGCTGCACAGCGCCGGCTGCAGGTGGCACTGCAGGCTAAGGACAGGGACACTGGGCCAGGGGACCAGCGGCCAGGCACGGCAGGGCAAGACTGTCTTGTAGTTTGCAAACACATCTTCACTTAGGAGAGTGTTCTGGATGCAGAGGCACCCCCTTCGTTTGGTGTTGCTGACTATGGTAGCACTGCACAAGGGGTTTCCACTAGCGTGATGCCTCTGCATCACGACCATGGCCCCAAGGGCATCCCTATATATGGAGCAAAACTACCCTTTTCCCACATATAGAATCATAGAATAACCAGGTTGGAAGAGACCCACCGGATCATCGAGTCCAACCATTCCTATCAAACACTAAACCATGTCCCTTAGCACCTCGTCCACCCGTGCCTTAAACACCTCCAGGGAATGCACAGAGGCTTGATATGTGCAGGGAGCCCACAAAGCAGCCCAGGGCTTTGCAGGTCCATGGGACCAGACGCTGTGTTGCTCAGTGCCGAGTCCAGCCCATCAGCCCCATCAAGGAGGGTGCTTGCTTGGGCTCAGCTTCTTGCTAAACCAGCCACAAGGCACCGGGCTACTCCCAGCACCAGCAGCACTCACCCCGTCTGCCTCCACAGGCATCCAAGGAGTAAAGAGGTACCAGAAACTCTTGCCCACAACTCCCCTCCACCTTGAGACCCAGCTCTGGCCTCAAACCCAACACTTTGCCTTGCAGCTTTGCAACCTGTCAGATGGGGACACTATTGTATTACCACCTCCTCCCCAGGTGCAGTAAGAATTAATTAATCTTTGCCATCTGCTCCGGGAATAGGATAGCCTTAATCTTTATAGCATGAGTGACACAAATGACACACCTGATCATGGGTGTTAAGTCAAATTTACGGTGCATGTGTGCGTAGCCTGAGCTGGGAGTCTCAAGTTTTGGGTCAGGGCAGAAATCACATCTGGCCCAGCTCTCTAGCTGCTATGGCGTGGCAGGTACATGGGATAACTACCTCCCAGTCTCTGAAGGGTGTGAGAAAGGAATGACATAGAGAGTGATGGACCCTTGGGATATAAAGGCAAAATGCAGCAAAGACGAATTCAGGCTATGTATCTGTAAAAAGTTTCCATGGGCAACTGCAACGGCTCCCCCATCTCTCAAACTGGTTCTGAGAAAGAAAGACCACAACAAAGATTTAAATGATATCTTCAGGACAGTCTTATTTAAAGGAAAAGGAGGTAAATTGTCCATGATTTGTTCTGCTATAAACAACACTTTGCACAGCTGCAGGTGAGCTGGCCAAGTGCAGAGGATCTGTTACCGCTAATGAAAGCTTCCTCCGTGCCAAAACCCAGAGGTGGGGCACCAGAGAGAATTAAAAATAGCCTTCTAAAATGAATGGTGGATGCTAGGACTATCTGTTCTACTAGCTCAATTAAACGTTTGCGCTTAAACTGATCAGAGGACCTACGCAGTCCCTGAGAGAAGAATAACATTTACAGGAAGAGAGATGCACCCTGCTTTCTACCCTTGCTATAATTACACCCATTGCTCTGAGGCTATTCGTAGTTTGAGCAGGGAATTCTGGATCCTCCAATGTGCCTATTAAACCAGCAACAGAAGTGGTAAACTGAGCTTGGGGGAAGAAGTAGGAGTCAATTTCAGGAGTGTCTTCACCTGGCACAATCATTCTCAACCACAAAAGTACACACTCAAGTTAACAACAAAACATCCTATTTACGGGCAGACTTAGTCTCTTAAAAATAGCAATGGTGTAAACCTTCCCATCTATGATGAGAGACAGTACTAAAGCTCTGCAGCTGGGGAAGGGAAGAAGTGTTAGCACAGTCCAGAGCCCACAAGAGAGAGAGTTTTGCAGACAGCTGTAGGGAGGAGCACAGACTGTGTATCCTGAACACTCCTCACTTGTGAGACTGACACAAACACGGCCTAGAGAAGGGATGTGCATTGAGTCAAGAGACCACTGAGACCCTTGGACTGGACTTCTGGAACAGATGCTTGCCATGTACGCAGGAGAGCTGCTGAGGAGATGCATTTAGCTCTGTAGGCAGTGCACATCCCAGCTACTAACCCAAGGACTGCCCAGTGTAGTGACCTGTCACATAGGAGTGATGGGTCAACCCGTAAATCTCTGCAGGTTTCACCAGGAGCTTGACCATTCACCCAAAGTGTTGAGATATACAAAACCAGGCAGGAAATCCATCAGTTACAGGGTTGCTTGAAACATTTCCAGCCTTTCCAGGTTTGGGCTTTGCAGTATCAGTGCCAAAAATTGGGTCTTTCTTATAGGACTTGGACACTGCCCCTAGAGGGGAAAAAAAGCATTCAGGACTGAAAGAAAATGGGGGGCACAGGTATTTGTTTTGAAGCCCGCCTGTACACTCTAGCTCCTGCCTAATGCACTTTCCAAAAACATTACGCGTTATCCAACTTCGGATAAAGTTTCTTCCTCCTGGTGCTCTGGCCTGTGCTAATCTGTCTCATGTTCTCAGGACAGCCCCTCCTCTCCAAGATCTGATGAGTTTGTGAAGATTAGTACCACACAAAAGCGAGTTTCTCCTGGCTGTCATGTGAAATGGGCAGATGTTGTGCTGTACTCTTTGCAAGCCCTCTCATCTCTACAGGGACTTTTCCAGAACTGGAAAATAATCACATGGAAATACCATTCAACAGTGGAGGTTTAGAAAGGTCCCCTATAGCTGCTGTAGGATATGACAGCTCTGTTTTCACTGTCTCTCATTAGTCTGATTATTGTGGTTTGGGGTCTCTACACCATTGCAGGTACCTTGCATAGCACTGCTAAAGGGATGTGGCCACACAACAAAGCATGAAAAATAGAAGTGGCAGGGGGATATTGGAGCTCTCTGCCAGCCTCCACAGAAACAGAAACTTTGGGATGGTTTCAGGTTCCTCTGCACCAAGTCAGTGCTGCAATGAACCAGTGACTCAGCCTCTGTACTTCCTGTTAAACTACAAGAAGAGCGAACAGTCTTAGGGATTGATCTGATGACTACTCTTAGATGTACCTAAATCAGTGGCCCAGTCAGTCTCCAGAGCCTGAGGATAAACCACCCTCCTGCAAGCTGCCAGCTGCATGGAGCCTGGGCCCATGCTTAGGGCTCACAGACATGTGGGATTAAAAATACTGGCAAAAAATTTAGCAGAGGAAGAAGATTCCTTCCAATGCTCACTTACTCGAGGCCCTCCTTGCAACAGCAAATGTCAATTGAGTCTCTTGGTCACCAGGGTGGCTGAGAGCAGGCAGCACTTTAACCCACTTCATATCTCAGTGTTTGCTTAAATCCCATTTCAAAACAGGGCTTGCTGTGCCAAGAGCTTGGGAGCGTTTTCCAATGCTCTCCCAAAGAGCAGCTGACCCCTTCTCTGGCAATGCTGGGATAAATAAGCATTGGGAAACAATTCTCGTGATTTTTGTTTGTTAGCAGCTATCGATTGCCTCCTCCACATGGAGATCCCCTATTGAAATAGCCTTTTTTGTGCCTCGCTGCTAATTTCCTACCTCAAAACAGGCCTGACCTAAGGAACTGATGAACCACCAGGGACTTCCATGTAGTAGAAGAGAGTTCAGGGTGACAGCAGCAGAACCAAACACTGCTTCTCCTGTCAGAAAATGCAAGACACTGTGAGTAGTTTCTGAACACACCTGGCACAAGGCACTGGCCCTCTGTAATCTTACTGCATGTGAACATCTTTCCTTGATGGCTACTGCACATATACCAGGTGCTGTGGGCAAAACATTGCACCCTGCCTCACCAGAGCAGGCTCTGGCTTGGATGTTACCCAAACTCTCCCTGTTCCCTCCTTCTCAACAGAGCAAAGTAAACAGAATCCCAAAGAGCATTTTCTCTTTGACCTCTGCAACAACCTTGTGTCACCTATAAACCTGCTGTGCCAACAGGACAGCAGAATGAAGCTGCCGATAAACCTGTAGAGAGAAGACAGGACAAAGCTGTGTACAGGAGGAGGAGAAAAGCTCCTTCTCCAGCAGTCAGCATCCTTAAAATCAATTCTGCCCTCAAAGAACGGAGCAGAAATTTTCTTCCTCTCCTCCTCAGCCCAAAAGAGGTTGTCTTTTCTCTTGCCTAACAAACATAAGTGGTCTGGATTTAAAGTGATCTAAACACTCACTGATCTCCCAGGGAAACATAAGACCTTTTCCATATTCACCAAATGTTCCTGCTGAGCCAGGACGAAAGTTTTCAAGATGAGGGAGATTGTACTTTTATTTTACCTCTGTTTTATCCAAAGAGAGGAAGAGGAAAAAAATTACAGCTTGTTTTGTCCTCGCTCACAACCAGTGACTTCTCTGCTTCCAAAGACAGTTGAAGACCCACCACTTCAGCACAAGAACGACAGTACAAAAACTGAAGTCTGTGCTTGCAAATGGCTCATGAGAGCTATAAAATGACCATCCCAAGGTCCAGCTTTGTCAGACACACCTTGCAGCAGTCAGAGTTTGAGGAGAAAATGTTGTCTAATGATTTTAACTGTACCAGTAAACCTGTGCTAGTCAATCAGGAGAGCACCCAGTTACGACCTGCCTGTGAGAACACAACAAAACCAGAAGCCACTGTTCAAGCCAACAACATCTGAGCTTTTCGTGTGCATCCTACAACTAGTAGGAGGGATGCACTGCAGATCCAGTAGAAAAGAAAGGAAAGTGGAATTAAGTCTTTGAGTTTCCCCTGTACCTTCTCTCTCTCCTCCGAGAGCAACACACTCATCTACAAGTGAATTTGCTTACACAGCTTATGGCAGTGCCAACTCGCAGGTCAAAAACGTTTCCACAATCTATTTCAGCAGAATCTCCACCCATCCAAGACTCAGATCTTCCTTCCTAAAGACCCTCACACTCCTTTTATACCATCTTTGGTTCCAGTAGCTGAAAGATGCCCTCCTTAATCCACAGACGCAAGGCTCTTCCCTTCCTCTCTCTTTCTGGGAAGCTCAGATAACTGCTAGAACACTAACTAGTGTGTGTTTCAGAGATGCTCCCCTCTCTTGTGGAGCAGGGGTAGAGAACATCCTAGTTCCAACCAGCCACCCAAAAGGTCCCAGTTGGTGCAATCACCAAGAACCTAGTACTGCACTGAGAAACGTTGAACCTTACGCTGACCACCATGCAGGTCAGACCCTCCTTTGGACTTGGGAAATTTTGCATCCCCATTCTCCTGGCTGCAGACCAAGCCCTGCCCTTCACCTAAGACAGGCCACAAAACCCCTGCATGTGGAGCTGTACTGACAGCCAAGTGCTAGTCCCAAGCCCTCTGTACCTCCTCTCCACTACTGCCTTGTGCCCACCAACCACCACATAAAGCTATGGGGGACATGACAGCTCCTTGCAAGGGGCTTGCCCACTCAGCCTGAGCAGGTGTACCCCCCGGTGAAAGGCAAAGCAAGAGCAAGGGCCAGGTCACAAGCAGCTGTTAATACCTCTCTGCAGGAAAGAGGCCGTTCTCTGGATAAACCCTGATGGAAGAACAAAACGATGGAAGACAAGGTATGAGGCAGGAAAAGAAACAAACAGGAGGCTGGCAGCAACGGTGGCAACAACTCAGTTAATGAGTAAACAGGGACACCAGAACGGTGTGCAGAGCTTCAGGCATCCATCCCACCTTTGGGAGCACCACAGGAGGCAGAAGAGGATGTAAGGTTGGGACTTGGAGGCTGCAGTGAAACCCTGGGTTGACGGAGGGGGCACACCATGTTGGGCAGCCTCACACCCCACAACGTGAACAAAGCTGGGGGTTGGCCGGCCGTGGGGCTGACCCCTCATCCCATTCCAGAAGACCACGGCAGTTGGTTAAAAGAGGACATGGTGGAACGGGTGGAGAAGAAAGGAGTCCTTACCAGACCTCTTCTTTCCAATGGGCTCCCTGAAAAAGAGAAGGAAAAGCATCAGAAGAGGGATGGGGCAGTTAGGTTGGTTGTTGGCCAAATAACAATCCCATACAGAAGAGCACAGTAGTGCTGGCCCTGGCAGAGCTACTGACCTCCCTCAATCAAATAATGTCCCCACGGGTGACGAGAGGCATCAACCGCCTTGCAAACAGCCTAATTTAGTAATTTAATGCTTTCGTCTTTCCCAGGGTGAGGCTTGGTTGCTGGCCGAGGCTCCTTGGTGGCTTAGTCTGACAGCCACAACTCCCATCATGTCACTTGGCGAAGGTGGGAGGATTGGCATGATCTGGCAGCAGAGTCAGGAGCTGGGGAAGCCAAATCCCCCAAAACTGCTCTCAGCACAGACCACAGGTCCCACAGAAGTGGGCACCATATTGAAGACAAAAAAGGAAATACTGAAATTCCTCCATGTCCTGCACCTTTCTCAGGGATAAGGATGAGGAGTGGTTGGGGAAGGGGAAAAACATTTATACCCCAAACCATAATGAGTCATTAAAATAATGCAGAGAGGACAATCTCCACAGCTGTGCACCATATGAAGTGCCTCCAGGAAAGAGCAAGCAGGAGCTATTAGTGGTTATGAGGAGGCAACAAGGTAGCTTCAGCCCAAGTCCTGTTGCTAGAGCCAGCAGTGGCCACACCACTGATGACATGGATTAGAAACCGCAGGTCCTCTCTATTATCTGAAAGTTGCCAAGAAACATGGTTGCTGAACAGCTTCAAACCCAGGGCACAACCACAACCTTCTTCAGGTCAAGGATTTAACGATTAAAAACCAAACACCAAAGCAAAGAAAATATAGGCCTAGAAAAGCCTTAAAAAAAATCACGGGTAACAAACCCAAGACACCCAATCAGGCTCAAAAACGCAAACAAAGGCACCAGCTTTGTCCCCAGCCTAACCGCAGTGGCCATGTTGCCTCTGAAGTGCTCTCAACACTTTTCTGTAATTCACCACTGTGGCCTTGAAATGCTGCTGCAGCATGGGGTGATGGTGAACTGCTCCCTCTTCACTTACGGAGGAGGCTGCATTCCCTGCTCCTCAAAATCACACGTGTCACATATCAAGACCATCTGGCCAAGATGAAATATCTTGGTACCAGGTACTGGGCTACGCTTTGTTCACTTTCAAGCTTACCTGCATTTTCAGACCATAATTACTGCAGACATTTTACTCCCCTGTAGCGATGGGGTAATGCCTGGATTTGGCTGCCTTCAAAGACTGCCCACCCATCCTGGCAACACATTCTGCTTGCCATACCTTATCCTCCTGGTCCCCCCTTCCCTTTGCACCTTAAACCTCTGGTACTCATCAATAAAGCTATCAATAAAATTAAATAAAATGCAACAAAAATGGACTAGAAACAAATGGGACATTATTATCTAGAAAGTGGAGACTACCTGTTAAGTTCAGAGACCACAGAACTGTGCAAAGACCCGAATACCGCATCCCAGGTGTACAGACCAATGGAGGAATGTCCTGGTGACAGCATCACAAAGACATTTCTCAACAGAGACCGCACTGCAAAACTAAATCTGAGTTTATAAATAAGCCTAATTAAATTTGCCCCAGCTCAGCTGTATGTTGGGAAAGGAGGGACGAAGCAAGGCCAGAGGAGCACACTGGACATCAGCAGGTGTGCATGGCACCCTCATGCTGACAGGAGGATGATGAATAAAACAACTGGTTTTTTCCCTGCCGTTTGCTAAACTTATTACTGTAACTCATCCCCCGTTTCCTTTCACTGGCTGCTCCATCTGAGTGAGGGGGCAAGAAAGGAGCTGCATTTTCACTTTGCTGCTGCGTTGTTCCTGGCATGAATACAAAGAACTGCAGGGCTGAAGACTAGCAGTCCCAGCCCACCACCTCAGAGGGGACAAGAGCTCAGACAAGACAGGAAACAGCAATAAACTCCTGGCAGCATCTCCTCCTCCTCCATTCCCTGTGCACCAGAGAAAGGCATGCAACAGAGCCTGCACCCATGGCTTCCTGGAAACCGGTGGCTCCAGAAAAGAAGAAGGGAAGGCCGCTTTGCCTTCACTGTGAAACTCATTTAGCTCTCACCCCCACAACAGCCAAGCTGTGCAGATGAACCAGGCAGTCACAGCACAATTACAAGGCACCAATACACGGTGCTGACTGTGTGCCACCAACCAGCACCACAAAGCTTCCCAGGTGGTAAAACCCACGACTGGTCCACCAGCTGCTTCTCAGGACTTTTCTAGCTCCTTGTCAGGAGTGCTGAAGGCAAGGGTTCCCCTGGGACTGGAGTCTCACTTAAAACACTAAGACAAGACAGGCTCATGGTGCAGTGGGCTCAATTCAATGTTCTTCAAGAACCTAATAATCCCCCCATGCAATCCTGAAAGGAAACTCTTACACATGGAGAATGCTTAGCACCAATTAGTATTCCCCATGCCACTGTTTTTTGGGAAAAAAAGACACGTTTCTCAAGCATCTTCTCTAGTGTGTCAGGCAGCATTCCTCTGGGTCCAGTGATGGAGTGAGATGGGGAGCACAAGGCTGCAGTGAGGGACATGAGGCAAAGCTAACAACTTGAAAGGTAGGTTCAGAACAAACACAAGCTCGCTATTCTTCAGCAATATGTAAGTGAGTTCTTAAACTCCTTGCTGCAGGGTACTGTGGACACTGAAAGTCTTCCTGGGCTTACAGGGTCATAATTCAGACACAAAATGTCAATTAAAACACATTAATTATAAAGCCATTAAAACCCTAAGGCCTAGGACAGCATCTAGAGAACTGTTACAAGCTTGCTTGACTTTAAACTTTTTCCGAAGGCACTCACATTTGGTGGCTGCTAAGCTGTGCAGACCATGGTGTGCTGTGTGGAGGTGGCTTTGAGGCTGCCATGCAAAGAAGCCCACCTTGCACTGGGACTCACAGGAGGAAAGTGCCCTGACATGCATCTCGGGGTCCTCAGCACCATACCTTCTGCCCCACAGCCCCAGCCAAAGCCAGCTCATGGAGCAAGAGAGGGACAGTTGAGCACCAACACAAAGAAAACAACTCCAGCTACTGCAGAGCCAACCGCACGGGAGCCACAATCAACACACAGGATGAGATGGATCTGAGGTCACCATTCCAAGGAAATGTCTTCCACAGAAAATAACCTGCTAGCACTTGTAAAAAACATCCTTCTGTAATACAGCAGTGCTATCAAAATAGCTATCAGGAGGTAGTTCATCTCGTAAGTATCCAGCAAGCTTGGAGATGTTAGAATTCTTAGCAAAATTTATGCAGACAAGGCAGACTGAGAACTGGGGTACAACAGAGCTCTTGTTTGGGAGAGCTGATGTTCAGCAAATGCTCCACCGAGCACTGAATAGAGCCCCTGTCCCCCATGCTGCAGTGATGCTGCTGCCGCTGTGTTTAACCACTGGAGAGTCAGCCAAGCTGAACCCTCAGGCTCAGAAAGCTGCCCTGTTAGCACAAAAAATCAAGTACTTTGTCCATGCAAGAGGCTTGCGCTGGAGCAAAGCCTATTTTTTCAGAATGGATTCAAGCCCTCTGATATTTCTGTCTGCTGTCATTTAGGAAAGAGTTGTCAGCAGAGAGTAAAGGAGACCACTATTCTGGAGCTGAGATCTAACCCAGGCTCCTGGTGAATCTGCACGTAGGCACCAGCAGAACTACAAAACAAACAATTCATTATACAAACTGTAATTTGTCTGATAGTAGAACACGGCTCAAAAGCCACAAGCCAGCAAGTGTCCTGACTCAAACCAACAACCATCAACTCAAGGGTCTCTAGTTTACCAGCAAAAGCTCCTGGGATGGCTTCTTGGATGGGGCAACCACTCCACCTTTAAGCAGAGACCTGAGCCTCCCCTTTTTCTTGTAAATCCCCTGGAAACAAGGGAAAGGAACAGATTTGGTCCCTGCTGCAATGAGGGAAACATGTTTCTGCCCAGCATTTTCTTCTAATGCTTTGGACCAAACAAGTTCTTTTACCCACTGAGGGCTGTCAGCACCACGGCCCTTAGCAGAACCTTTCAGTCAGCCCATACAGGAAACCAGCTGGCACACTCAAATCCCATCAGGGACAATTCCCATTTTAGCCCAGTTCTCCCTTCTCTGATTTATTGGGGCTGGTGCCTGCCCAGAGTTCCTGTCAGTCTGCATGCAGGAAGCAATCCATTACAGCAACCGCCAGAGCCACCCCCACCTAACCACACATCACCAGGGCTCCGGTATTAATAGAAAAACAACGGGTTGCTGAACTTGCTGCAGGCACAACCTTGTTAGCAGCATACGCTTCCTCATCTGGTCAGGTCCCAACTCATTATCCAGCCTGGATGGCACAGGCAGCCCCCAGCCATCAGGGCCCTTTGCTGACTCAGCGTAGCTGGGATTCAGGACCTGGGTCCTGCCGTCTCCCTTCTCCTGCCAGTGATGCTTCCCCTGGACTGCAGCAGGCAGAAGCGAGGCTACTCCCTCTGCACATTGTCCTGCACCCCAGCAAGGAAAACACCCACAGCAGCAGAGCCAAGCTGCCCTTGAAACACTCCAAAATCCTCTCCCTTTAGCTGTTCGGGAGAAACAGCAGGAAGGCAAGCTGGGGACAGGAGCTCAGAGGGTGCTCGCACATATGCAAAGGAAGGAAGAAAACAACTTTTAAAAGCTGTACCAAGCTTTGGCTGCTGTCAGTGGCCCTGCTGCAAGTGGAGTTCGCCCTGGGTGTGTTAGCCCAGAGGAACTGCAATGCTGCTGACACATGCAGCAGCCAAAGTGACAATGACACCTTGCTGGTGCCCACAGGAAACAAAGAGCTCACAGAATCACCAGATTGGAAAAGACCCACAGCATCATCAAGTCCAACCATTCCTATCAATCACTAAGCCATTTCCATGAAAAAAATTCTTCTGATGTCAAGCCTGAACCTCCCCTGCCTATAGCTTGAGGCCATTCCCTCTTGTCCTGTCCCCTGTTACTTGGGAGAAGAGGCCAGCACCCTCCTCTCCACAATCTCCTTTCAGGTAGTTGTAGAGAGCAATGAGGTCTCCCCTCAGCCTCCTCTTCTCAATGACAAACAACCTCAGCTCTCTCGGCCACTCCTTGTAAGGCCTGTTCTCCAGCCCCTTCACCAGCTTTGTTGCTCTTCTCTGGACATGCTCCAAAGCCTCAACATCCTTCTTGTGGTGAGGGGACCAGAACTGAACACAGGATTCAAGAGGCGGTATCACCAGTGCACCATGCTCCAGCATTTTAGGCTTGATAGAGGAAGGAGAAAAGAAGCCATTCTCCAGTAAGTTGGGAGAAGAAGGCGGGGAGAAGAAACCCCTCTGTCCAGGATATAGAAACTGCAGTGAAACTTCTGCTGAAAGTGTAAACAAATTTCTCCAGCTCCTGCTGTGTGGTGGCAAACGCCAGGTGGACTCCAGGCCACCACTGATGGACTCTGGTCCTAAGCACTGCTCATGCCTCCTGGCAGGCAGAAACAAAGCACAGACCAGTACCTTGGATCAAAATGCTCAGGGAGGCTTCGCACTTACCTATAGCTCAGTGACAGAGCTGGAAGCGATCACTGAAGTGAAAAATGTAGTTCCTTGGTGCTTCCTCTCTCCATGTTCAACATCTTTGGAGTGTAGAACTATAAACCACAGCAGCAGAAGCTGCAGCGACCAAGACCCAGGAGTGCTGGGAAGCTGGGGCAGGACCTGTGTTAGCAGAGCAAGGCCAGAGGGACAAACCCCGCACCTGCCTGGGCTGTCTTCCTGCCAGGAGAGGACCAAGCTCCAGAGGCCACTTTGTAAAGCAGAGCATAGTCCAGCAGCAATACTACTGGGTGAGACAGCTACCTCCTTTCACTTCACGCAAACATCTTTGAAGATCAGCTCAACTGGGAAGCAGCAGCCCAAGCAATGTGCACAATGCCTTTCCTGAAGAATGTTTACTTAGCAATGGCAGGAGGTTTCTCATCCATCTGTAGACTAGTCAAGTCTGATGTGGGGTTTCTTTGTTTCCCATCAACCCATGGACCACCCAGCAGGCAGAAAGCACTGCTCCCAGTACACCTATTTGGGTGGTAACAGCTGGGAAGGCCAAGCAACCTCAGTGAGAGGGAGAAGCAGCAGCTTAAGCTCACTAGCCAAACCCCCAGCTGGGGTCTCCAAAGACAGAACGGGATCAGATGTAATTCCAGGCACCGCAGCCTCCACTGAGACACAGGCTCCACCTCTACTATCATCTGCTCTTGTAGAGGTCATGAGCATTTAACAAGCCTTTAGAGAGTCCTGGTGCTGGGGCTGCCGCCGACCCTGATCCCGCGCTAAAGCCTCGGGATGCTGTCTGCACAGCCAGTGAGCCCACGCCAGCCTCCCAGCCCTGCCCTCCCTTTGCAAGAGAACTGCTGGACCGACAGACTCAGCACATAAGTATGAAGATACTTTAGAGAAGAGGCATTTAAAGACATTTTAAGACATTAGGACCTCCTGAAGCTGGCAGTTTCAAACTGAATCTACAGCCCACAGAGGGAGTGAGGAGCAGTGCTCCAGGACTTCTTTTAAGCACATTAACAGTAAATTTGCTCTATAGGTGCCTGTGCCCCCACTGAAAAAAAAAATCTAACAAATTGGGTTCATAAGCTAAAAGGTTCAAAACAACCACTTCAAGTGTCTTCTCTATAACAGGATGCTCAGCCACCAAAAAGAAAACAATGAAAGACGCTTTTAATGAAAGAGGCTTCTCGTGGTCAGGGGTACAGAGGACAGCCAGATGATGGCTCCCTCCGCAGCATGCCCTGCTTCTACACTGTGAACAGTTACTAAACAACCACTTAGGATCCTGCTTCAGTGTGTAGTTAACCTGGGCTCCCTCAGGTCGCAGAGCTGAAAATCAGCTGGCAAGAAGGGTTAGCAGCTGAATGCCTTGACTCAGCAGTGGCTTTGAGCCCAGCCTCTGAGACTTACCCAGTCTTATTCCAGAAACTCTCTGCTGTGGCTAAAACCAGCTTTAAATTGAAAAAAGCTGGATGAGAGATAAGGGGGTTGCACACAGCAACTTCCCACCTCAACAGCTGAGCATCCTGCTGCTGGTCAGACCTGCTGAAATGCGCGGGGAGCAGGAATTTGATGATCTCTCTCTTTTAAAACTACAGTTTTCATAGGGCTTCAATCCAACACCAGGGAGAAAAATCCCACAGTCTCTCAACTTCCCAGAGTATTGCTCTTTCCATAACCATTTGTCTTCTCTCTCTGCTCCTACCACTGTTCTACGCAATAACCTCTTCCCAAATGTAACCAGTCTCTTCGGACTACAGCCACACTCTGATCCACCCACCACCAGGCAGCCTGCCGAGGTGGAAGCAGTTGACTTATCCCAATCCAGGGCTTCCTGGACAGGGATCCATGTCACAAAAGCCACCGATCATTACTGCCAGAGGAAACACCACAACCTCAATCTGCTGTCCCATTTGAAGTGGTCCCTCTGGGTAGGAGGACACTGGAAAGTTGGCGTGCGTGTGTGTGGAGGGGATGGAGGAAGGGCTTCACCTCCCTCTTCCACCTCCTGACTGCTGGAGACTCATGTCTCAGCTCTGCTCTCAGCTATCATCTACCACCCACCTGGAAGCAATGGAGGAAAAAGGATGCACGAAGTCAGCACTTGACTCTTTCCCTCTCCACTAAGTCCTTGTCCACTCAATCTCCCTTTGTACATTCCAGTGGCAGGGCTGGGGCTTGTAGAGTAGGTAAGAGACGGAGAAGGGCTGAGAAACTCAGCTTGCAGGCCTGGTAGCCAGCAGTGACCTACTTCTGTTGCTGCTCCCAACACTAGCAAAAGGGCATTGAAGGGAGCTGCACCAGAAGGAAAGCCCTGGCTTAGCCCAGAAAGAGATCAAACACTGGGGAAAGCAGACACCACAGGAGTATGGAGATAGATGCATGGGCTGTTCAACCTCCTCCTTCCATCCTCAACACTGCCAAATCCGAGGACTAAATTAACTCTTTGCAGTCAAACTCACAGACTACAGTTAACTGTGGCCTCTGAAAGTGGTTTCATATTCTGGGGTGATGTGAGTTAGGTGGATCCTCTACCTGTGCCCCACAAAAGAATTAAGCAGAGGGTGCATCCAACAGCACCCAAAGGCACGTTCCCCTCACTGCCACCAGCCACCACTCCTGTGGGTGTGCTGTCACCCAAGGTATTAGCTGGGGAAGCCAAGGTGATGGGCAGGGAGCAGGAAGGGTCCCAGCCATGGTGCTCCTTGGCTTGGCACCAAGCACGCTGACCAGTCCTTTTCAATCCCTCATTCCTGCCTTTCAACCACCCAACAAAAAAAGCTGTCTTTTTTTCTTTTTCTTTTTTTTTTTTTTTTCCCACTCCGTTCATGGCCTGGCTCCCTTTCAAGTTCCCGGAGAAAAGTATTTATCTGCTGGATGAATGATGATATCCGGCCAAACCCCAGACACGCCATCACGTCTGATCCAGCGCAGCCATCTATCACAGCTCTCATGGCGTTATTGGTAAGCTGGCGGCGAGCCAGCACTCGGGGCTCAGGAAAGGGCTCCCACCAATCTCTCCAGAGGAGAGAGTCAAGGACTTTTATTAATTAGCATTTTGAATTGTAGCTAATAAATACCCCTCTGGCATTCAGGCTGGGATAGGAAACACAACAGAGATGTCCTTGAGATGTTGTAGCTTTTGCTGCTAGAGGCAAATGGATAAGAGTCACCCACTAAGTTCTTCTGCAAGCTGCAAGCTCACTTCTCCTCCCTGGAGAGTAGCAGGCAGTGGGATGGAGCATGACCCACCACCAGATTCAACAGTGCATTGCCTACTCACCCATGCAGCACTGCAATGGCCACTCACAAACACCTGGAAATTTTGCAGTGAGTGCAATTCTGCACTCAGGAGCTGCTGAGCAGTTGTGCAGGGCACTGTGGGATGTACCGGAAGATGGGCCCCACAACACAATAATGTGCTCGTGATTAGAATTCCAGCTGGCACCTCAACTCTCCTTGTCTGGACCCACACCAGGGAGACAATGAGGGACATGGCACTGATTGCTGCTTGGCCAGATGTCCAGGAGCTAAAGCTTCAAATACAGCAGAGCTGCACTGTTATGAAGCTGACACTCAACATCCAAGAGTCTACACATCTGAATGCGCTCCTAGTTGTAGCCACAGCCCTCACCCTGCCTGATTTCTGGCTCAGTCTACAGGACAAAATAAAGGTGAGAAAACTGGGTGCGAGACTGGGTGAGCTCAATAAATGACTCTCTTTGCAATGCAGCTCATCACCCTCTTAAGCAGGGCTCCAAGACTCATGCCATGCACAGGCAGCCTCCCACATCCCAAAACAGCACCAGGGGCCGCTAACCTCTGCAATAAACCCCCACCCAATGTCCTTGCAAGCTCATCTTTTCCTTATGTCTCCTGATTGCCCCCGAGCTGCCACCTTCACTGAGGGATGACCACTGAGGTTAAGTGGTGAGCAATAGTTGGGCAGGACAGATTAGAGCACCAACTGACAGAAAGCAATTAGTTAATGGGCTTCAGGCCCTCAGACCAATCTCATCAAGTGACTGCAAGCTGCAGGAGGAATGATGACAGGCCAAATAAATAGAGACAGGAGCCAACAAAGGAAAGCAGAAATGGAGGGAAGGGGGTATTAAGAGAGGGGACGAATAAAATCAAAACCACAGGGAGAATATACAGTCCTCAGAAGCGTAATACTTAGTTGGAGACCTGAAAGGCTCAGTGTTGCTGCTAAGAGGAGAAAAACAAAATCCCTTTATCTACCTCCCCACCCTTCCAACACAGAATAATGTCAAATCAATTTACTGCCTTTCCTCTCACAATTAATCAAGCCTCTTTCATTGCTCAACCTTTGGTAGAGCCGCAGCATCGTGTCACATGCAGCATAAAAAGAGAGAGCAGCATAGCAGGAGATGGAGGCAGCTGCTCAGATTTATGCTGCTTGTGATTAGTAGGAGATGAGTGGCTCCTGGCCAACATAGCTCATAGTCACAAGACATATAACCACACAGAGTTGCGTAAGGCACGCGAGATTCCTTGCAAATGCTCCTTGTTTTGCATGGAAAGACTCTGGAACATCATTATGGATGGGGCTTATGGACATGGCTAAAGGAAAAAGCCTTTCAAGTGAAGCAGAGCTTGTTAGTAACCACGTGAAACGAGGCTTTTCAGATTGACCATGTTTCCAAAACCAGTATTTGAGAACAGAAAGTAGCTTGCGGGGAGACCAACACTTCATGAGGTCCCAGAGAAGCGTTTCCTCTTCCCCACTGGAGAAGGCTACGCCAAGAGTCGGCTGAGTGGGAAGAGGTGTCAACCTCAACCTGCACAGCCCCTGTTCCCTCTCCAAGAAAAGCTCCAAATCCTAGATCTGTGGTTTGTGAGACGCACCGTTAACGAATGTCAGAGTCTTCTGAATACCAGCAAGTTCAAGACAGTTTGTGTTTCATCACCACCTCAATGGCAGCAGCCACCCCACCAACTTACTCTTTGGGGGGTGTCAAGTCGTCAGGTCGTGTCTCAAAGAACTGGAGAACTTCCTCGCACTGGGAGATATAGGGAGGCAGCTGGATCAGAGCCTGCAAACAAAACAGAGACACTGGTGCTGGGAAGCATCAAGACTGAACAAGAAGCTGACTGAGAGCAGGCCCTCAGAGCACAGGGGACTAGTGGGCACTCATGGTTCCCAGCACACAGGAGTGCAGAACCAGACTGAGGAGAGCAACTGCAGACACACACAGGAGTGTAGCAAGACCCAGGCAGCCTCCAGTTACACCTACCATACCACTCTAGCTGCAACTGAAGACTATAGAAGAATGAGTAGAGAATGCTTGGGCCTTACTTAGCCCAGCTCCTGCCTTTTGAACAGATGTGTCCACACAGGGTAAGAGCCATGAGGATGTCCATTCCAGCATCCAGCCTCCCAGCCACAGCAGGGTTCAGTTTTCCAGTGGTGCTGTGCGCATGGACTCGTCATCCTCAGGAAAGACTGAGAAGTTTCCACGTGGCAGTCCCTCAGTGCCATCAGCCCTGACCAGCACATTCCAAAATACTCCACCACGCAACAGCAGCTTGTTAAAAGGCAGGAAGAGAAGCAACAGGAGGCAAAAATGTGGACATCAGTTCATCAGGGCATGGGCTGGAAGGCTGCTACATGTGCAGTTGAATGGCAAGAGCTATAAGCTGCTTCTGTTTTTCTCCTTTCCCTTTGAAGAAGCTTGTTGCAAAAAGACAAACTTCAGGGGGAGGACTTGTGGGGTGAGAGTGTGCATGTCTATGGGAGCTGGGGTCAAAATCTGGGAGAGAAAATTTGCCTTGGGTCAGAGTTCTTGTAGGTCCTTTCCAATGTGGGCTGCAGCAAGCGCTGGGCAGGTAAGGTGGGATGGGCAGCTGGCTGACATAGAGCCTGGCCCTGCTGTCTGCTCATGGGAGGGAACAGAGTCACAGATGATGGCGACTGCAAAAAGTGAAAAAAACCCAAACTCATACAATTGAAACAGGCATGATTTAAAATCAGGGAGCAGAGCTACAGCTCGACCTGGAGCACATGTTTAATCAATTTTCTATATAATTCCCTCTCCTCTCCATTTGCTGTCACAGCAGTCTCGTGACAGCAGTGTGGGCAAACTGAAACTCTTCTCATTTCTGTATAAGAGACAAAGCCATGTCTGCAAACCCCCAGGGTTACCACACAGATCAGATGTGGCTCCATACTGACCTACTTGCTGGGCCCCAAAAGTCCTTCCAGCCATTCAGCACAGTCATTCACTGCCAGCACAGCAGACAGTCAGACCACTAATTATGGGCCAGCTGCAAACCAAGATCATGTGAGAGACAGAACAGAAAAAACTACTCACTCCATGGCTTTTGCGCGCAGGAAAGGGCTATTCAAAGACCAAGTTTTGCATGGACACCGTGCCCACACGGGTACCGCTTCCCAGTTCCAGGTATCCCACGATCTATACAATTTCCCCCATGCCAATATCACTATGATTTTGTGGCTTGGAGAAGGTTCTATGTGCTCCGATTAGCAGGGGATGATCACAGAAAACACCCTGTGCTGGAAGGATGAAAGGCAAGGCCCACAGCTTATTTCTCAAGACATCTTGAAGGAATCCCACATAGAGCTGACTCAGTTGGCACAGCAGTGGCCAAGTCAAGCAGGCCACCCTGCAGTCTAGCTGGTCATGGTCTACAGCAGCTATGAAGACCAACTAAAAAACAGTGGCACAAATACTGTGACATCTGTCCCACTCAAGGGAGTGAAGTGGGCCCTTCAGAACACAGCTTCAGTCCAAGGTGTTGGAGCCACAGCAAGTCACCTTACCCACCCTGCTGCCTGCAAGCCTGAGGAGAAAGGTCATTTACGAAAGACAAACAAGACTTACTGCACTGAAATCCATTTTCCAGGGAGTGAGAGAGGATTAGTCTCTAGCAGTAGTATTTTTAATGGCCCACCCAGTCTCGTTGGGGTGGAGCATCACTGCATTGCAATTGCTTCATCAGCTCTCCACCTAACACTTTCTCAAAATCCCTTAGACAGGAGGACATCAGTTCCCACACCAGGGGAAAGACCAACAAATGTAAAACACAAAGATAATGCACTGGAGAAATGGGAAGAAATTTCAGGCCTCTGCTCTCCCTCCTTGTCATTTCAAGTCTCATTGGTGACTGGTTGCTCTTACCAGTTGCTCTGATTCTTTTGCTGCTTTTCTTGCACTTTACCTTAAATTGCCACATTTTTTAGTGGTACGGGACATGGAACAGAGCCCTTCAACAAGAGTGCTGTGTGGTGAAAGCAGTAGTTCCCTCCCTTGCTCCTCTCACCTACTTCCAGCCCAAATCTCACTCACCTTCTTTCTGGGGCTCTCCCAGAGAACAAAGACACCCCACTTCTCTCGCAGATGGCAAGAAAGCAAAAACCTCCTTACACAGCTTTCTGTGGGAACTTGTTCACAACATATTCACCTAACCCTGTTTCCAACTCAGCAGGGCCAAGCTAGAGGAGATATTTTGTATTTCTGTTTTGCACCACAACCCTCCAAGCACATGCAGTGTCCACCCCCAATGATAAACAAAGCAGTAACACAGCCACAATCTGCAGCATGACGTCTGCTCTTGCTGACTCCTTGCCCATTCCACATCTCTGCAGCCTTCAGTCCCACACCCACCTTCAGCTCAGCAGCTTTACGGTTAGGTAGCAGCAACTGGAAGGTCAGGCACAGTGTACGTTTTATTTCTTGGTAATGCATTAATGGGAGGAGGAGGGAGCATCTCTCTAAGTGGGTCGCTTAATATCGGCCATTATGTTCCAGTTGTTAAGTCAAATGGATTCATTATATTTTATGCCATTAATGGCATCATTCTGAAAGAGATAGCAGCAGCATCTTATCACTTAGAGACTTTTTCTTCCCCAAAATTAAATTTACGGTTGCATGTGTCTGTATGTAGCTGGCATCTTTTAGTGACTCAGAAGACCAAGCCCAGCTGGAGCCAAGCACCATCAGCTTCCCCCACATTCCTTGGAGCACGTAGGTCCAAGCACACCTTGCAGTACATCTCCATCACTCTGCTCTCATCTGCTATCCTGGCCCGCAGTGGTTTTCAGCCGCAGCCCCACTGCAGAGCTGTCAAGATGCATTTACTAATTCACCTTTATCCTTATTACTTGTTATTCCAGCCACAACATCCCTTCCATAGATCTGGCTGACTCCCAAAACCCACAGTCTCTCTGACCATGCAAAGTCTGAGGCCACAGTCACTGCTATACCTCCTGCACCGAAGGAATGTGATAGATATTTCACCATTTCCCTATCTTCTCCCTTGGGCTTTGTGGTCTCTGTATACATTTTCAACAGCATTCAGACTGGATTTTGGGGATACCAGTCCTACCTCCAGACCATTTCATGGCTGCTGCAAGTACTAGCGCACTTCTTCAACATGATGAGATACGGCACACTTTATCTGTGTGAAAATGGTTTAGTATTCTGTTCTGCTCTCCCTCCCTCATGCCCCAAATGCCCCAACACCATAATTTGCCTTATACTTCAGTACAGTCTTATATTCTTCAAGAGTACAGGGCAAATTGTCTCAGTCTTATCTTTGTTGACTTCCAATACTTTTCTATGGGCAAAAGTCATCTTACCCCTGTGCAAGTAACTGTTTTATGTAACCAGTAACAGGAGTTTACATCCCAGTTTGCGACCACCCCACCAAGAAAGTGCTGTCTTCTACATAAAACAGTAGGTCTGATGGGAAAGGAAAGGCTCCCTGAGGAACCGAGCCCTTCAAGCTTAGCCGTGCGCACAACCATTTCACTCCAAACCGCCCAGGCTTCAAAGCCCTCAGCATTGATTACATGGAATGAAAAGCAAATCAGTGGGTGGGTTTTCATCACAGAAAAGGTTTGATAGTGGGGGATAGCTCACACTCGCATTTTCCCAGCATTGGCACATCATTATGTACTATAAAACAGGATCGAGCCTGGTCAAGGTGGTTTCATCTTTGGTTCATGTTAGAAACCTCCCCTTACCTTGCAGTATTCATCAATAGGTATCAGACGCTTGACTGCAACATCACGGATGTGACTCCGTCGGAAGAGGATCTTCCCTGAAACAGGAGATACAGAGAGAGAAGAGCAGGTCAGCCAAACACCAGGAATGCTTTCTTCTGAATCATTCTGTCAGAACCTATTCCCTGCACATCCTCTTCTTGCCAGAAGCACCATACCTAACAAAAACAAGTCCGTTCCCTCCCATAGATTAAATACCTTATCACAATAAAGAACAATTAAAGTTGCAAGGATGTTCAAGGAGATAGAAGAGGAAACAATTACCAGCAAACTGCATCCCCATCTTCTCTCACCAATCTGGCAATGACAGAGGATCAGTCCCTATCAAAGCATGTGCCTGATACCTTACAGTCTTCTAGCATACAAGTCCTGGGTGTACAACTCCACTGGCAAATGTCAGTTTTGGCCAGAGAAGTGGACATTCCTGCAACTGTCAGCGCAAGCACAACCCTTGTTGCAGGCTCCAGGCTTGCTCGGGGCGTCCAGGTCTAGTGAGGGCAGAAGGGTTTCTCCCTGTGCAGCTCCTGTGTCAAACTGGTCCTGGAAGCCACAGTGTCAGGACTGCAGCTCTGAGTCAGACCTATAGGATTTTCCTTCCTGTCTGGGGTTTATTTGTGTTCTCCATTAATGGGATCCTCTTGCCACTCAGTTTCCTCCCCTCTGGCTTGTGGTACAGGACTCTTTCCTTTGAAGACTAATGAGTCCTAAATGTTTCCAGCTGCTTTCACAGAGAACAGCAGCTCCGGCATTTAACGAGACAAAAGCCATTAGCAGACAGTGAAACAGATACGTGAAGAGACTCTGTGATCAAAAGGACTGGTACGCGGTAGGATTTCAGACCCTCATTTCCCACAGCACCAAGAACTGGCTCTGCTTTGCCATACAGTCACCTGGAAAACCGTGGGTTTAGGGGCTGGGGTGGGCAGCAATGAACTTCTCTTAAGTTCCTCCTGACATTTCCCATACCACAGGATCCCCCCATTTCTCTGTGTTCCTACCTCGACTCCCAATCCCACCACCAAACCCAGGGAGAGTGACCGATGTGTCTGTCCATGCAATACTTTAACTCATCAAAGAGGTCACCATAGGGCAAGCCCTCACAACCAAATACCCACACACCCTCTTTGCAAACAACATGACAACAGGGAAAAGAACTCTGGAAAGCCGCACAGCCCTTCACTGCACCACAGCTAACTTCAGCCCCTGCAGCAAGCCTTTGCACGAACCATGACATCACTGGCATCAGAGGCTGAATGCTACCTCGCTACCTGAGAACAGGACATGTTAAAATGGCCACACATTTATAATAATTTTAAAACCAGGGCTGAGTCACATACCCACTTCTCCCTGACTTCTACAGTATCTGGAACATGCATAACCTGTACAGCCCGCCTGTGCATTTTTTAAGTGGAGATGAATTAAGCCAACCCAGCTTCAGATTACAAGGAGCATGAATCACAACTTTATGGAGAAGCCAAATCTCCTGCTAGGCTCAGTTAATGCAGAATGCTTTCAAAACTAGACTGTCCAAAGGAGCACACAGCAATCACACTCAGTACTAGCTCTGTACTTGCCCTCCAGTGAAATGCAAAGGCCAGCTCATACCAGAAAGATTGCTCCTCGTTTATGTCCTGCTGACTGCAAGAGAGTCGAGACATTCATGGTGGGAAATGCTCTGCTCTGAAATGCATTCCTTCTCTCTGCCTGCAGAGCAAAGTCTGGCAATCTTTATAATACAGTGAAAAAAAAAATACCCCTATATTCAATCTGTCTTGTAGATTTTAAGGGTGATTAGCCTGGGAACACAGAAGTTGAATGGAAAGACTGGGAGTGACAATCAGGTCGACTGTTCCTTTCCTTGCTTACAGCAATTATTTTCCATTAGACTAGCAAACGATCAACAGTTTTCCCTTCTCCCTACCAATTTGAGGCATATTTGCTGCATAGGTTTCTAGTTGAATGATGATTTTTAAAAAGATAGATGGATCATAATAGTTTTGTTGGCAATTGTAAGGAATAGCTGTTTTCAATTTATGTCTGCCAAAATGAAATCACTGATGGGTGGGCACATTATAAATGTCTGAAATAAGCTCTGGGTGTGGGAATATTTAAATTTTTTAAAACCAGATGCTAGTGAGTAATAATAAAAATAATATAGTTTTGGGGAATAAATACATCACAACAACTTAAGTAAATTAGTCCAGGCACAGAGCATGTGAACCAGCAGGAAATCCAGCTCTGGTCTTGATTTGCTCTAGATATAGTATTTTTCAACAGGGAAGTTTATTTTCTAACAAAAAATGGGTATTTTTTAAAATCAAAATTCCTAATTAACATAATTTCAGACCCTTCAGTGCTGCCAAATATGGCTAGCTAAATCCTTGACTTGAAAGACAAGAGAGAGCCGGGAACTGCTTCCCTCCTGAAAGGGAAAGACAGGCACCTTCCTGGGAGAATGAGGTGCAATATTTCCTATTTTCCTTAGACCATATCTACAAAGAGGGAACAACAGCACTGCCCACTGAGGCTTTCTATGTGACCAAAGACCATATAATGCAAGAGAAATGCATGGCATTGTTCATCTCATATCTGCACCTCTCACTGTAGCTCCAGAAGACACAGTGAGGGCAATGGTTCCCGTCACACACACCTTGTTCTAAGCGGTCTCTGCTTTCCACTTTTGTTTGGCTGCCTCCAGGAGCTTGTTACAACTCTCAGTCTGGTAGCCAGCTTACTGCCCTGCTAATGGTTCAGGTGGACTCTTCTTCCTGCCCTCAGCAGATACTCCTTTATGCTGAAGGGGAGCTGGTTCAGGATTAGCTCTTCTAGATCCTAAAGGAAACACAGGGCAAAGAAACGGGCAGATGGGCAAAGGCAAAAGGGAAGTTAAGTCTGAAGACTGTGTTGGATAATTGCTGTCCAGTCCTCTTCCATGGAGCAGCCTGACACAAATAGAATCATACAATCACTAGGTTGGAAAAGACCTCTTGGATCATTGAGTCCAACCACTCCTATCTGCTACTAAACTATGTCCCTGAGCACTTCATCCACCTGTCTTTTAAACACCTCCAGGGATGGTGACTCAACCACCTCCCTGGGCAGCCTGTTCCAGTGCCCGATGACCCTTTCTGTGAAAAATTTTTTTCTGGTATCCAGTCTCAATCTCCCCTGGTGCACCTTGAGGCACTTCCCCCTTGTCCTGTCCCCTGTCACTTGGGAGAAGAGGCCAGCACCCTCCTCTCTACAACCTCCTTTCAGGAAGTTGTAGAGAGCAATGAGGTCTCCCCTCAGCCTCCTCTTCTCAAGGATAAACAACCCTGGTTCCCTCAGCAGCTCCTTGTAAGACTTGTTCTCCAGCCCCAGCATGTATTGTGAAAGGAGGACTTGGTTGGTGGCCCAGCTTTGGCACAGTTGTAAATCAGCTTCAAGCAAGGGCAAGCCATGCAGAACAGTGAGGAGAAACATCTGCACAGAAAAACGCCAGCAGGAAAGACGGGAAGATCTCTGGAGTTTGATTTTCCCCAGTGAAGTCTCCCAGTAGGCGGGACTATTCACTCAGTAAACCTGCCGTGTGAGAGATACAGAGCAACAGCAAAGGGAGAGCAATATCAGCCGCCTCCGTGGTATCTAGCAAGAGCAATGACGGCCTTGATGCAGTTCAGATCCTTGATTCCTGGATGCCTGCAAACTCATCAAAATTTGCTCCAACATGAGAAAACTACCAGGTCTACTTTTTGTTTAAGAACTTTCTTCAGCAAGACTCACATTACTCCAAACCAACTTACAGCACTGCTCCTGCCCTCAGCCTCAATGTCAGCATGAGGAATACAAAGGGGAAGACACGTAAACGAAGGCAATTCTGCATACCTTGCTAATTAGTGGGCTTTTACGTAGGCTGGTTAGGTCAGTGTTGCTACAGGCTGCACTTCATCAGCTTCTCACTGTTAACACAACTCAAACATTCAGAAATCATTTGATTTTCTTATTTACAAACATAATGTTATGCATGAGCTATCAGAGCAATGAGTCACCCTCCCTGCTAGCACAAGAAAATCACTGCACAAGGAAGTAAAACACACTGTCCTTCATACACACTAACAAAGCTATGAGTACTGAATATTTATCAGCTGGAAATGTGTCAAATAAGTTGACTTTGGAAAAAGAAGACAGAGATAA
This sequence comes from Phaenicophaeus curvirostris, assembly GCF_032191515.1. Classification (NCBI taxonomy): domain Eukaryota; kingdom Metazoa; phylum Chordata; class Aves; order Cuculiformes; family Cuculidae; genus Phaenicophaeus; species Phaenicophaeus curvirostris. Next base: position 10,794,570 of record NC_091406.1, read on the forward strand.
GGCACCACTACAGTGAGGCTGCCCTGGCAAGCCTTTCTGTGCAAGAAGTACCCAGACTCCAGGACATGCTGCCTGCTTTTTCTGGATCCTGAAAACTTAATAATAGCTACAGGGAAAAAGTGGTGCCTCCGAGGAAGACACTCTGAAGATACTCTGTGTACCAGTCACAATTTAGAAAGCATTCTTTCTTTGGGAGAATATACAACACTTTATTCCAGTGATTATATTTATTATAGATTACATTAATATAACTGTAGATGCACCAAAGCATTGCATGCACTTTGCTTGCCTGCCTTTTCCTAGAAGAAGTCAGGTGCTTTGCTGGCATCTGCTGTTTAAACACAACCTGGCAGCATCATTATTCTCCATCAGCATTTTGACTGGATAAGTCTGACCAATACAATCCATCCTTTAAAGTTAGAGAAATAAAATTAAAAGGGAGAGAGCTAGAATATGCACAACTTAAAAATCAAAGCAAAGGAACTCTCTCTGCACTGATCTTCACTCTTAAAAGTGAGTGGATATTACCTGTATACACCTCCCTGTCTATACCCAATATCACATTTCACACGCTCATTGGCTGTTTAGAGCTGCTGGGGAGAATGAAGCAACGCAGAACAGATTATTATTGTAGGATTGCTTTGGAGTAACAAAGATCAGTTCATTTTTTTAAAAAAGTAAGCTGTCCTAAGTATTTACATCAGCAGAACATCAGAGTCAAAATTTATTTTCACCACCCAAATATACTAAAAGCATACAGCTTTTGATGCAGTGATTTCCAGAAACCACCAAGAGTTTGATACACAATGTGAAAGCAGCTGGGAAGGTAGAGGACCTGTGCCACAGTAATGTCCAGGAGAAAACCTCAGTGTCCTCTATCCCAAGAAAGGGGCAGCGCATGAACGACAGCCCTTGGCAGAGGATTCATTACAGGGAATAAACCCCAAGAGCAAGCAATGCTAATTCTCACCCTGCTGTTCTTTCCCAGGCCCTCCCAGCCCTGTGTCCTTCCCATGCCATACACAGGGCTGAGCTGATGCCTGGGCTGAGGCCAAATCCCCAGATGTGCTCTTCAGAGACTGCTTCCAAGCAACTGAGGTCTTCACCTACCCAAAGACAAGATGAATTCAAGAGTAACAAAGCAGCAGAAGCCAAGTCTTCAGCTCCCCTCGCTGGCTCGAGCATTTGTTTACTTGTTTTATCTCCTTGTTGACCCCTGGTTTATTTTTACAGCCAAGTAAATACCAGTACAGGCACTTCAGCACTGGAGGCACCAGCTGGTTCTCAGAGAGAGACTGGGGAGTGAGGAAACCTAATAAAAAGATCTCAGCCTACAATAAAGCCAATGTCTGACCACATCTGAAGGACTTCTGAGTAGGCAGTGAGTGTCCCGTTTCCCCAGCTGGGCAGCGGCAGGAGGATAGAGAGGGGAAGATCTTGCAAAGCAGCCTAGAAAGACAACCATGGGCACTTATGTCTGCTTTTTCCCTCCCCTGTCTGACCCCTTCCCTTCCCTCCCCTTTTGACCTGTCTGGCACCATCTGCTCGGCTCTGGCACTCAAAATGTCACAGTGCTTCCATTTCCTCTCTTTCATCGCCCTGATCTCTGGGCTGATGGCAGGGAGCCAGCGGTGTCCTTCACCCTGCTGGGAGGGAAACCTGGAAAACCACAGCAGAGCACCTTGATGCTGTTTCAAGATTCCGTCAGTCAGCAGATAGAGCTCACAGCCTCCTGGGGTGTGAAGTTCCCCAGTTACAAAGCTCTATATCCCACCAATGCAGCTGTACTCTTTTCTTTCCTTCTTCTGTGGACACACTCCTCTTCCTCCATCACTGTTACTTATTTCCATCCACTGTGGCCAGAGGCCCACCTTACATCACCAGGAGTTCATGCAACATGATGAAGAGGTAGCAAATCCATCCAACATGTCCCTGTGAACCTCAAGCCAGTCAGCACTGTCCCCCAACAGCTGTCAACAACAACCGTCCCATGCTGTGCCTCGCCTTGGGGAGAGATTTCCTGTAAACGCTGCCATACCGTGCCATGGTTCCCCCCAAATCCTTCCTTAAAACCTTCCTTTTGCCACAGTTCATGCACTCCTTTACCCCCACAAAAGCTGTTTCACTGAAACCAACCAGGACACAGGGGGACAATAGGCTGGCTTTTCGTTCCTGTCCAACAGCTGGAGCTGAGGTTGCCCTTCTGCATTTAAGTTGCACACCACTGAGCTCAGGGCTTCAACAGCAGAAACAACCTTGGTTATTTCTGGGCAGGAGGAGGAGACTGGTGCCCACCACCTGCAGCAGGTCACCCCTGTGGGGCATGAGCTCCAGCACACATGCAGCGCAGCCAGCACCAGTCAGAGAAGCTCCACTGGAGATACTCTGTTTGCCCACAAAAACCCCTCTGGTGCCAGAAAGCTTCTCCTTTCCTGGGACTGGAAGAACTCCCATTTGCAGCTAATCAAAGCTGCTTTGCTTTATCTGCTTGATTGAGAGCAAAGGCTGCCGGGAGCAGAGCTGCAAAGTGTGGCCCCCACTGCCTCAGCCATTCATCATGGACTGCAAAGTGTCAGAGGGGAGCTTGGGGAAAGGGCTGATAAGGAATTTGGGTCTCCGATAGTATGAGAAAGAGCAGGAAGGCCACAAGAGAGGTTAATCTCTCCAAACAAACATGTAGGGAAACTGGACTCTGCAAATTATTCCCTCCTGTGGGAATTCTCCAGACAGAGCTGAAGTTATACTGGGAAGTAAGGAGCTGAAAAACATGAGGTAGAGGCATTTCAACCAGCAAAATGGTTGAGGACCCTCTTGAGCTAGAGGCCATTACTGGATCTCCAGCAAGCTGGAGGGACAGAGATTCCAAAATGCATCACCCTGTAGCTTATAGCTGTGAACCAAGCCAGATATTTCAAGAGTGGAAAATCAGCTGCACTTCTTGCTTTACCCTGAAGGACTCCCCTCACTCTCCCCCTGCCCCACTGCCTCGGAAAGAATTCACTTCTCTGCACCTTTCAAATCACATCCAGATTTTCCCTGGCACAGGTTCCAAACTCACTTCAAAAAAAAAGCAGCCCCAAATGTACACATAATTAGTCCCAGCAGCCAGCTACATGGGCTGTTCCTAGGACAGGGAAGCAGGCGTGGGAGAGGTGTTTCCAGAAGCCCTGCACTTAGCATCTGTTTGGCAAAGTCCTGCGCTATGTGCATATCCTGGCAAAAAAAGCGTGAGACCAGCAATGTGCCTCTGGGGCTGTCCCGGGTATAGCATAAGCATGGAGTTCCATACATTACGAAATGAAGCCAAATTAAACAGTGCTCCTATCAAGACAGCCCCTTGCACTCTCACAGTTTGAGATCCTGCTGGAGGGAGCACAGTTAGTGCTGTTTATTTGCCAACAATTACTGAGAAAAATACAAAGTACAACAAGAGATGGGGAAATACATCTCCCAGGTGTTGGATGAGGTGGCCAGAGGAACAGGTAGAAGAGATGAAGCCTCCCTGGAATAAAGAAGAGAGTGAGAAGCTCCCAAAGGTGCAAGGGGTGCTACCTGTGATATAGGATTTTGGCCTGGGTTAAATCAGTAAAGCTCTTCATGGCATCACTAGGTCACAAGGCCATTTCTCCTGTGGGCTACAATGCTGTAAGAAACAAAATAGTTTAAAGACAGCTCAAAGGTCAGAAGCCAAGCAACTGCCTGAGCACAGCATTCTGCCTGTGGTAATACTGTCTGCACATTAGCAGGGTCAGCGGAAACCCTATAGAGAAGGCAACCGTACTGATTACAGACTGAAAGCTAGTCTGGGATCATCCACCCAACAGTGCTACAGCAGAAATGCCCACCTTGCTAGAGCAGAAAATAGTAATCAGGAATTTTTCTTTATCTCCAGCTCTGATGAAAATGCATTGGGACTGGGCAAAATCAGGTACTGTAGCGGGAAAACGGATGATTTGTCCTCCACCTCCTCCACAGGGCGCGTGCCGGGAGCTATTGGCATCCCCACCCTTGTTCTGAGAGAAAAGCCCCAAAGTAGGAGGGCAACATTGATGTTCACGCTGAGCAAGTTAGCAGGCTGGGAAGAGAGTACAAAGGAGGTATCATTCTATATTTTAAAATGATCCCACTGAAACCCCTTTCTCCTCCTCCCTTCTTGGGAGTTCACCATTATCCATAGCTAAAGCTTCCTAAAAAGCAATTTTACAGCCAAAGTTAGATCAGCCTCAGGCAACCCCTCCTTGCTGAGGCTCACGTTTCCAGTGAAGCAGACTGGCCAGGATCCGCTCCAGGACACTTGGGCTGTACGAAGTTTGGAAAGCTCCACTCTCCTTATAAAAGCTGTTTCCTGAAAGATCTGGCACAGCCCTTACACAGCGGGCCCAACCGAGCTCATTTGTTTTCTTAGTTCATTCTTTTCTGGGGTGTCCACACCATCATCTCCCAGCCAATACACACGTAACCCTCAGTATAAACTCTTGCAGGCAAGGAGAGAGCTGCCCAGCATGATGTCCCCTGAGCCAGGCGGTGACAGGTCTCTTCTCCCTCGCCAGCTGCTCCTGACTCTGCTCCAGGAACTGCAGTCTCTGCCATGCATGGGTTGAGTGCTACCAGAGCTGTTTTGAGGGGCCATCCTCAGCACCGCAGGAAGTTAGGCAGGCTGCGTTGGTGGCTCAAAGCCAGCAAAAGTAGCCAAGAGTCCACTTCAAATTCCCCTATATGGTGGCAGAAGCTTTTTGGGCACAGTGCAGGAATACTGCAATGTCCTGCCAGGCCAAACCAGACCCCACTAAGCTGTGCTCTGGGATGAGCGTGGTGCCAGCACTTGGTAAGGGACAACCCTTGGCCCCAAACCTCAAGTGCAATTGCTCTGCTCAGCTCGGGAGGACCCAGCTTTATGACTCCACTTCAGAAGACCTCAGTGAGCTGAAGGATTTGCACTTACAACAGCATTTGCTGATAACATCAGAGACCTGCTTCAAAAGACCCAACGTCTCTAAGATATTTCCAAGAAGTCAAATCCTCGAAGCAAACATTAACAAAACAGAGCAACACAAAGCAAACAGAGTTCCTGTGGGCTGAATGTTGTAACTACAGAGTAACCACAGAACTCTTCCCATTCCAGGAAACTAGCCTGACAGACAAACCCAGATGGCACCTTCTCAGGTCACGGTGGTGACTCTGTGTTTAGGATGCTTAGGGGTTCACTAAGAAAGCCAAAGCTGCAGGAGGCACAGGGTCGCAGCAGACATTTTTGAGAACTGCAGTGTCCACAACATCTAATATTACTCTACAATGGACTTCCCAGAAAGCAGCGTACTTTCAGTAAACCACTGGAGCCAAATCTCCACTGGTAATGAAATTCAGATGCTGAAAATGTTGCTCAAAATGGGACTGGGAACAAACTACAGCACTCACAGAAGCTGAACATGAGCAAAACCTTAGCAAGTCTAAGCACAGCAGAGCAGGAAACCCAGGCTGTTTGCATTGTGCTTATCTGGACGGCACCCCTAGGCATAGAGAGATGAAGTCTAGGTTCAGCTCTAAGCAACAAAACCCATTGCCACTCCCAAACTGGGAAGACCAAAAACTGCTCCAGAAAGGAACCATACTGCTTTACACATCCTCTAGGACAGCCACCAACTATTAAAAGAGCCTCCCCTTACGCCTGCATGAAATCCTCTTTCAGAAGTAGATACAGCTTGCAAGCCATGTCAGTAGAGAGGGTATAGCTCATCATCTTGCTACAGAGAAAAGCACCAGCTTCTGGCTGCTCTGTGACACGCAGCAAAAGCAGGACAGCAAAGACAACATGATTCCCACTTCTTAATAGCATAGCCTCTCTGAAGCAAGACTACTTCTGAAGCTGCTCCACGAGGACAGGCAGATGCAAGATTATTTGTCTTTCCAGCGGCTACCTCCTGCTTGGAGGTACATAATCCTGTGCTGGGATCTTCTCACCACACCACACCTTGCCCTGTGCTGGTACCTGAAAGTACCAAGTGGTAAAGCTGCAGGTGCCAGCTGTTATACACCCGTAGTCTCTCTTCTTGGCTATTGCAAGCCACTGCAGAAATGAAAAGTCAAGAAAAATTTCTGGGAGAAGCATGGACTAGCGGTTTTCCAAGCCTACCTCTGAAAACAGTTTTATTTAATACTGTTACAAAAAGGGTACCGGAGCAAAAGGGCAAATGTCTCTGCAGAGGACACACACACACACATGCACAAGCTCCTCTAGAGAATGGGCATCCTAACTCCCCAAAACTGCTCTCTTACACAAGAGTCAAGCTTTATTTCCCAGCAATTTCAACGCCCTTTTCCCCCCAGTGGAAATCCCAGTGACATGCCTCTTAGCGAAGGGAAACTATTTCAACACCAAGAAGAAGGAAAAAATATCCATGAGTGTGCTGTGAGAAGCAGTGTTCTGACCAGGCTTCTTGAGCTCAATTGCCACCTTCCAAAAATAGCAGCATTTTGGTGGGAATTTTCTGCAAGTGCAGCACAGCCAAACTGTATATCAAATTTTTCCAAGCTATGCCTTTTGCCAATTTGGCTTCCATTTTTCCTTCCCATTCCTTGCTGGCAGAGTACTTGTACAGCAAGGGCTTTTTTGCTGTGTTAATCTTAGGTGTACTTTGCTTTTACTGATGTCGCAAGGACAAGCCAGAATCAGAACTTCCTATGGAAAGCCCAGAAAAGACTCTCTTGCTCAGAAAGGGGCATAAATAATTTTCTTCATGCCAGTCAGAGAAAAGTAAAGCCCATTAAATGTTTTTATGTTCCCAGAAAAGCCAGGAGGCAGGGCACAGCACAAAGGGCTGCACTAAATGGACCTGACAGTCACTGGAAGCGATGACATTTCTAAAAATGCCCAGTAGCTACTTGGAGGTGGGGATAAAGATAACTCTGTGGTCAAAGTCATTAGCTACAGGCACATGTGAGACTCCTAAGGCCCCCTGAGGCTGGTTACTTTTACAAGGCATATTAGGGTTTTTTTTCCCCTGTAGCAGCAGCATCACAAAGGGCAGCCACAAGCAATCCCGCGCACTACAAAGTTTGGAACAGACCATTGCATCTGTTCCTTGGGCACACAAATGCTCAGCTGCCCATTGGGCTGTCAGGGCACACGTCATGCCACAGAAACCCTGTTTTTGAGCAACCAGTCCCCAACATCATGAGAGGAAGCCAAGGCTGTCTGTCAGCTTGGTGTAACACGTGGAATTCCACTGTTATTTCCTTCTCTCTGGATGGCCCTTTGAGTCGCATGGGACAGGAAAAACAGTGTATGAGCAGTTCCCGGGGAGCCTCACACCATCCTCAGCCCTGTGCCATGCTGGCCAGCCACCTTCCAAAAGGGGGTGGCCCCTGGAGGATGCTTTGCAAGCAGAGTTACTTATCTGAAGTCCTCCACTAATTATTTATGGAGGAATAGAGAATGACTGAGGAGTTTAACACTCGCTAGGCACATGGCTAAAAGTTACAGATGTTTTAATGGACACCATGCAAGCCAAGAACTTGCTATTGCTCATACGGTTCAGGAGATAAGAGCTAAAGCATGTGTATGCTCACACAGACAGGGAAAAACCTCCTATCATGCCAAAATCAGCATGGTATCTGCTGGAGTTCACTTGCCTACCTGGCAGAAAAGGGATGATCCTTTGCTTGGGGTCCTTCTGCCCTCCTTCCATTGGAAACTTGTCCAGCATTTGCATCTAGAAAAGGACATGCAAGAGAGGTGATTAAAGTCAGTGATTAAACTTGCACAACAGAAGGCTGCTCTCCCCAGGAGGAGGAGAAGTTCATTCTCCAAACCAGCAGTGTCCTGCCACATCGTACACAGCACCATCAGCCAGGGTACAGCGACCTGCAGCACCGAGAGAAGCATCTCCAAAGCAGCGCCAGAAGCACAAGATCTTAGCGTCACCTCTGCTGTTTTCAAGACATTCCTCACTACTGATGTTGCTCATCACTATCACTCTGCTCAGCATGGGTGATTTATGTAATCTGTATTTCTGCAACTATTAAGCTTCATCCTGATGGACCTCAGTTACTAGATCTAAGGAGCTCCTCAATAAAGGCATATTTAAGTTTATTAGGTGAAGCATTGTCCAGCATTGACACAGTTCCTGGACTGCAGCTGACTAGGACTCACAGCACTGAACTTATACTTCCCTGCAAAAGGGCATAAAGTTATAATGTCAAGTTTGGGGAATGCTTTATGCTACACAGACTCTGAGGAGGAATTTTTAATGGTATCTTCAGCATTAAGCAAATAATTTCCTGACTGATACAACTGCAGTAAGTACATTTAGTCAGAAAAGAGAGGTGATAACCTGCTTTTGCTGGGTGCCTGCACTGGTGCTTCAGTACGTACAAATAACTTCCTTGCAGCTGCTATGATGCTTAATACCGATATCCTGGCAGGATCCATGTTCTCATAATTTCCTTTACTTGGTCCTGCAGGAAAATACCATTTGGATTGGGCTTTGCACTTTATGCAGAGCAGAAAAGAAGAAAGAGTATGCCCAGCCATCCATTTGACCATTTAGACATTCCCTCCTTTGGAAGGATGGGGAGAAGGATACAAACGCTCCCTTGTTTTCTCTGGGACATGATTCTGAGTTCCGTTTCCCATCACCTGAAGAGCTCCCTGGTCCCCAGAGTGTTTGAAATGGGCCTTGCCCTCTCCTATTGGAGCCATCACACTCTGCATTAGTAATTAAGCACTTAAGGAAGCACTAGAGACAACCTGCCGAGGAAGCATCCTGAGCACCTACAAAGTCTAAACAACTATTCTCCTCTGGTCCGATTAAATTTAAAGTATTGCATGCAAAAAAGATGATTATGCAACCAAAGAGCCCAAGCCATTAATCCCCTGAGAGGCATCTTGCAGGGAGCCCTCACACAGCCTGGCAGGAGGACCAGCACCACCAGGAACTCAGATGCACAAACCACGCTTCCTCCTGTCTGCTGCTGTGTCACATAACATCAGGAGCCCCTTCACCATAGAGTTCACAGAGGGACAGACTCTAGGGTCCTGATACCCTGTGGAGATGTGCCACCTCGCTCCCTGCTTTTCATGGCTCCTGTTCTTTGGCAGCTATTTTTCCACATGCTTTTTACAGGAGATCTCTGCTATGGGCTGTGGACCCCTCTACTGTTAGACGAGAGCTTGTTTAAAGCACTGTAATACTAAAACTAAGCCCTTTTTTATCAACATAGCCATCCCCACCCCTGCACATGCCATACTTGCATTTTTTTTTTACTGGATCTCAAATGAACCAGAATAAAATTCTTGAGGTTTAGTGGAGAGGGGGCAGAAGGAAGGAGATATTTTTCCTACATTTTGAGAAGAAATAAAAACCTCCCCCAACACTCCCAAAGACAACAGGAAAACCAAAAGAAGCTCTCAAATATTCTCTTCAAAATGAAAACAAGAAAACTCAAAAGCAGGATGACACTAAGCAGAAATGGACCCTGTTTACAGCTTCTTCTCAAAACAAATTCTAAAGCATTTACAACAAAGAAAATTACTCCGGACTCAGTAATAACCAGGGACTGCAGTGACATTACCAGCAGCCACAAAGTGAGCCTGAGCATGGCTGAGGGAGGACTCGCTTCCCCAAGGCACCGCAGGCTCCCACTTCCCCAGCCTCCATGAGCACACAAGGGCCCCTTGCTCTTTCCTCAGACCATCAAAACAAAGGATGACACCACATTGCTGTTACTCTGCAAAACAACTATGTTGTGCCACAGTGGAGAGGTGCCTCTGGCCCTGCTCTTCCTGTTGGGAAGAGCTTGGGAAAGCTCGTGACTGGTAAAGGGCGAGCAAAACAAGTCTCAAATGCTGCACATCTGATTGCTGTTAAATAACGCAATACTTGAGTCACTGGAAGCTTTCCCCTCCTCTCATTTTTTGAACACAAGCTGAGGATCTCTCGCTCCTGGGAGCACTGAGAGCCTTCAAGACACAAATGGTGCAAGCTGTGTTTTCTCCTGTATGCACGTGCCTGGACTGTGCCTCTGGCCAGATCTGCTCCCAACCATGTGATTCCACCAAACCCAGCCAGAACTTCAGTCCAGAAGTTCTCCATTTCCTTTTTCTTGACCAAAAGCGACTCTTGCAGCGGATGGTCAGCAAGCAGAAGCCTGTGTGGGGATCCTGTTGCGGCAGCCACCCTGCTCTGCTCCAGCCCAGCTCAGAGCCACCAGCATCATCCGAGCCTGACTGAATCCTGCACTGCTTGCTGTGAGCTGGTACCATTATGCCTGTGCATTCAGAAGCTGCTATCTCTTCTCTTGATGGAGGGAAGAAAAGAGGATGCAAGGTGCCTGGAGCACCTTTTGGCATGTGCAAAAAGAGGAGACGGTGGGGAAGAAGCAAGGCAGAGGGGTCAGTCCCACGGATGCCACCCACCCTGGCTACCACATCACACAGCTCCAGAGAATGCAGCGGTAAATACAGGCTCATCCGTTTTAAAAGGCTGTGGCTGAAGCACAGTGAAAAACTTACTCCAAAGAAAACAACCCTAGCACTGGCAGCAAGATATAAGAGCACACGTCTGTTTAAATTCAGTTCCTGGGTAACAGGCTGATGGCTTTTCCGTAGCACTACATGCTGTAAAGCTGCAGCAAGGGAAAGCACAGAGCAGCAATGGGAAAAGGTCAGCTCCAGAGCTGAGAGATGCTGCCAGAGACCCACACGATGCCAGCTGGCAGATCTCTAGGTTTTGAGGCTCCCTGTACCCTTTATGGTCCAGCTTACTCCTGCTGATTTTGCAGGAGGACTACAGTGCTGGTTGTTACATTGCTCTTGCCCAGGAAAGCCAAGGAGAGCAGACACAGCTCTGGAAAAAGCAAGGAAAAAGGGTAAAAGTGCAGCAATCATGCAAACCCTGGCACAGCGATGCACAGCGCAGGCACCAGAAGATGATCCGCAGAAAAGGAGGCACGCCTGTCACAAGGCAGGTTTCCTGGGAAAGCATCCTTCTCCTCAGCCTCAGTGGGGAAACACACTTCCCAGCAGGCAAGGAATTATGGAAGAGAGACGGCTGGCACTCCCATAAATCATCTCAGCAGCTTAAGTTTCCATCCAAGCTCCAAACAAGACTGCTCACACCACATTTCCAGGAGGGAGGACTTATCCTGCCATCCAAGACCCCTGGGAGAGGGGAGACAGGGCAGGAGAGAGGCTGACACACAGCCAGCCCTTTGGGGCACAGCTTTTTCTGCCAAGCACAGAAGAGTGCAGAGAGGCCAAGTCTCGCTCTCAGCAAAAGTCAGGAAGAAAAATGAAGGGAAAAAGAAACAATAAACCTATTGTTGCTCCCCTTCCAAGATTATTTTAAGTATTTGTGACTGAACCTTAAAAAAACCAAAACCAACACACACACCAAAAACAAGGCAAAAAATTGGAGTAAATGCAGTTGAAAGCATTTTGGTGTGCTTTTATTATGCAGGAAGCTGTCATCTCACACTTTTCACTGATCCCTTTGCAGCAGGGAGGGTGATCCCACAGCTGCCAGGCCCTGGCTCCCTCAATCAGGACTGGAGCACGGATGCTCCAGCAGCATATCTGACCTGCAGCGAGGCTTCCCACAACAGAACATCGGGACAGGGCATACTTATCTACATTTATCTCCACCACCAATTTATCTTATCCATTACCTGGTTTTCTCATTAACCCAGAAATATCTGTGCTGTGAGTCTGTCTGGAGTGAGCCACAGATGAAGGTCTGTGCACATCCTGGGAGCACTGCTGTCCCCATGGCCAAGCTGTCCATTAACTGACCAGGAGATAACGAGGGCCCGGCCACCCAGGGAGAGGAAGCTTCTCAAAAGCAGCTTTGTATCAACAGCTAACACATTGGCAGACAGCTTCTTCATTAACAGGAAACCCGTAAGATAATATCCTAATTGAATCAATTAAGAGTGCTGCAGGCTGCAGGGGATTCTAAAGAGAGGGGAATGTATGTGCTCAGCAGTATTCCCAGGAAGCAAAGCATTCAGGAAGGGCTTTGCCCAAATAAGAACTGATGGTGTGATGCCAGAGGGATAGTCTGCTGGAGAAGTAGGGCCGCAGGTCTAACAGCCTGTCAGCATGCGCTATTGCTTCCCAACTGGAATCAAACTCCAAGAAGTCTCTGAAAAAAACCAAATAAAAAAATATCTTCAAGCCAAGTGCTAGTAGGTAATAAGGTGTCACTCTGCTTCTTATCTTCTGCTTTACACATTACATTGGAAAAGTTTTCCCCTCTAAAATATAAAAGTGAGAAAAAATAGATTATTTTTCCTTTAAATCTGATCTAGTGGAAAGGAAAATGTCAGGCTGAAATGCTAAACAGCGGTCCCAAATTCCTAAAGATAAAAATGAGCCTGAAGGGCATGGCAGCAAGTCCTCTGCAGCAGGGGCACTGTGGGATTTGCTTTTGTCAAGCTGCTCTAAAGTCCAGGCTCTCCATTACTGAGCATTAGGGCTTGTGTGTCACGCACCAGGGTTGCAGAGTAGAAAGGAAGTCTTTGCCAACTTATGGAGGGTATGGTGGTTCCTGTCACTGAACAGCTAGATACACCATCACGGGCCAGGGAGCCATGAAATACCCAGGGGAGGAGAGCGAACTCTTCCACTCTTGCACAAGAGCAGGAGCCGATGCTGGAGCCAGGCCATGAGCTTTGATTGCGGGCAGAGTGAGGGAAGTTCCCCCCTTCTCTTATCAAGAGGATTTGCTTTGCCTGTGTGACGGAGGTTTGGCACAAACCCATATTCCTCCTTCTTGGTCTAGCAAGTGAGTGCTGACCTAATCCCTGCCTGCACCAGACATGTCCGTTATCCAGAGCAGAGAAGTCAGCTTGACATCACCCGAAAGGAAAAGGTGTGGGGAGGGGGGAAATAGGAATTCAACAAATGGCTTCACAGTCCAGCTGAGGGCACAGCAGCAAACTCACAGAAGCCTCTTTGTGAGAGCAACAGCCTCGCTATGGAGAGAAGGCAACAGCTTGCCATGAGGGAAAGGTGCCAAGCCTGCTCTCATCTCACACCCCCAACTCCTTGTCCCTCATGAGAGAGGGAATGTTGCCAGCAGCATGTGCCCTTCTGTCCCTATGGCGGTGAAGTCCAGATGGGGACATTCTCATGCACTGCTCATCCTGACCTCCACATGCTGAGCAGGGCATTAGTCAGGTCTCCTTTTACAGGAAGAAGAATCCTCCTCCAAATTTGACTCACCAAAGGACAGTGCCTCACTGATCTCCAAACACAGGGGGAAAGGGACCCGTGCCCTGCAATTGCCCACTGTCACAGCAGCACCCTGGCCCCACCGGGACGTGATGACGGGCACAGCTGCTGTGCTGAGAACCAGAGACTTTGAAAACATGCTCCTGCAGATCAAAGCGCTCTTGTGCCCTGGAGCCAGCTGGTTTGGGGAACATCTGCCAAGCAGATAGTCTGGGAAAAAGAGTGACATCTGGCAGTGGCTCACAGGCTACCTATGTTTAGTCTCTTTGCAAACCTGCAAGAGGCCCCTCCCCCACATCCACATGAACTGTCTGTGAGGAAAAGGGTGGGGGGACACAACAGTGCAGAATACAGAAGGGCAAACACAGAGCAAGCTCAGATGCCAAGCGCTGGTGATGCTGAGCCGAGGAGCTTAAGCCTGGAGAAGGACTCTCCTGGTGCAGCACCATGTAATGACCAAAACAAGTTGGTTGTTCAAAGGCAGTAATGGGAGCTGAAGGGCAGCACAAATGAGTGGTTTCTTGATGATCAGAGTTTCTCCCCAGTCCCTGCTTTTCTGGTGCAAGGGATGAGGAGTTCAAGCACCTTTTACACGTTACCAGGCAGAAGCAATCCTGAACTCCTCAAGCACTAGGAAATGGCATCACAGAGGCTGGATTCTGAAAACCCGATGGAAAACTTTTAAGCATTGCTTAGCAATATACAAAAAAGAATGAACTGAAGTCAGAGGAAAAAAGACTACACAAATTGGCAGCAGCTGCCACTGCAAGAGCAATTTCCTATGAAATCACAGGAAGCATTAGACAGAGGGAGACATTGGTGCCTGTGAACAGCTCACTACCATTGAGGAGGCAGCGGGTGAGGAGCTGGGTAGAACACACACCTCCGCCCGCACTGCCGCCCCCAGGTCTGGGCAGCCCCAGGACCAAGGCACTGCCAGGTCTGCGCTACCCCAGGTGTTCACCCATAAAGCACATGGACCAAGCTCAAGGAGCCAGCAGGCTCCTCCTGCAGGTGGGGGCTCAGTGGATGCAGCAGCATTCCAGGTTTGGTCCAAGTGCAAGGGTTCTCCAAAAGCAACCAGGCAAAAAGCTTCGACTCCTCAGGAAGGGAGACACTTCCAGCCCAAGCACTCACTGATTCTCTGACAGGGAAGCTCAACTGTGTTCAGCTCCAGCTCATGCAACCAAGATCATGACGGGGACTGCACACTCCCTGGGACTGCTGGGATTCCCAGGGCACGAAGCACTCAGCCGCAAGCATCCAGCCCCTTAAAGCCTGTATTAACCTCGGTGTAAGGAGCCTCCTGTTTCATAATACAGCCATGAAACTTAAACCCAGAAATCACTAGAAGATTATCATGTTTGCTTATTAGAGATGATAGGGTGGGAGTTTCTAGCCACCAACGTCACCATTGCAACCAACACCATGTGCGAATTGCAGCGGATGGGTGAAAGAGTCATGGAAGGAGAAAGAGAAATATCCTCATTTCCAGATGCATCTTTCTTTGATCTCCCTGCTCTCCACAGCCATTTCTGTGTCTGATCTGTGCTCATTTTAAATGGTGCCTTTCCAAGAGCATTAAAAAAATCATCTTTCAAGACATTCAAATTCTACATGTTTTCAAAACAAATGAGTAGCTCTGGGTACCCACTCTGAGGCACCCATAAAGGAACTACAGGGAAGACAAAGCCACACCTTCCCCAAACTCACCTCTTATAAGGTATGGTGGGATCCATGATTACCACTTATTTTTGGATGGCCCAAACAACTCTTGAAAAGCACTGCCAGCTTTCTCTCCTTTTGTAAGCCAATCAAGAGTATATTTGGGAGAGACTAAGAAGAGAGTTTAGTGTTTAACAAAAGAAAAGGAAAATCTCAAATGTGGAGAAGAACACCAAGTGAACTCCATCAACACAGCCTACTCATGAAGTTGCTGACCCCTGTCTGCTTCTTGGGTGATTAAAATATATCGCTGCCTACGTTCAGTTCATTGACGCTGAATCCTGGAAGTTGTCATACTCTTTACTGTACTTTTCTAATCCATTTTCCACTTAATTTCTGATAATTGCAGCCTCTACGTGGCATTAGGCCGGGCAGGCAGGTCCCAGTCTGCACAGATGAGCACTGAAAGCTTAAAAACTCAATGCAGACACTGGAAGAGAGCATTAATGCCACCAAACAAGCGGTATGGCATACATAATTCATCACAGTGAACCAGCTGTGGGAAATTATTCTTACCAGCAGACAGGCTTGGGAACAGAACAGCCATACCTGTGGGTGATGCTGGTCTGTGCCATTTCCTCTTCCCCATCCTGCCCATGGGAATGTTCCTGCAGCACAGCTGAGGCTGTGTCACACTGGGAATTACCCCTGGAAAGAGCCTAGGCATCATAGCAAGGAAGAGTTGTGCAACCTGTCAAAGACCACAGAAGCACCACCACCACAACCATCACAGCGGCAGCAGCCATAGGAAAGGCTGCAAAGATGATTCATGTTCACCCACATCCTTCCCTCTATAGCAAGTCTCCTCTGAAGACTGGGAAATTCTGAGATTTATTCTGTTGTGGAAATGGAAACAACTGTGGAGAAATACCAATGCATTCTCCCTATTTCATGCGTTGAACAGCTGAGGTGCAGCAAGGGAGAGGGTTGTGCTCAAACGCTTCAACTGTTACAGACCTAGTTTCACATCTAACATGGTGCTTCACATCAAGAGGCAACCTTCAGTCAAACATTTCAGCAAACAGACTTTATGGGTGTGCCACCCCACTGCGAGCTGCACACTTGCCAAAGACTTGGAATGACTTGTCCTTAGCTTCTCTCTGAAATAGCACATGATCCGATTTCTCTTCAACCCCTCCCCTCCCAAAAACCTTCCCCATCCAGATGAGAAGCAGACAAGTGTACATTCCTTCCCTGAAATTAATGCAAACTTTTAAATCTATGGCAGGCCCAAACATGATGAGACAAAGGAGGCATTTCAGCAATAGGCAAGGCTAAAAAAGCTGTAGTCCTACCACTTGGGAGAGCACTGTTGGTCAGAAACACCAGCCTCAGGATGCTCCTCTTGCATCAGACTTCTTGCTAACTGTCTGTTTTCCCTGCTGTTCCTTCCCTAAACACAAACCCCATCTTCCAAGCAAGCACAGTCAGCAGAAAGGCAGACGTGGCTGTGGTTCCCTTCACGTGAGGGAGGATTTCATTCTTCTTGAATTCATGGTGGTGTCCATCAAGAGTGCTCCAATGCAGCCCGTGCAATTACAGGTGGAAAACGAGACATGGCAAACCTCCAAGTTTTAACTGCCGAAATCAGGGTCTCCAAAGGAAAAGACACGTCTTAGTCCCATGATCGTGTTCCTTTCTACCATCTCACACCTGACAATAAAACTTTCTCTAGTAGAGACAGAGGCTGATCAAATCCAGAGCCCCAGATAGACAGCCCTACGGACAGCACGAATCAGCCCAGCTCCTGCATGAACAGTGTCCCTGTCAGCATCCTCACTCCACCTCCTGCTGCACCAGCAGCACATCTCCCTTATGGAGCACACTGCCCTTGCATTCCTCCATTTATAGAAAGGATGCAAAGATGCCAAGTTCAGGTGTCCATAACCCCAAGCCAGACAGGAAGCCTCCGCAGATGATGTGTGCCCACAGCCACTGCAGGCAAGTCATGGGGCAGGTGCGAGAGCCTAGTGCTGCCCTCACCTGTGTGATGGCAGGAGAGGACTGGGAGCAATTCTGAGTTCAGACAGTCCTTGCCAAGGGCTGGAGTTCTCCGAGAAATTGCACTAATTGCAAACCCAGAACACTGCTGTTAAGTGGTGACTTGGGAGACTGGCCTCATGGCTTACGGTAAGAGCTAATGCACTTAACAGGGAAGGGTTGTGCTCTACTCAGGCATGAGGAGCCCCACAGGAAGCCTTTGGGACTGCATAAAGCAAGATGCAATGCAACTCCAAGGGGAATGCTGTCCTACCCTGGGATACTTACACTGTCCCAGGGCCCAAAACCTGTGAACGCAGAGGCATAGCAGAGGAGCCCCAGCAGCAGGCAAAGCGCAGCAACCCTGCTTCCTGTGCATTTAAACACAGATTTCACACAAAATTCAGCTCATACCACATACCTTGAACTGCACCTGCTTTTTTACGACTCAAGCAAGACAGAGGGAAATTTAGCACTGCCCAGGTTTTCCAGTATAACTAAACCTCTAAAGACTACTAACCTTAATCTTTGTGCTCTTCTCCAAGCGTAACCTCACCGCAGAGATACAAAGAGAGAAAGCCTGAAAAGCCTCTGGTCAAATTCACTGACTGATAAAAAACCACCAGGCTTTTGGGGCTTCAAGTAGCCACCTGTTGGCAGGTGGAAAGCAGTCACCCCCCAAATGGAAACCTCAGAACTCACTGGAAACTTTCCAAACAGACTTTTTTATTTCCTGGAGGTGGGTGGAGGGGTGGGGGGAGAGGAAGGGAACTGGAAAATGCTGATTTGCTAAGATCAGCAGATGAGTATCCATTTCAATTAACGTTTCAATTTGAACAGTAAAACCTAACCACTAAAATTAAACAGATAATTTTTATGGTTTAAATGACTCATCAAGGGGGAAGATTTTTTTGAAAAATAATAGTGAAAAACCAAGAGAACATTTTACACATAGCGAGCTGAGTTTCTTTCTTTGCTAAAATTTAAACACTAATTCTCTTCCTGATTTCAGATCAGGAAAACTCACCATTTTGAAGAGCTGTGCAGCATCCCAGCTGGCTTGGCACTCTCCATGGCTGAACACAAAGCCTTCTTCATTGGCCATTTCATCAGCCATTTGCAGCATGCATGCGTGCAGTTAAAAAATACGGGATCTCAACTTTCTGTTGACCGAAATTGTGTGCTAACTCCAAGGTTTTGGGTCCCTACCAGAAGTGCTGGTAGCTTCCACATGCCAGCGCTCCCCAGGCCAGGAGAGAGGCAATGCCAGCAGCAGCTCTATAGGCAGAAATTCTCAGCTAAGGAGGAAGACACACAACTTAATTGTCTAAAACCCAACATTTCCTCCATTTTTCAGCTAAATTTTTTCTTAAAAAAAACCAACAAAACAACGAATCAACAAAAAATGGCAGCTGCAGTTTGCAGGGCTGAACACATCAGCCAGCCCCCACTGATGCCGTTGGGATAACTCTGGGATGCCTGGTGCAAGCTGTCCACCTACCCGAGAGTAAAATTGCACAATATAGTTTCATCAATTGAACTTTCACCTGCAGCACGAGACAGGGAGAGGTCTCACCTCCGCCCTTGTTCTCCTCATTCCTGGCCCTCCCAGAGCCACTCCAAGCCTGCAGGGACATGGGCTGACTTGCTGCCAGTGTGGGGAGTGGGGATTACCCCCAGAGCACCCAAACCACTTGCCAAGGGAGGTATTTCATAGAATCGTAGAATCACTAGGTTGGAAAGGACCAACTGGATCATCGAGTCCAAACAAGTTTCTCCAAGTATTTCTTCTTCCTTCCCAAAAAGGTCAAGTACCAGACTACAGTTGATGATAAACTATCAGAAAGCTAAGCTTGCAGAGGAAAACAGGAGCACAAGGAATTCTCCATAATGTGTCAACAGCAATTTGCATGCTAAAACATACCTGTTTTGGCTAATTTAATATGGTATCAGCACTGAAAAAATAATATTTGAGTGAGAGGTTTTTCTTGCCCAAACTCTAAATATTCTATCAAAGGCAGTATTGAAACAATAAATTCACTAACCTTAATTATACCTCCCAAACCTAATCTCCAAGATCCATGCTGCCAGGTAAAGACAGCCATAAACGTAATTTGTAATTCACTGCTCAGTGACTCACCGCCACTGCAAAGCCCTCAAGATGTGGTGCTAGTAGGGTAGAAGGGCTCTGGGAGGTGGAATTAAGAAAGGAAAACACTTGCTCTCTTCATGCTACCAGATCACAAGGAAGCCTATTTTTCACGCAGGTTATCACTCATACTGCAGTCCTAGATAACACCAGAAAATAAAAGTCACCAAAAGACAGGGCATACAGCAGCAGCCTGCGGCCTGGGGATGTGTGAAAGCCACAGGGTGATGGGAAGATAAGCAGAAGGAGTGCCATGCAACCAGCAGCACTGCAACACCTCCACCACAGTGGAGAAGAAAAGCCTCAGCCACCCGGAGAAAAATCAAGGAGGCACCACAGAATGGACAGGCTGTTTGCAGGAGCTCAAGAGCATCCACCCATTGGCACCATGTCACATTTTCCTCTGTCCGTTTTCTGGTTAAAGAGGACCCTGTCCCCACTGCTGGCCGGCTGGAAGGCATGAATCATGGAGGAAGGGCAGATCCTGCACACCCATCCTTCTTTCCCTGCGGCAGCTGGCACAGACCTGCCTTCATTGTCCCTTTCACAGGATGACTGCCACAAACCCAGGAAAAGTCTGTGCTGGATCCCAGGGATGGGAACAAGGAACCAAGCGAGCCTTAGGGAAGAAAGCATATAGGATAAGGGGAAGAAAAAAAAAAAAAGATGCTAGGAAAGTAAGAGGAAAGGAAGTTCAGTTCTCAGATGGAGAGAAGGCAGTTAAATTCTTCATTTATTCCCAGGTTCACTGGGATCCCAAGAGAGATCATTGCAGAGGTCCACACCTTGCTTTGGCATGCTAGATATCTTTCACCTAAAGCGCTTTCTACAGCCAGAGTGATTTACAACACTGTAGTAGGCCTGTGACAGCCTGATGTAATCAAACTACAGGCACAGAAGAGAAGTGAGAAATCAGCAGTATGGGAAAACGTCATCCCTTCAGCTTTATCACCTCCCTTTGCAAGGGCAGGATGAGCCCAGAACCCCCATCTCCCTTTGTCTCTCCTCGTCTCTCACCTCCATCAAATACAGGCATTTCCACTTCTTTGATGCCCATGATGTGTGTGTGGCACATGCTACAGTTTGTATTATACCACGGGGATTTAGTAATATAAATGGGTTCTGATCATTTTACTAAAAATTCTTCACTCAGATACAGACTCCTTTGTACACTTTTACTGCTGTCAGTCCTCAGCTCCTTCCCAAGCAGCATCAATCAGCTTAAAATTGGTTCATTTCGAATCCAGGGCTGCTGCCACATGATATAAATTGCAGGTCTTTCTAGTAAAAAACTGAGCTGCATTAGATTGATTAAGAGCACGGTGGAGACACGGGGGCTCATGCTAATCCAGATCCATGCAAACCTCGTGAAAACACAACCAGCTCCAGGCAGGTAATTGCAGTGAGACCTGGATATCTCCCCAGGGAGATATCTCTCCCATCTCCCATGGGCAGTGGGCAGGAGAGGGGTCCAGCAAGCTTCTGCTTTCCTGGGGATTCCGCTCAGCCCTCCCATGAATGGGGCAGCTGAATTTCCAGAGCTTTTTTATTAAGTAGCTGTGGGGTGGAAGAGCCTTAGCAGGGAGAAGGATGTAACCCCTTGTCTCATGTTATCAGACAACTTTTAAACACCACATTACCAAAAGCCTCACCAAATAAAATCACAATGGATTGTCAGCAAGATATGTTAGCTCCATTCCTGAGAAGTTGAAGCTGTTCAGCAACTCCATCTCTCTGCCACTCACGTCCACAGGTTACACTCAGCACAAGCTGAGATCACACCCACCAAGAGATGCGTCGCATGGGATGTACTTTTACCCCTGGGCAGGGAAGCAAAGTTTGTGCACGCTGCTTCCTCCAGCTGCTCTGCCAGGTTTCCAGAGGGGAGGAGATCAAGGGGTGCCAATATGGATGAATGAACAAAGCATGGGCTCAGAAACCAGCTCCCCTCCACCAAGGGGCCACCACGGCAGCACCAGGCAATAAGCCTGGGAACACAAAGGGACCATCTGTTGGGAGCAGGCAGTGATGAGAGCCAGAAGGTGAGCAGGAGCCCTCAGGGCTCTCAGCAAACCAGCAAGAAGCAAAATTGCACCAGAGGCAAGGGAATGGATTGCAGAAACCTGGCGAGGGTGCAGAGACAGCCCGCAGAACAGCACTCTTAGAGCAAATGGAAAGGGCAAACGCAG
The DNA here is from genome assembly GCF_032191515.1 of Phaenicophaeus curvirostris. Lineage (NCBI taxonomy): Eukaryota > Metazoa > Chordata > Aves > Cuculiformes > Cuculidae > Phaenicophaeus > Phaenicophaeus curvirostris. Next base: position 10,815,844 of record NC_091406.1, read on the forward strand.
ACCATCACCTTGGAACAAACCAAAAATCATCATGCACTGCTATGAACACTTGCTCGAGAAAGGCTTTAGCTACAAGAATACAACACCAGCTCTCAGGAAGGACAGGCTGCCACTTCCCAGAGGCAGGCACGGCTTTCAGCAGCTCACAGCCCCGCTCAGCTGCCAGGCATCAAACTAGTCAGGGTGCAAGCTAGAGCCAATTATAACTCCACTGACCTGCCTTGGCACTAGCATGCACGGGAATGCACTGGCTCCCGGCTGCCAAATACCAGAAAGCTATAAATGGGAGACATTTGGAAAGAGAAAAAATTAAGGAGCCAACTTAACTAGGCTGAAGTGAATTGGACTGCACGCGTTCTTTGTGGAGGGAGAGAGGAGGAGAATGAAGATCTTTGATGCATTGCTGGAAAAATACTGGCTGCTTCTTCCACAGACAGAGGTAGTCCTTATTTAATGGAAAGTGTTTCTTCTTGTCTCAAGTTCAGTTATGGCAATTCATTATTTCTATGATGCTGCAGATGGTGCTTAAGCTCACAGCTTTCAGCACAGTCTGGGCACAGAGGGAAAAATAGTCACTGGTGCTTTGTAGCAGGAGCCTCACTGTAGGAAGCTGTGGGTTTTTTCTTGTCCTCGGTCACGCAAGAGCCTGTCTTTCATGATCCAGCTGTCTAAGAGCAAGATCCTGGTGATTTATTTTTGTGGCAGGGTGAAACCACGAAGTACATTGCACACGCAACTGTGCAGAATTTTGCTGAACTCCATAAACCCTGGAGAAAAAAAGAAATCCCCCAAGTGTTGAAATAAGATTCCTGTAATGAAATAGCCCTGTTTACCATCCCTGAACACAAAATAGATCCATCTCCTGCAGCCACAGCATGACTGAGCTGCCTTAAGGCTTTTTCATCAGAGAGGCCCCCAGGGCCAGTCAGGACCCAGAAGTGGGGTGAATTCCAAGCAGTGTCTCAGCCTGTGCTCCCACCTGAAGGAGCCCTGTCCTGTTTGGGACACATTACTCTGTACATCTGCCCCTTGCTTTCCACATCTGAAGAATAAAGATAACACCTACTTCACCTCTGTGAAGTGTGTGCCCTGTCCAGAACCCAGCTTCAAGAGCACAGGAGGAAGAGGAGTGCAGGCAGAAGAAAGCAAGCACGAGGCTCACAGTACCGGAAGCAACACACAAGGCTCATTTAAAATTTTCATGAGTTCAGTGGCCTGAAACAGGCTGATGAGAACAATTCCCCTCTGTGTGCCAGCTAGTGTCTTCTGAGCCTGTTTTAATGTATTATTTTATTTAAAAACAGTCTGAATTGCTAAGATACCAACCTTCCCCCCTCCTCTATCTCTGTTTCACGGCTGCACGTGCACAGCAGGTGAAGAACCCCTTCCAGAATGGTTCGTCTCTCTTCCACACTGAGATGACATGCACAGACCACTGCTTTTTGCCAACTTTCTCATAAAAGTAGGCACCACTTCAACAGACTATTATTTTGTTACACACAAAGCTGTTGGCCTGAGGACTGAAGGACTCTCTCCAAGATGACATTGCTCCAGGTGGGTCAAAGCTGAAAGTTTCCAGTTAAGAACCTGAAGGATGTTTTAAACATATGGACAAATGAGAGGACTGGAAAACACACTTGGTGTGTGTGCAGTAAGGAGCAGGTTAGAGAGCCAGAACCATTTTTAAGGTTGCTTAAAATTCTCTTTTTTTTTTCTATCTCTGAATTGTGCAGCAATCACACTTACTCCAGCCTGCCGCACATCTCCATCCCTTGGCTCAAAATTAAACTGCTGCACAGAGGAGCAGCACACAGCATCGTTCTCTCTTCATAGAGCCTTCAGCTGGGACAAGGACTTCTGACTATAAGGAGAAAAGCCCTGGGGTAACCTGTGCCCAGAGAAAGCACCCCTGAATGACAATTTGATTTTTGAGGTCTTGCAGCTGTCTGCCAGAGGAGAACCAACTGCTGCAGTGGTGAGAAGGTAGGACATGGCATGAATGGCAAAGCCTTCTCCACAGGGGAAGGTTTGAGACCCAGCTCCATCACAACTTGCAAGCAGCTCATGAGCTTTCCTGCCCAGGATGCAAAATAAAGCAGGACTGAAAAAAGCCAAAGACTCCTGGTTGAGAAGAGGGTGGCTTGAGCAGAAAGGTAGAATAGGCTGAGGACATGAAGTGGGGCTCCTGCCCTGTCGAAGTGTAGGGGATCTGGTAATAGCAGAAAAGGTGTAAAGGAGTTGGATTTGCATGTAGGGACATATTAGAAGCATAGCAAGGCAACAGTGGCTCTTGGTCATATGGAGACTGGAAATGACTACCATCACGGCTGATGAGCTCATAATTACAGAGTGGGGAAAAAATGTTTCTGTTTTGGGGTTTCCATAAAAAAAACACAAAACACAAGCCAGTATCTGTCCTCCAACCAACAGTATCATTCCTTACAGCCAATAGTTTCAAGAGGATGATTCCAAAAGACGTGTTAAACTCCTGGGCAATGCATCCAATGTGATCCAATGAGTCTCTACCCCCGCCAGCACGGCTGGAAGCATCTCTCAGGCACGCAAGACTCCGATCCTCTATCTCTGTCCACTGGAGACAACTAGTCACATATCTGATTACCAGCTTCCATGCCAGCTAACATTTCCAGCATACCTGCCAATCCCAATTAGTGTTCAGAATACAGCTGGCATCCTTGCAAGTATCAATCTTATTGCCTTTATTTCCTAGGAACAGCATCCATCTGCTCCCAATAGCTCACATCTGGCATACTGAGTGTTACAAAAGGGCTTCAATCCTATTTGAAGGAAATTATTCCTCCAGCCAAGAGATTCATGCAGAACCAAGTTTAGTATTTGTAGTTACAAATTAATTACAAATCATACAGTTACCCGGGGTTTCAAACTTCAGAATTACAATTTCATCTAGAGTTTGGTTTTTAATGCCTAAAATGTTGTTTCTATGTAAATCATCATGTGATGGAAAACATTTATGAAGAAAGCAAGGAACCTGAACAGAGGATCTACACAGCAAAAACACTCCTAAGCACTGCCCAGGCCCCTGAAGGTTTCCTCCTGCAACAAGAGGTGTATAGCAGGCAAAGATACTCCTTGGTTTAAACATTCCCTTCCCAATTTCCAGTTTCCAATTTCACCACCAAGCATGGTATGCTGAGCCTTTCTAAGATGGCCCCAGAGCAGGAAAGGGTATGGTCTGTGTGCTTCCCAAGGGATGAGGGCCACCACTTCCATCTGCTGAAAAAACTGGACCAGGACTAAGAAGCAGCCTGTGCCTCGTGCTAAGACACACAAGCTGAATTGTAGTACAAGTGTCAGTCATAGCCTCTTAGGGAGGAGTTGACAATCACCTACGTGACCAGCGGATGGCCCATGGTGTGGTCAAAGGCAAGAAAATGGGTAATTAGGGCAGAAAGAGGAGGTCTTGCCACCTTCAGAAGAGAATAGTAGGATGGTGCTTGGAAAAGCTGCTACGGTAATAAGCTGTACACCAGGACTTTGCAGAAATGTGCCAGCCTCATGTATTGAAGACAACCAAAGGGAAGAGCTCTGCAAGTTCACAGTATTCACACAAAACCTGGAATGCTCCCAGCTGACTACAGCACAGCCTGTGGCCTTACTGCAACCAGCAAGGTGGCTTTCAACATTTCCTACACCAGTATGGGGAACGCAGCTAGTCTGGCATCTCTGCATCCAGACAGACACAGAGAGCAGCACTGGGAGAACACCAGACTTCACCCCTGTCTCGCTGAGCTGGTGGTTAGTGTTTTGAGTGTCATTCCTGCCTGACTAGGGAGGGAAGGACGCTTTGCCCTCGGGATGCAGTGGAAGCAGGCGAGCCAATGGGGCTGTCACTAGTAAGCGTGCATGAGTTTTACTTGGCCCTACTCCTAAAATAATTGTTTGGCCACAATGGAAGGTGACAAGTGATTCAGCTGTGCTCCCACAGGGAATATCTGGAGAAAATCCCCAGCCGCTCACACAACCATGCCCGGGCTGCTCTGAACTGCAGCACCACATCAGCCCAGGGGTCAGCTCCCACTGGCCCTCACTCCTGTGCCCCACATAGTTGTTCTCCTCTCTCCTGCTTGGATCAAAGGGCTTCCTTGTGCTCCCACCTGGGCTTAGCACAAGGGTCACTTGCAGCAAAAGAGGGTGCATTAACCTTCACCCCAATGCAGCCAGAGCTGCTATTGAAAAACAAAACCACACTCGGCTTCTGGCAGGAGATGGAAAGTGCAGCCAGAATCACTGGGAACATAGATATTAAATTAATAAATATCTCTACCCAAATATGCATATACTGTGATTGCTCAAGGTCCTAAGTATAAAAAAATTTGGACAAATTTTCACTGGATAACGTGAAAGACAGATTCTTGACACAGTGATCACCTGTGACTCAAGTTTCCAATTCTTCCTCTAATGCACCAAAAAGATAATCAGAACTGGACCCGGGAAAAATATTTTTCCCTCTTACTATGTTTTCAGAAGCAGCTGAACTATTTTAGCCAATCAGTTACTTCATGGTGGGTTTTTGTTGTTTTTTGTTTTTTTTTTTAATGACCGGAGGCATGAATAATATCCAGCATGGAAAATTTCTGCCTAAAGAGCTAAAACTGGCATAGAATCATCCAACAGTCATAGAATAAAGGCCTCCAGCAATGGCAACAGTCAGTGCTACCAAGCCTACCTACAGCATTTTTTTCCACTGTGCTAAGAGGATCTGTTTCACTCCTCGCCTTTCAATCCCATTTCCACTGTAGTGCACCACAAGCTTAAAATAAGGACACCAGGAAACATGTGTGATAAGGGGGAAGGAAGGGAAAAACCACAATTTCATTCATTCTTTCAAAAAAAAAAAAAAAAAAAGGAGTGGGGAGTTTGGGTTTGGGTTTTTGGGGGGTGTTTTTGTTTTGGTGGTTTTTTTTTCTCAAGAAGCAGCTGTGGGGGAACAAGAAAAAGGGGAGATTTTTGCTTTAAACTTTCTCTTCTGCACAGTGACATATACATAAAGCACCTCTGACTCTAAAGGTGCTCCAGAGTGTTTTGCAGAGCCAGTTTGCGTCTCATGGTTCCAGACAGCCTCTGGTGACACCACTTTCCATCTAGGAGCATGCACAGCTCCAGCCAAGACGGAAACGGAGGAAGAGAAGAGGGACAATCGCTATTTTCCTACATGTCCTTCCCTACAAGGAGCAAGACAGCCCAGGGAAATAGAGAAGTTGGAAGCACTGGTTGAAAGAACAGTTAGAAGCTGCATGGGAAGCACATCCCAAAAGACTGTGCTCCCCATGCAGCAAATGACAGTGTGAGCTCTGTCACTACCTTGGAGCACAAGTGAAGATGAGATGTTGCCAGAAGGAAGTACTGAACTCCACTTCCTTCCAGCCCTGGCTGCTGCCCAACAGCTGTTCCCTGTTTATTTTCTTTATTATTTCCTTGGTTACACAAACAGCTGCGCACAGCTTAACCCCTGCCTGCACCAGCACCCACCTGTGCCACCCTACCTTACTTTACCCGGCACAATGCTGCAGGAGAGCAGCACGAGGCTGAGCAAGGACTCCCAGGGTCTTGCTGATGCTGGGCTCTCACTGGCTGGCCAGGGCTTACTCTGCGTGGTCACCCTCACGGCCATGTGCATGGCTCTGCAGAAGGTGCCTGACTGGGCAGTGGGCAAGGCACCATCAATGTGAGCAGCTGTCTCACACAATCCCAGGCTTTGCAGGCTGACCTGCAGCCAGCTGAACCTGGGAAAGCCATCTGCGTTCCCACTGGGTTTGCCTTTGCTAGGCAGGCCCAGATGCACTGTAATTTTAGCAGTGTATTTGTGTCTGGATGCAGTGATTTCAGGAAAGGCATCTTCCTTCCTGGGCAACTACAGCACCCTTTCAAATCAAGCATACAGCGATGCTGACCTTCACATAAGCAGGTCGCTGGAGGCAGAGGGTGCCCAACTCCAGTTCCAGTCCCACACACAGGCTGAGTGATGTGCCAGTGACTCTTCTGGCAGCTGCTTCTGGTCCATAGATCACTTCATGCATTTTTCCTTTCTCATCTGCACAGAGCCTGTTCCAGCAGCTCAGTTTGTGTTTTGGCTCACAAAGCTCAGCCAGACCCCTTGGCTCATCTCCACCAAAGAGGGGGTGGAAAACACCCTTTGCCTGCTTGCCCAGAACACCGGCTTCTGTTTTCTGCAATCCAGCCTTTCCCAATTGCCTTTCCAGCCTCCTCCCTCCCTCTCAGCTCCATTTTCTTCCCAACTTCCCCCTGAACCAGGAGGTAATTCCTGTCAGCTGCCCTCCAGGCTGGCAGTGCACTGCTCCGGGCAGCAGGCATTTTGCCCCATGCCTGCTCCCCATAACACCAGTCAGTAGGACATGGATCCAGGGAATCAACATTTTTCAGCAGCAGTCCTGTTTTGCTGTGACAGCAGCTGGGAAAGGCATGGTATTAGCTCTGCCAGAATGGCATTTGGGCCTAACTTTAACAAAATCGCCCCCCAAAGCAAACAAAAAAGCCCAACAAAAATCCCACCACTTGCACAGATTTCTGCTGGAGGAATTCAAATACACCTACAGAGCCCTGCTTGCGTAAGTTCTAACACTGGGGCATGCAAAAGCCCCAAGAGGCACTGGAGTGACGGGTCCCACTTTTGAAGTTGCCTCGTTCTTGCCCCTTGCAAGGATGTCCAAAATTGCATTTAAGTTTCCTCAGATCAAAACATTTTCTAGTTGATTACAAAAGGCATGCTTAGCGTAAGAAGGAAAGTACATTTTCTCAGCTGACCACAGCTTTCGACTCTCCAAAGTCAAAATCTCAAGAACTGGTGAAACACTTACCTGCAGGTCGAAGAACTTGCTGTACCGTCGGTATATAACTTCTGTGGACCCATTGGACCACGTGACTTTGATAATGTACACCTGCAGGGAACAGAGGCAAAAAAATCAGAGAGGAGTGACCCAACAACCCACATCACAACCCAAATGCTGCTAAAGCTGCCAGCGTGGCCTCCATGGCTTGGGGTCAACCAGGAAGTTCAAGGAAGCACGTAAAGTCATTTCAGCAATATAAGAAAATATGTAAGATTAAATTATTAAGCTCCACTGCTGCAACTTAACTGTCTACTAAATACTTACTGATTATTGATAGCTGTGAATTAAGACAGCTCCCTATCTCTACATAGAGGCATACATCAAATGTGGAAGGGCACACAGGTAAAGTCTCTCCAGACAGACACTTATGAGTTGATAGCTATGCCTTAGGCACCTCATCAATGGCTGCAGCACCAAGTTTGATGTCGAGATCCCAAAACTGCAGCCCTCAGCAAGCCACACTGCCCACCACTGCCAGCCTGGGTTCTGAAGCAAGGGCTTGCAAGAACTCAAACCCACAAGGTTCAAAACTGTGTCTATTCTTCCATAAGCAGCTATGAGGTTTTGTTTACTTAAACTTGCTGGGGTGCAAATTACCCTCTTGTCCTTTAAAATGCTACACAATCAGCCCTAGTAACTGCAGGTTATTCACAGACCACATGACCAGGCTTTTACTGGTGATGGATTTAAAAAAAAACAACCCAAACCAGTTTTTTTATTCTCCTATGCAAGACAAGAAGCAAACAACAGAATCTGGCAATTACTTATCTAATGTCCTCGCTTGCCCCTCTCAGAAACCAAAGATGACCCTTGTCGAGATGCCAGTGTAACACTCAAATGATGTAAATCTCAGCCTTCACTAATTGATAGCAGATTGAGTAAGCAGAACAAGGGCATGTTCATTTTCTCTTCTAACTCTCACTTATAACCTGCTTATTTCCACCACAAATTCAAGCATAGATCCAGGAACAAAATATTCAGATGCTGAGGTGAACAGACCTTCTAGAACTTCAATTAACATAATGAAGCATGAAGGCTCTTAGGACGCTAACATTTTGGTATTTAAATCAGAATCCCTTAAGAGTTTCACAAGGCTTCCCACAGAGACACGCATTTTTCCACATGCTGGAATGTGATCAATATAAAAACTCAAACACCAGGAGATTCAAATGGGTAGCGCAACACTGAATTACTTGAGCTCAAACCTACTCACATGCTGTACTAGAAAAACTAATCAAAAGGTCACCGTGATGCTTAGAGGGCTGATGCAGCATGAACTACCAAGGTAAGGAGACTCCAGAGGAACGACAAACTTTTTGCAGTTGAATCACTTCCAAATTAAGATGGAGAAAGAGGCAACAAGATAAAGGCAGTTCTTACAGCTAAAATAACGAACTTCAGTACTTTCAATCCAGCCATTCAATGACCACTTTTCTAAAACCAGATGATCAGCCCAAACACAGCTGCGACTGCTTTGCTGACTTGCAGTGAGCTGGCTGGGTGTCACAGGCACCACAATTCTTTCTCAGACAAAATCTGTACCACTCAGCATTGCCTCTTAGGGCTTATTCAGCTAACCGCAATCCTCTCCTTCCATTCACAAATTCTTTTTTTGATCTGAAGGACCTGTGATTTCTACATATTAACACAAGGGAGTCAGACGGCTCCTGCAAGGCAACATCTGCAGAGACCTGGATGGACCATTAATAGCTACAAAGGAGGTCCAGACACTGCGCTTTCTTATTGCCAAACATAGCTTGACAAGAACCCTGGCTTGGGTGAGGCACAATACCCATTCAAGAGTTTGCTTCTAGACCTCAACAGGTCAGGGACAACTTGGCTGACCACAGTTTGCAATGAAAATTGGTAAAGTCACACAATGTGGCCTCTGTAGTGTCTGATAGCATCAGTACAGTCCCCACCATACCATCAGCAAACTAAATGTTAACTTGACATTAAGAAAGCATCCAAGCTGCCTTTACCCTCACCCCAGGACTTGCCGGCAGTCCAGCATGAGCTCATTTTGGTTGGAAGCTCAGCTGATATCCCAGCTTTCTTACCAGTCTACAGCACTTTATGGGGTTATATCACTGCTGGCTGCCTGCCTGGAGAAAGCCTTCCACGGAGCAGGAGAAAGAGCCAACTTTTCTTCATTGTTTATTCCTATTCTACTTTTATTTGGAGTAAACAGCTTATTAGGCTGCGATTTTAATCAGGATGTGGATTTGCTCAAGCCAAAATGAATTCAAAGCTCTTAAGGGTAATAAAGCCATGAGATTTTGAGGGCACACCACACTTTATTATACCTTTTGCAATTGAGGGAAAGGGCTTTTCTCCCAACCGATGAGCTTGCTCCTATTTTGCTGAGCCTGGATAATGGTTTCTTGTACTACCCAGATGAACAGCAGAAAGGTCTCCAGGGCTATTTCCTCATCTTCTTGTGGAAAGCAGAAAAGACAAGGAAGCCCACAGGAATGGGAGTTCCTCAATATCTACAAAAACACTGCCTCAGTAAAGCTGGCTTCCTCACTCCTTGTGAATATCCCTTGTTCTTCATCTTGATAGCCCTGTGCCACTGGTCTATTTTGTTGGTGAACACCATCACAGATCTTTCCTTCTGCCAATATTCAACCCAGTCCCTGCTATCCTAGGGACAAAAGAAAGACACAAGAAAGCATAACTTGCATGCTTTCCTCAACTGACAACAGAAGTGTAAATTTTGAAAGGGATGAAGTTGACCATCCAGTGATGGTTTTCACCGGGAGTGGAGATGGTGAAGAACCAGGCTCCCACAGGCACCCACCCATCCCCTTCTCTGGTGCCTTTGGAAGTTACTTTCAACGATTGAGGCAGTTTTGAAAACACCGCACTTGGTCTGAAGTTTCACCTCCTCACCTGGCACCGTACCATGTCCTGCCAGGAGCACCCACCATGGAACAGCAGTTTGAATAAACTCAATTTTGTCCTGGCAGGAACCACTCTATCACCCGCTCCCACAACCCTTGGCCCTGCAGAGGCTGCTCCAAGCATGGGCTTTTTTCCCAGCCCAGCTGTGTGGGCGAGGGCATGTGGAAACAGTTATTTCATGGGTCTTCTCCAGCTCCGATTTCTACGGTCCTTCAAAGCGATAACACAGAAACCACCACCAGGTCGTTTCCATGGAAGGAGCAAGGGGATCTCCCAGGGCTGCAGCTGGTGCTGCCTGAGGGACGTGGACCCATCAGGAGCACCAGTGGGAATGGAGGGGCCACTGCTGATGTTCAGATCCCACTCTGCTGCTTCCTCAAGAGACAGGGAGAGCCAAGCAGACAGCAGGGAAGTGGCGGGTAGCCAGATCCAGGAGGGGTGCTCTGCAACCCCATCCCATGGGCTGGGCCCATGGCCAAAACCAACAGGCAGAGCTATCTAAATATTCACAGCTCTTCCCGGGCCAGAGGGGGGGCCTGCACTGTGGAGGGAACTAGCTGACTCGGTGAAACCCAGGAACTGGTGGTTCCCCTCCCTCTGGAAAGGGTCTTACCCTGCCCCACTCCCAACCCGAGTGCCTCCATCCCTTGCTCTGCTCCAGCCTACACTGGCTCCAGACAATGTTGCTGTACATTTCACATCCAACCCCACAGCTAGGTCTGATGCCTGAAGGCAACTGGCCAGGTGGAACTTTGGAACAGGCAGAAATCATCGGGGCTCAATCCTCCTTCACCTCACTTCAGCCACAGGTCAGGAGAGCACTGCCAAAATTCACGCCCATGCTTCTGAGATCCTTGAGACACATCTCGCTGCGTCTGTCATACAAGAGCAAGGCATGGAGGAAACGTACAGAGCTTTCAGGATCACTCAGACCTCCGATTTTGGGATTAAAAAAGCTCCATGTAAGCACTTTCAACCCCCCATGGCTCCTCTCCTAGCCGCCAGCTCCCCTGCCTTTGCAATGTAAAACCACAGTCCCACATTGCAGTAAAACCGAGTTACGGAGCAGAAGGACAACCTTGACAGAGCTGCAGCGAAGATCAAAGCAAGGAAACCATGCCTGCTCTCCACTCTGGGGGGCTATTCACAGTCAGTACACAGGCCCTAGGAGAGTTTTGGAGCTGCAGGTGGATGCTGTTTAATGCCAGGGCAGAGGAACACTTCACATTAATGCCAAACACCTCGTGTGCTCCTCTCCCATAGAGGTCAGAAGTGGATCAGATCCTTCACGGAAAATGGAAGCCTGCAGGTGAAAAATGCTGAACTCCAACAGACACCATGGAGATTTGGCTTCCAAATTTCCTTGGTTCCCCAGATTCCGTATATTACAAGGATTTGGCTGCGTAGCAACTGCTTAAAAATTACCAGTCAGGAAGTTTACTGTCAGGATATCCATTGCCCAGGATTCTTCCTGGTCACGTTATAAATCGAGTCCCCTAAACAGAAATATAAAAATGGAAAAAAGACTTCAGGGATCCTTCAGCCCACCTGGCTGGGCATTGCAAGCTTGGTACCCCTCCATTGTGACCCCACACCTGCCACCACTCTCCCTTCCCCAGCACCTCTGGAGAGGCAACTCAGAGGGAGAAAGGGCCAGTGAAAGTGGGACTGAATACACTTAAGGGAACTGTCAAACAATGACAAGTTGCTCAAAGAAACGCAAAGGGCACCCGGCCAACCCTAACAGAGCTGTCAAGAAGAGCTGCCAGTCAGTTTGCATGGCAGCAAGGGCTCAGCAGCCCCAGGGGAAACACTGGCAAGGTGAAGAGGGCAAACACCAGAGGGAGATACCAGACATCTCTCTCGGACAGTGAACTCCCACATGGGCATCACAAAAAGAGCAGGGAGGCTGAAGGAGCCAGCTCAGATGCATATCCAGAGCAGCTGGAGCCACAGGGAACAGAGTACGAGAACAGAGGAGATGAGAAGCCAGCGCAAATTATCTCTATTTGAAAGGGCAGCCAGAGATTTAATTTATTTTTGAAGAAACAGAGTAGCAAGCATAAGCCGAGAGAGCTGTCAAACCCCAGAAGTATTTTTCCAGGGACTTATGAAGAGCCTCAGTGCTGCAGATAGCAATGCCTGCTGGTCAAAGGGACTGGGGACTCTGGAGTCCTTCACAAGCCCTCAGTCTTGCACCTTCCCCAAGAGGACCGTTGTCCCATACAGCAACATGGCTGGAGACAGGAGATGATTCAAGCAGCTGACTTGAAGCAACGGAATTGAGAACAGACACACACACAAAAAAAACCCAACACAAACCAACCAACCAGAAAAGTTTCCCATTCTTGAAACATGAGGCCGGGTGACCTCTTAGAAGAATCACTTCTGGACTCCTTGCATAAACACACTATGGACATGCGCAAAACACAACCCGGGAAACAGCCTGCATTGCTTAAATTTGAGGAGGAAAAAGGCAGACTGAAGTTCCAGGAAACCTTAAAGCTACAATTTCAGCCTCTCTCCTCCCACAGAGTTTTCCAAGGAGACTTGCAAAGTGTCCTAGATGTGGGGGCACACATAAAGCCCCCCAAGAAAGGCTTTAGGAAGCAGGCAGCTGCTGGCTGCCCTGCAAGCTCTCTGCCTGGCACCTAGCATGTTGCCGAACAAGGCAAATCCACCCTAAGCTCAGCACCATCCAGCTACACCATTTCAAGCCCAGGAGCAGCAGAGGCACACTGACACAGCCCTGTGAGCCAGCAGCTCTCCCTGGCACAGCACAGCCCTGCCTGGGTGGCTCTGCAGCAATCTCTGAGCTTCCCCAGCCTGAAGCACCCCTGCGCACAGACTTTCGGTGTGCCAAGACCCTCCTGTTTCAACACCAGCCACACCAGAAGCACATGAACGACGGCACGGTGGAAAGCAATGACATGGTCAGTTGGAAAGACACCTCCATGGGGCTGCAGGGACACACAGCTCTGCTCACCCACCGCTGACAGGCACCAGCATAGGTCCCCAGCCATTCATCCAAGCTCCCATGACAAAGCCAAGCATAACAGCCTCCAGCAGAGGCAGAGCTGTCTGCAGAGCTGTTTCCAAAGGGTTTGAGCCTGTGTGGTCTCGGGTACAGGGAAACTAAGTACAATAAACCTCTCTGTGGAAACCTCTACATATTTAAAGCATCTTTCACCAGCAGACCTGAAAAGGCATCAGTCTCCATTCCACTCACACTCCCCCTGAACCCCGAAGCATGAGGAAACAATGCAAGAGCCTTGTCCCCTAGCTCCAGCCACTTCTACAAGAATGGAGCATCAAAAAATTCAAAGAAACCAAAGCAGCTGAGGGATCATGCCAAACCAGAGCACAGTTTAATATAGAAAAGGGAGTGGGAAATTGTAAGAGGAAAAGAAAAAAAGGAGGGAGGTGGCTGGAAACAAAGAAAGTTCTTGGCGGTGAGCTGCTGTGCTTGGCCCCTCTCCATCAGCCTTCATTGCTGCAGGCATGCAGGGCTGGGGAGGGGAGTGCAGGAGCTCTTGCATCGTGGGCACTAAACTGGGAATGGGAGAGGGACAGCCCCTAACTCTGTCCCCAAACACCTTGTCACTCTCTTGCTCCTGCTCTGTGGACACAGAGCTGGAAGAAGAGTTGCGCTGGTTCAGATGGCACTGGGAAAGGCACAGAGAAGCAATCCTAGCAGTAAACGCAGGGCATCAGAGGTGCTGCCATGGTCCTCCTATTCTAGCAGAGGAGAGAGGCAGAAGCAATAAATCAGAGCTGCAGGGAGGAGCTGGGTAACAGGGGCACAGCCAGCATGAGGACAGCCATATCCTCACTGCAGCAAATAACCCAAGCCAACCTGCCCATGCACCCAGGACTAGAAAGCAGACACTTCCCTTTAGTCCAGTTTATCCCTTCAGCCACATCTCCTCTAAAACCCCAGCCAGAGACAGCTCTTCCCACTCGCTGTTGTCCAGCTCACCAAGGCACAGTGCTGCCTGAGCACACAGACAAAGCTTCTAGGATGAAAAGCGCATGCAGGTAGGGTTATGCCAACCGAGCCGTGCAGCATGAGGACTCCAAGGACAATCCACCAAGCCCTGCTCAGCCACAGCACAGACCCCTCAGCCATACAACATATGCATCCATTTGTTTGCTCTGACTCACACTGAAGGTCAAACATATGGATTCATTTGTTTCCTATTTCCCACTGCTGCATGAAACGGCCAGAAGACAGAGATACCCTCCAAAGTAAAGCTGTGAGAATCAAGGTCAGCAGACCTCCGAGCAGGCAGAGGCAATGGATGGCCCCTATGCCAAAGTTCACTCCTGGAACTGCATTCAAGCACCAGCTTTGTACAGAGCTGCATCTGCCTCAGTTGCTGAGTGCCAGGCAGCACTTGGCCCTTCCACTGAACTGCAACATTCATGGTTTTCAACAGGCTTAAGTGACATGACTTGGGGGGGAGGGGGTTAAAAAAAGGAGAGTTCGCATTTGAGTGTTGGTTTTTATCCACAAAGCCAACAGCTCTCCCTTAAGCCTCAGTTCTCTGGAGAGACAAGAGGTGAGCTCTGTAATGCTGTGCAGCAGAGCTGGGCCAGGCACAAGGATGGGTCCAAATTTCTACCAGCTATGAGCTCCAACTACCCTGACTGTGGCCAGGAGACCATTAGCCAGCTGATGGGAAACAGGATGAGATACAGCAGAACCACAGGATACGGTAGCAAAACACCACTAAGGATGCTAAGAAAGCTCTCAGACCTCTGGAGGCCACCGATACTCCTTGCTGCAGCAGAGACTCAAGCTTCCTGGTTTCAGCCTTGCTTCACACATTCTGTTTTTGCTTTTGCCCTCTTTCATTCCTAGTTTAGTTAATGGCCCTTGCATAGATTTCACACTATTCATTTTAACCTCCTGCTCCCTCAGCCTAAACGCACCCAGCTCCTTCGGTTCCCCACAGGACATTCCCACCATACCAACAGCATGGTCACCCTCCCCAGAGAGCGTAGCACAGAGGAAGTCATCCCCTAATACCCTTTTTTAAGCCAAGCAACTGGTATGATTCACAACGGCAGAAATAACACAGCTGTACAAGGTGATGCTGTGCCAGCTCCCAAAGAGCTCTCCTGCAGCTGGGCAAGTCAGGACCAGGGATATGGTCATGGCCATGCATCCTTCAGAAGATATCGTCTGCTTTATACATATAAGGCACTGAAGAACCACTGAATCTGTAGATCATCAGCTCTCATCCTTGCCATTCAAGCATTTTTCTCTGAATGCTCCATAATCCGTTCCAGATAAGCACTGGGGTTCGACTGGACAACACATGAAATCATGAATGGCCTCACTGCTACAAGGAACAGCAGCAGAGAAGACATCTACTGTCACATCACAAATTCCACATCAAAAATACAACACGTTTACTTTTTGAATGTGGTTTTCAACAGACTGGTTTTAAAATATCTATAGGTGCTACCAGCTAGGCACCACATTCTAACACATGCTGGCAATTACTCTTTCAAGGCAGCAGCCACAAACGAGGTAGTTCAATATATATGGGTTCACAATCTTGTTAACTGAGCTTGCAAAGTAAATGCATGCTGCACACTTTGTTTAAATTTCCCTTTTTCAAAGAGAAATGTGTGTGCATGGAGGCTGGGAAAGGAAGTCCTGCAATAGCATAATCCATGTTTCCCAACAAACCAACACAACCAAACAACATGTTGCTCTCTTTCCTGTTGGAGGTATATATACAATTTCAGCTTGTGCTCTAGCACAACCATTTAAAACTACATTAAGCATGGAAATTTACTCGGAACAATTCAATGGCACTGTTCTTAACATACAGAACAAAACACACAAATTGCAGCTATATTAAAACAAAAGGTCCTGAAGCTTGCCTAGGGGGAAGAACAACCAAAATCTGGATTTAGTAGGGAAAAGCTTTATTTTAGGTCTTCTACTAGAGAATAACAAACACAAAGCTATAAAAAGATCCATCGTGAAGCCCTTTAAAGGAAAATTTAGTCCATTTCAACTATGGCTTTGTTTTGGGTCTTTTCTGAATAAACATTCATTTATCAGAATTTGAGACTTGGCCAGACCATAGAAATGACAGTCTGCTACTCTGTCGCCCAGAGTGATTATTTTTAAACTTTGCTCTTGGACTTCGCCTTTTCAGATTTGCAGTATGGCCCTGGAGCCCTTGCCAGCAGCATCCCCGAGGGGCATGAGCTGTAATGACTTAACATAATATTGTATGGGAACTGTCATCACAGGGTGACCCTCCAGCCACTGCCTAAAGGATGGGAGTTCCCTTCTTCACTTGGACAACGGGCTGCAGAGATCCTGAGATGGGTTGTTCTCTCGACAGGATCAGAGCAGTGCATCCTGCAATGGACACCTGCAAAAGGATCATTTCTCCCTTCCCCTTCCAGGTACTGCCTATGAGAAAAAATGCTTAAAGACACAAGTGGGACAAATGCAGCTGAAAAAGCTGGGGTGAGCAGCCCAGGAGAGGTGTGACTGCAATACAGGATGATACGGTTTCACAGCTAGCAGGGCAAATTCAAGGCTCCTATCACCCAGAGCAAGAGGCTCAGTTATCCTTCCCCTCTTAGCCCTTCCACATGTGTGAGCAGAGTTGGTTTGACAGGAACGAGAGTAGACGTGTTGGCCTCATGCTGTGCCAACACCACAGCAGCAAGAGGATAATGCTGACTGCAAGGAAGAAAGTATGCAAAGGGAGAGCAACCCCACTAATAAACTGCACTGCGTTAACTGCAATTTAGCCTGACCCCTGCTAGTAATACTCACCTGAAGAGTTTAATACCTCACAGAGAAGAAAAGCAATCAAGAGGCCATTCCCAATTTCCTTCCTAGGCTTCCTTTGAATAATCCACCCAGCTCTGCCTGCTAGTGGGTCAGGTACTGGGCTGTCACCAGGGTAAGGAGGATGGACAGGAGATGGGCCAAGCACACACACTGCTGTCCCAACATTTCATTCCAGGGGAGCACAGCCACCAGACACTCCGTGAGAACTGGTGTTCACAGACACACACATATTCAATGGCACAAGGCTGCATTTGGGTGCTCAGCTAAATTCCAGCACCCAGCTCAGCCCATAATCAAGTTGGCACTTGGCTACCCAAACCCTTCCTAGCACCTTGCTGGGTCTTTGCCCAGCCCAAGCCCCACAGTTTGGGGGAATATTGTGCCTCCTGCTTCAAATTAGAGCTGCAAGAATACACAGATTTTTGTCCCTGGCAATACAACTCTTTTTGTATCAATTATCAAAGGTGATGGGCAAACCACACTGGCCTGAAGAGAGCTGGCCTTTCCTACAGCTCCTCCCCACTACAGGCATCAATAAAGACTTTGAAACACTGGTTTGATCTCACTTTTCTGGGAAACTGGAACTCACAACTTTCTGCTGTAGCCTCACTAGACCCAACACAACTGCACCTTTGTCCAGCAAAGAAAAGTCTCTCACCAGTGCAGAGAGGAGGCTGAGCCCAAGCAGTACAGGTCACTCATCGGTCGGGCTATTGCAGACACAAGAGGAGGAAAAGCCAGTGTGCTCCTTCAGCCTCCCCAGGAACAGCAAGTGGCTGCCCCAGGGGATTTGTGCTCAGCAAAGAGAAGCCAGAGAGCAAAGGTTTAACACATACACTTTGTGGTCAACTAGGATTTGCAGCGTGCTAGCAGATACAGTCTAAAGTAAGATGACTCAGCCGTGATTTGCTGCCCCTCCTCTCCCTCTCTTTGCAGCAGGAGGAAGAAAAAAAAAAAAAAGAAAAAGGTTTTGATTCCATATAATTAACTGGCTTTGTGAATCTGCCTAGTTCCTATTGATTCCCTCAAACAAGGCGAGTGCGCTCATTCAGTCCAGCGCTGCCGGAGGGAGGCTGCTGCCTGCAAGCTGCCTGCCCCTCCCTGGGCTCAGCCCTGCTGGCTCATGCTGCTGGGTTTCGGTCCAAGATAAGTACAAGGAAAGGTTAAATCCACCGGTTGAGAGGGAGCAGGCAGCCGAGCTGCACAGCTGCCTGTCCTGAGCTATGTGCAGCCACCTTTTCCCACTGCCCTGGGTGCTTCTGCTCCAGTGTCCCCATCCAGCTGCGCGACCGTATCTCTGTCTTTAGAAAATGACTCTGTCCCAGTTTTCCAGCCTCACACAAACTTTTTGTGCTACGTCCACCTCCACCCACCTCACCTTTTAGGGAGAAGGGTAAGGAGGGTTGGTGTCCACAACAAATTGCATGTGGTACTTGGGGTGTGTGTCCCAGCAGTGGGGACACAAATCTGCATGGGTGGCAAGAAGCCCCCAGCCCCAGCAAGGGAACACGAAGGTCCAGAAGAGCGGAGAAGCAGCTGCTGGCGACCCTGTCCAAGCCCTGTTATGGGACCTGACAGCGCCAGGCTCGCCAAGACAAACAGAAGTGTACGGAGCTCAGCAAACCTCCTCACGTACATGCTCCTCCAGATCAGATGCATAACCCAGCTACGATGAGTAAGTCTGGGATGGACACAGCAGGAAGGCAGGCACATCTGGAGCCAGGGTCATGCTCAGCCAGGGCATGGTAAAGCCACCCCGACAAGGAGGGTGATAAGGGGCTGGGCAGTGGCAGCCAGATCACATCCCTGGATGCAAGGAGAGGGTAATAGCCCCCTTTATCCTCCCTTCCTTCCTGGCTAGAGCTGGCCTGCCCTCTGCTTTCTTCCAGCTGTGGCTCATGGCCATAAATCAGCCTGGGGCACCCAGAGAAGAATCTATCTCCCAAGAGCTTGGGATGCCTAGCTCTACTGACACAACACAGTCCAGCCAGAATGAACACTGCATCCTCACAATCCAAATGTGCCATGAGCAGTGTCACTGGGTCACCCCAGTCTAAGGCAGATGGGGTGGGGAGAACATTTTGGTCTTTGTTTTATGGTTGTTGCCAGGATTCACCCACAAAGTCTCCATGGATGACTGGAAGCACACCAAAGTGTAACTGAAAAAAAAAAAAAACAAAAAAAAAACAAGAGAGAGAGAAAAGAGAGAGAGAGAGAGAGAAAAGAGAGAGAGAGAGAGAGAAAAGAGAGAGAGAGAGAGAGAAAAGAGAGAGAGAGAGAGAGAAAAGAGAGAGAGAGAGAGAGAAAAGAGAGAGAGA